>NC_092875.1:235224754-235535230 GCF_028372415.1 Notamacropus eugenii | reverse complement strand
CTATTTCCAGAACTTGGCCTTCCATCGTGTCTCTTCCTTTGTGGAAGCTGCTCCCTAGGCCTGGATTCCTTTCCATCCTCATCTCTGTTTTTGAGACTCCCTGGCTTCCTCCTAGCTTCACTTCTGATCTCTCAAGGATTCAGTGTTTGCTGTCTTCTTTCCAATGAGATTTTCTTATCTCTTGACTTGTATGTATCCTCCAATCCAGTAGAGGTTCCTTGAAGTCAGGCATTGTTTCTCATTTTTGCCTTGGTGATCTTCAACACAGTGCAGTCACATACAGGGAATAGGAACTGGAACTGTGATTTCATTGTTATAAGGAATTCCCAGGTCAGAAAGCTCTCTCTGCCAACGCTGGTCTGTACCTTCTCTGTAACTTGCATAAAGTACTGAATTTCCCAGAGCTTTGAAAGGTTCAGGGACATGCTCAGTCATGTATAACCAGGATGTGTTAGAGGTAGGTCATGACCTTAGGTTTTGAGGCCAATTCTCTTTCCACAGTACCCAAGGTCATTACATAGTGAGTATTTAATAAAAGTGTGTGAAATTAAATTTTACTCTGAGAATATTTCTAATTTATGAATTTATGAATCTAGTTTATGAATGCCTAAATTGTTCTTATGCAGTCAAGTAATTTTTATTACACAATTTAAAAATCCTTTCATCTTTGTCTAAGAAATTTTGGAAAAAAAATATGCACACATACATATACACACATACAAATGTATAAATACATATGTGTATATATGTATATATACACAATAGACACATGCTATACATGTGTATATACATAATACATCTACCATAAATGAATGCACTATGCATGCATATAAGCTCCCTCTATATTTCTGTAGAGACTGACTATATCTATGTAGATGTCTGTTAGACATCGTAATAGATCTTAATAATTGGTTGTTATGGTGTTAGGTATGGGATATCTCAAAGACAGTAATACAGTAATAACTAACACGATAACATGTACACTTTGTAAACAATAGCTTCTTTCAAAGCAGTATACATGC
The DNA here is from genome assembly GCF_028372415.1 of Notamacropus eugenii. Classification (NCBI taxonomy): domain Eukaryota; kingdom Metazoa; phylum Chordata; class Mammalia; order Diprotodontia; family Macropodidae; genus Notamacropus; species Notamacropus eugenii. The sequence goes on along the minus strand of NC_092875.1, from coordinate 235,534,208 downwards.
CCTAACCATCAAGGAGTGATGTAGTCATAGACAGATTTCCATAGATTTTCTCCTAATTCTGTGGCATCATCTTAATCTAAACATAGTTAAGAAATGGCATGTGGGGGGGGGGAGCCAAGATGGCAGAGTAGAAGCCGGGACCTGTTACAGCTCTCCCCACAAGCCCCTCAGAAAAACCTATAAAAAATTACTCTAAACAAAATCCAGAGCAGCAGAAGCCACAAAATGACAGACTGAAGCAGATTTCTAGCCCAAGACAATCTGGAAGGTCAACAGGAAGGATCTATTGCACCAGGCTGGGAGCAGAGTACAGTTTGACATGGGCCACTCCAGTGCAGACTGAGCCAGAGCAGGCCTTAGGGGACTGAATCACTGACAGCTTCTGTGGATTTCAGATTCTCAATCCACAAACGCTAAAGTCAGCTTCAAAGGTCAGTGGGAAGGTTCTCTCACCTGGTTGAGAGGGGAGCATGGTTCAGGTCCAGGGCCAGCCCCAGCCCTAGGGTGGTAGCAGTTACTGCTGAACCAGAGGCTCCTTCTGGAGGCCTCCACTTAACAAAGCTCAAAAGTCAAGTAATGGGCTGGGAAAATGAGCAAATGGGGGAAAGAAACACACTATAGATTCTTACTTGCTCTGTGAAGAGGTATTTTCTTATATCATTGGTGAAGAGGAAGATCAAAGCATACAGCCAGAAGAAGACAACAAAGTCAAAGCTCCTGAATCCAAAGCCTTTAAAAAAATATGAATTGGTCTCAGGCCATGAAAGAGCTCAAAAAGGATTTTGAAAATCAAATAGGAGAAGTAGAGGAAAAATTGGGAAGAGAAATGTGAGTGATGTGAGAAAAATCATGAAAAATGAGTCAACAGCTTGCTAAAGGAAACTTCAGAAATGCTGAAGAAAATAACACCTTTAAAATTAGACTAACTCAAATGGCAGAAGAGGTCCACAAAGCCAATGAGGAGAAGAACGCCTTAAAAAGCAGAATGGGTCAAATGGAAAAAGAGGCCCAGAAGCTCATTGAAGAAAATAATTCTTTAAAAATTAGAATGGAGTAAATAGAAGCTAATGACTTTATGAGAAATCAAGAAATTATGAAACAAAACCAAAAGAATGAAGAAATAGAAGACAATATGAAGTATCTCATTGGAAAAATAACTGACCTTGGAAAATGGATCCAGGAGAGAGAATTTAAAATTATTGGACTATCTGAAAGACATGATCAAAAAAAGAGCCTAGATATCATCTTTCAAGAAATTATCAAGGAAAACTTCCCTGATGTTCTAGAACCAGAAAGTAAAATAGAAATTGAAAGAATTCACTGATCACCTCCTGAAAGAGATCCCAAAAGAAAAACTCCTAGAAATATTATAGCCAAATTCCAGAGTTCTCAGATCAAGGGGAAAATATTACAAGCAGCCAGAAAAAAACAATTCAAGTACTGTGGAAACACAATCAGGATAAAACAGGATTTAGCAGCTTCTATGCTAAGGAGTCAGAGGTCTTGGAATATGATATTCCAAAGGTCAGAGGAGATGGGATTAAAAAGAAGAATCGCCTACCCAGCAAAACTGAGTATAATACTTCAAGGGAAAAAATGGAACTTCAGTGAAATAGAGGACTTCCAAGCATTCTTGGTGAAAAGACCAGAGCTGAATCAAAAATTAGAGTTTCAGAAACAAGAATTAAGAGAAGCATGAAAAGATAAACAGGAAAGAAAAACCATAAGGGACTTTATTAAAGTTGGACTGTTTACATTCCTACATGGAAAGATGATATTTGTAACTCATGAGACCTTTCTCAGTATTAGCATAGTTGGAGGGAATATATATATATATATATATATATATGTGTGTGTGTGTGTGTGTGTGTGTGTATGTGTATGTATATGTATATGTGTGTGTACATGTGTATGTGTGCGTGTGTGTGTATATACACAGAGAGAGAGTGCACAGTGAGTTAAATATGAAGATATGATATCTAAAAAAGAAGATTAAGGATTGAGAGGAATGTACTAGGAGAGAAAGGGAGAGGTAGAATGTCGTAAATCATCTTACATAAAAGAGGCAAGAAAACATTTTTACAATGGAGGAGAAGAAGGGGAAGGTGAGAGGGAATAAGTGAGCCTTTTTTTCATGGGATTTGGCTTCTGGAAGGAATAACATACGCACTCAATTGGGTATGAAAGTTTATCTTACCCTACAGGAAAGGAGGGGGGAAGGGATAAGAGAGGGGGGACAATAGAAGAGAGAGCAGATTTTGGGAAGGGGTAATCTCAAGTAAACACTTTGGTAGAGTGACAGGTCAAAGGACAGAATAGAATAAATGGAGAGTGGGACAGGAAAGAGGAAAATATAATTAGTCTTTCACAATATTACTGTCATGGAAGTGTTTGCATGATCACACATGTATTGAATTGCTTGCCTTCTCATTGAGGATGGGTGGGGAGGGGAGAAAGGAGAGAATGTGGAACTCAGAGCTTTAAAAATGAATCTTAGAGGTTGTTTTTACATGCAGCTAGGAAATAAGATATATAAGCAATGGTGTATAGAAATCTGTCTTACCCTACAGGAAAATCAAATGGTAGAGGATAAGGGGTATGTGTGTGATAGAAGAGAGGGCAGACTGGAGGAAAGGACAATCATAATGCACACTATCCTGGGTTGGGGGTAGGAGGGAGATGGGGAGAAAATTTGAAATTCAAAATTTTGTGGAAATGAATGTTGAAAACAGAAACTGAGTTCATATATATGTATATATACACATGTGTATATACATATATATGTATATACACATGTGTATATACATATATATGTATATATGTATATACATATATATGTATAAAAGAAATGGCATGTCCAATGAATGAACACTTGTTTCCACAGAAGCCAGGAGGAGAAGAAACAAATATCACGGGAGAGCACTTCATCCTTGCCAATAATATGGCAAAGGCTCTAAATTAAAGCTTTTATTGCTCATTGGTAGATCCAGTATGTTTTCCAGGGAGCTGTACTGTGTGTGTTGTTGAAATTTTGTTAAGAATATAGGAGAGGCAAAAGGCTAAGTTATGAAGACCCAAACAATTGTGAACAGAACATTGGACAAAGAAAGGGTTTATCAGCAGATCTGTGCACCTCACTGAAAAACTTAAATTGGTGCTAAGTGGGTTTTTTAAAATGATAATGTCATGTCATAAGTCCTGAATAGATTTTTCTCCTTCGTAATGCTACTCTTATGTCAAGTTAACTTCCTTCACAAGGCATTTCTCCTTTTTATTCACTAGGATTTGGTGCCATTTGATTTCATCATTAGGAACCTCAGCAGTGGTAGTGAAGACATGCTAATTAGAATGAGAGATAACTCTGGGTTGAAGGAAGACTATTTATTCTAGCATTTTGAAGGTGAAATTCAAAATAAACTTGAACTTTGAACTAGGAATACTTAGCCTGGAGAAGGAAAGACTCAGGGGTTGATGATAACTTTCCTCAAATGTTTGAAAGACTGTTTTCCAGAAGAGAAGTCAGATGTTATTTTTAGCCCTAGAAAGCAAAACCAGTAGCAGTGGGGGGGTGGAAGTTACTAAGAAAATAATTTAGGCTTGATGTCAGGAAAAAATTAGTACCATTTAAAGCTATCCCAAAGTGGAATGGGAGTCAGTGGGTTCTCTTTCATTGGAGGTCTTCAGATGTAGGCTAGATGGCTAGATGTTATAATGAGCGTTCTTTTTGAGTGACCACTAGATGATCCCAGAAATCACTTCCAAGTTTGACATGTTGTGATTCTGTGATGGGTTGAGTTCTGTAGGAATACCCATGTCAAGGAGGTAATAGATCCATTGAATTATGAGGAAATAGTTAACTAAAACACGTAGAAGAAATGTGATCCAAAGTCTATAGACTGAGATATGATAAATGGAAATGTACCTCAGTGATAGAATGAATCAGCAGTTACATGACTTCTCTGCTCACTGCCTCTTCATTCCTGCCACTGTTAAGTCAGCTGGCAGCATCTTCTTGCTAATCTTTTCTCCATTCTTTTCTCTTTTGGGGGTTTTAATTTGTTTTCCAGTTTTTACACCCAAAAGCTTAGCTTTTTATAGAAGTTCCTATCCTTGACGATAGTGCATCCTTCTTTCTAATCAGACGGGTCTTTTCTTTACCACCAGAAATCCAGAAGCCCTCTTGTGTTTGCACTTATCCCTTGTTCCTGGTTCAGCAGCTTGGTTATGGATGTTTGAGGTGGCTGGAAGCCTGACTTGGCATGACTGAAGTCGTAATGATTTTTTAAAATAAATATGACAGAAAGAGCTATCTGTTCACAATGAGCTACAAATCAACATGCCCAAATCTGTAACTACTATAGGAATTTTTACAAAAGGGCAAATTTAATTGAAGGTTATCTGGATGTGTGCAGTTGTGTTAGGATAGAAGATAGTCCATCCCCTAGAGAATGTGATCTGTGCACCTGTGATCTGGCTGATGATCACAAGCTCCTAAATCCTGGAAAAGGAGCAAGGGATGAATATGTGAATTTCTAAGAAGAAAAAACTTGGGGGCAGAGAAAAGCATCACAGCTATATTACTCCAAGGATGGTGGGCAAAAGAATAGGGATGGTGAGCTGACTAGAGGAACCATTACAAAAAAGAATCTGTGCTCCTCCAAGCTATCAGCACCTTGAGCAAAGCTATTGTTACCCTGTTCTCCATACATCTCTGAACTTACTTTAGCAATGTAGTGTTAATCAGTGCCCTGATAAATTGAGAGCAAGTCAGGCTTTTGCTTCAGGTGCATAAAACTATGGGGTGCAAAAAATACGTACCCACCCTGCCAACTCTTCATGATGGGCTGGGTGTGTGTGTGAGAGCAATTTTATATTATTGCTTCAGTTGCAAAATTATTTGCTGTGCTAGTTCTTGTGGCGATTGATCACACTGTTAGTTGATGCTCTGGCATTCACAAATTTGATAGGGTGATAAAACTTGGAGAGACTATACAGGAGAAAATTAAAATAAATAAGGAGATGTAGAAGGTACTCTATGCCAAAGGTCCTAAGAGTTGTATTTATTTAGTCTTAAAGAAGGAAACCTGAAATGTTGTAACGGTCGTGAAGACCATAAAGTTTATCAGCTAGAATAATTAGGAATAATTAATTATGTTCAGTTACTTGATTAACCAGAACAGACATTATCTGACTATGCCGGATAATAGAAATTTTATTACTTATTCACTGAGCAAAACCTTTCATATATAGCAGATGAATCACGCAGTTTCCAAAACCCCTAAACTCCAGAGCCTTTAATAGACTAATGCAAATTATAATGATAGGTTAGAAAAGGATAACTAATTACATACAGTTATTACTGCTGTCACAAACAATGATGGAAGACGGACTAATCAAAAGCATTTGCCACTAGATATGATTAAGCTAAATTTAATTCCCTCTAAGATTCAAGGATGTGGACTTCTGCTATGCACATAAGAGAGTTATTCTTTTCCGGGAGACTCAGATAATTATTCTTAAAGACCTTCAAAGTCTAGATCTGAAAACTGTCACTTTTTAACAAGTAGATATCAACTCAGAGAATCCTTTTCCAATGCCTACAAGGTTTTATTCATTACTTAGATACCAGTGACTTCAGGGTGTTTGGTTATCTGAACACAAACAGAATTTCTGTGTTAATTTGCATTATGGTTCCTTTTATTTATATACCCAGTTGGAAAGCTTATGTGGAGAAAAAAAGTGGAGGTAAAGAAGGAAGGACACAGGGAAACCCAATTACACTTTGAAAATGTATTTTCTCACAGTCAAAACATTGAAACAGAAGGTGAAAATTAAACCTTCAGCCATATAGGAGAATTTATAAAAACAGATGATTTGTCTGAAATTGAATAGAAATAATACTTTGAAGTCTTTAAAAATAGTTGATGAGCTAACTGTTGTTTGACTATAAAGAAGCACATGAATGATAGAATAAAGATGATCAAAAAATTAATTTCTCAAACTCCTATGGGAATTTGGATATAACCAGTTTGTTTGGAGAAAGGCAAAATAGGGCTTATAGGAAGTTGGAACTCAAGGTGGCTAGAGAGAACAGTAAGAAAGCACTTAGGTGCCTTTGATGAGGTCCAGTAATCAGGAGTAATCAGGATAAAAAAATCATCCATACATCTTTGGGTACTAAAAGAATTTTTAGATATGATTGACTGAACCACGGTCAATGGTCTTTCTTTTAAAAAGTGTTTTATTGCTTTTTACGTGACTGTCATTTCCCAGTTACTCTCCCCAGGACCCACTGTTTTAAGCAAAAAGAAAGTTAAGGTAAACAGTCCAGACACTGATCTCTGCACTAGAATATATTTCAGACTGATGCACAGGCAGTGCCATGGTTCAGGTAGAGTGACTGGCACTTTGCCTTGGTTTGCTAAAATTTTTAAAGTTTGTTAAAAGCCCTTTTGGTCTTTTGGTTGTTCAGAACTAGCTTAGCACGTAGTTGGCAAGAAGAATTAGCTAAAATAGGAAGCTACCAGATGTTCTGCTTTTCCTCCCCTGGGCTTATATTCCAGGTATAGCTCCTCTCTCTGTCAGTCTCCTAGTCTTCACAGAGGAATCCATGCTTAACTGGCCTATGTCCAGGATTAATAAATTGATGTGGGCACGTTTTGGCTGCCACTGGCCCTCTGCACAGTTTGAGCTACCCTGGCCATGGCAATTCATATTTGTGACTCTGGCAAAGAACAAGTGGGCTAATTTTGGAGGGGGGGGGCGGGATAAGGAGAGCTGATTGTTATTGTTGGCAGGGTGTTTTCCTTCTATTTTTTAAACCTTAAAATTTCTTTTTTATACTGAGCTTGATAAAGCTAAACATGAACATTTTAGTATACCAAAAATGACAAAGACGATTGATAAACTTCAGTGGCTCTTATTTTTAAAGTATAAATTAAGTAAGGGAGTAACAAAACTGCTCTTTATTTTCTGCATTTTGGCTTACTTTTATGCTTTCAAATTCATTTTTGTTGACATCTTTTGTTGAATATAATAGTTTTTAAAGTGGGGAAGATAAATGGACTCTACAAATTAATATTCAGTGTTCCTGGAAATATTATAGAACATATTACTAAGGAGGTTTTCTCCTCTGGACTTTCATTGATACGAAGGTGCAGCAAGATTTGAGCAATTATGATCTCTTGGTTTTGTGTTCAGAAATCTGAATTTACCAAGGATAACTTTTATGGGTTAAAAATACAGAACCAAAACTATAGGGTTTTGCTGGTGACAAATATATAGAAATTCTGGCTGACTGGTTAGAGGACAGTGGTTTAGTTAGAAAACAGTGATCTTCTTTCATCTTTAGGAAAAACCTGTCCTATTTTCAAATAACTATCGAGATTTTCCTTTTCTTCAGCTCTGTGGTCAAAAAAAAAAAAGAGTAGTTTGTTTTCTTCATAAGTGCTTAAGTGGCAGCTGAGGTAACATGGAGGTAACCGACTGTGGAAGTGTAAGTAATGGACTGGAAAACAGGAGCCTCAAGGATTTGGTTCTGGCTCTGTCACTAACTTTTTATAGGTCTGATAAAGTTGCTTCCCTCCTCTCTGTGACCCACTTTCTATTTGTAGTAAAAGCCACATTCAAAGATACTCTGAGTAGTAATTAATAGAAAGGAATAATTTAATCTGTAAATGAAAATGCACCTGTTAAGTGCTCATTATGTGCTAAGTACAGTGCTAAAGGATAGGAATAGAAAAACTGATTCAGTCCTCTGCTGTCAAGAAGCTCATACTCTAATTGTAAGGTGATATCACCTATAAAACAGTCAGTTACAGGGCAGATGGAAAAGTCTAGAAGTCCTAAGAGTCCTGGAACTGCGTGCATCCTTAAAGTGTCTTGATAGTCAGATAGCGCCTGGGTGTCTGGAGGGCACAGCTGCAGGATGGTTGGTTTGTCCTAGATAGTTAGGAATCAGTTGTAGATCAGATGGCAAGGTCTGATGGTCCTTTATCTCAACAGAAAGAATAGAAATGGTAAGTCCCAAGTCATCCAGGGGATGTGAACTATGCAGCTCTTTCCTCCTGCTTATTGCTTCATGGTCTTGGGAGAGAGGTGATTAAATGTAAGGGAATGGGTGGGTAGGAAAAAGCACCCTGATTGGTGGTTATTTCAGTACTTTGATGATCTGTGGGGTTTTTTCAGGTAATTACTCTTTCTAAAGATGCAAATTCAAATCCCTGTAGCTTGGTTAATGGCATTTGAGAGAATTCATTACCTCACAGACTACTTGGTGATAATCTTCAGTTTAGCTAAGTTGATCCTGAGGTAACCAGAATTGTACTTAAAGTCTTTCCAGGTCAGATCAACAAGTATTGATTAAGCACTTGCTGTTTGCCAGGCACTCTGCTAGTGCTGGGGTTAACTTAAACTTCACTGGTATAGCCTTTATAAACTTTGGGTCACTTCTAAACCATGATGAGGTATCAAAAAACAACTTTAGTGGAGAGAATACTAATGCCAGTAATAATAATGATATATCTCAAAACTATGAACTGTTCTGTAAACATCAGATAATCCTTTAAATTTGTTATAATGGCTTATGGAATGTGATTTTTAGGAAAAATAACAAGGATAAAAGAAATTTGGACATTTAAGAACTGGTTTAATTCATTAAACAAATCTTTATTGGGCACTTTATTTTAAATGACATAACAGAGTGACAAGGAACTTCTTTTTCTTTTTTTTTAAATTTAATTTTATTATTTTTTTTAATGTTTTACAATCACTGCCATAAAATTAAGATTTTATCCCCCCACACCTACCCCCCACTTCCCTCCCTCCCCATGACAGCATACAATTCTGTATAGGTTCTACATATACTTTCCTATTGAGTACATTTTCACTATAGTCATGTTACGTAGTCGAACTAAAATAAATGGAAGAAATCATATAACAAATCAAAACATGATACACAAAAACACACACACACAAACATGATCTGAAACATTCTGCGAATGACTTCCATATTTCCTTCTCTGAGTGTGGAAGGAATTTTGCCTTAGAAAACCACCATTGGGATCTTTTTTTTTTTTTTAATAAATTCTTGCGTTATTACGAAATTCCAAGTCTACCAGAAAAAGCTCTCGCACGCTATGGTTGTTGCTGTGCACAAAGTTCTCCTGGTTCTGCTCCTTTCACTCAGCATCAGGTCATATAAGTCCTTCCAGGCCTCTCTGAGGTCTTCTTGTTCATCATTTCTTATGGCACAATAGTACTCCATTACATTCATATACCATAATTTATTTAGCCATTCCCCAATTGATGGGCATCCCCTTGACTTCCAGTTTTTGGCAACTACAAAGAGTGCTGCTATAAATATTTTTGTACATGTGGGACCCTTTCCCATTTTTATGATCTCTTGGGGATACAGTCCTAGTAGCGATATTGCTAGGTCAAAGGGTATGCACATTTTTGTAACCCTTTGGGCATAGTTCCAAATTGCCCTCCAGTGACAAGGAACTTCTAATACTCCACTAGGACAAATAAACTTGTACACAGATGATTATACAAACCAGTCAGTCATGAAGTATATGTTAAGTATCCACTGTGTACTAGTCATGGCACTAGGTGATGGGATTGTGATGGAAGTGTGATATAAGTAATGTTCAGAAAATGAACATTATTTTTCTCCTTGAAGAACGGATGAAGGTAGGCTTTTATGGAAAAGATGGCATTTGGATTGAACATTTAGGGATGGATAGAAATTGATAGGTCATGCTGAGGTCGAGAAATAGATCTGCATGAAACGCGTCTATAAGAGGAGACCATTGGGCCTTTGGAAACGTTTTTGTAGGGTGGGGAGAACAGGAGACCCAGAAGTAGGACTGCTGGTACTTGTGTGTGGAGATTTCTAGATACCATGAGGCAACTACTGGGGAGGTCAGTGCTGGGAGAAGCAGCTGTGTGAGGCTGGTAGGTAGTACCCCATGGTAGAAAACCCATCATTTGCTGAATTCCTACTTTATCTAATCACTTTTGTTAACCATATGCTAAACTTAGTTTTTCTTCTTGCTGAAGGAGTACACAAGCTTTCTTAATGACTTGGGGCAAAACCATAGTTGTCTCATTAGTTACATCTCTAAGGAAGAGAGTTCAGGGAGAGTGTTTTGACAGAGGGAGAAGTATAGGCAAAAGCATGGAATTGGAACAGCATGGGAGAATATACCTGGAATATCAAATAACTCCCATTTATCTGGAGTGTAATGTGCATGAGGGGGGATAGAGAGATGTGTACGAAACTATGTTTAATACTTTCTGTATTTATTTAGTATCTGATTTCCCCCCCAAAATGAAACAAGGCCACTGTTCTCTAATTAATCCCCTGCTCTCTAACGAGTCAGCCAGAATTTCTATATTTTTGCATATTTGTTACATGTAAAAAGAATTTTTAATATTTGTTTTTAAAACTTTGAGTTCCAAATTTTTGCCTTTCCTCCCTTCCCACACTCTCTCCATTGAGAAGGTAAGCAGTTCCATATAGGTTGTATATATGTAGTCATACAAAACATATCCATAATCGCCTTGTTGTAAAAGAGAAGATAGAAAAAAACTAAAAAAAAATAAAGCAAAAAAACCACACAACCCAAAATTGCTTCATTCTGTATTCTGACCCCATCGGTTCTTTCTCTGGGGATGGATAATATTTTTCATCCTAAGTCTTTCAGAGTTGTCATGGATCATTGTGTTGCTGAGAGTAGCTAAGCCATTCATAGCTGATCATCTCACAATACTGCTGTTACTTTGTACCCAGTACATTTCACTTTGCATCAATCCGTATAAGTCTTTCTAAGTTTTTTCTGAGAACATCCTGCTCATCATTTCTTATAGAAAATAGTATTCCATCATAATTATATACCATACCACAACTTATTCAGCCATTCTCCAATTGATGTGCATCTCCCTCATTTTCTAATTCTTTACCCCTAGAAAAGAGCTGCTCTAAATATGTTTGTTACATATAGATCCCTTTCCTTTTTTTTTTTTTTTTTTTTTTTGCCTCTTTTGGAATACAGACCTGGTAGTGGCATTGCTTTGTCAAAGGTATATATCCATGGTTTTATAACTTTTGGGGAATAGTTCCAGATTGCTCTATAGAATGGTTTAATCAGTTCACAACCTTGACAATAGTACATTAATGTCTCATTTTCCCCACATCCCCTTCAACATTTGCCATTTACCTTTTCTATCCTATTATCTAATCAAATAGGTGTAAGGTAGTGCCTCAGAATTGTTTTAGCTTACATTTCTCCCATCAGTAGTGAGTTAGAATTTTTTTTTAATATGGGTATAGATAGCTTTAATTACTTCAGCTGAAAACTGATTATATCTTTTGATCATTTACCACTTGGGAAATGTCTCCTGTTTTTATAAATTTGAGACAAATTGTGTTTAATATTACAAATAATTGTCCTTTTATCTATCAACATGACATTTTAATAGTGATCAGAAATTGCAATTGAGAATCTGACTGCTTTTTATTTTGTTTTGACAGGCTCTTTCATGTTGGTTAACACATCTGGGAGACCAGAATTACAAAGGACCCATCTTCTCTTACCCCAGCTTAAAGAAAATGACACCCATTGCATTGACTTTCACTACTTTGTATCCAGCAAAAGTCATTCCCTTCCTGGGCTATTGAATGTTTATGTAAAAGTTAATAATGGTCCTTTGGGGAACCCAATCTGGAACATATCTGGAGCTCCTACTGGTACCTGGAATAGAGCAGAACTGGCAATTAGTACCTTCTGGCCCAACTTCTATCAGGTATATATACTTCACTTTTCATTTATGGTAGCAAGTACTTGTGTATTGATTAATTGAAATACGTTGGTGTCCTTAACCTAAAAAAATATTCTGTTGTTTGTGATTTCAGAAAGGCCCAATTATCTCTTATTTTGGGGTTGTCTTTTTATAGGCTAAAATATAGGAAATCATAGTACCTTGTCAATATTGTATGTTATTAAAGATACCCCACAAAGAGGAGCTTTATTTATTCAAGATTATTTCTCAGTTTAAGTGAGGCACTGACCTTTTGAAAGAGACCTGATCCACCGAACTTTGTATACAGTATAATTTTTTTGAACGTGTGTGGAGTAGGAAGGAGATGTAGGGAAGAGTAGGGAAGAGAGTGGACAAATACCCCATCATTTATTTCTTATTATTATTTATCATATTCTATAATAATATATAGGCATCTAGGTGGTACAGTAGATAGAACTCCAGGCCTGGATTCAGGAAGATCTGGGTTCAAATTTGACCTTAGACACTTGGTAGCTATATGACCCTGGACAAGCCACTCAACCTCTTTTTGTCTCAATTCCTCATCTGTAAAATGGGGATGCACTGGTGAAGGAAATGGCAATCTGCTTCAGTATCTTTGCCAAGAAAACCACATGGACAAAGTCCAGCGGGTTATGTAGAGTTTGACATGACTAAAGAACAGTAACACTTTCTATATATTTCAATATAGATATATATATGTGTATATATACATATACACAGATAAATGTATATATGTGTATATATATATACATATACCCACAGATATACACACATACCATCATTTATTATGACTTATTATTGTTTATAATTGTCAATTATTTCCACTTAATGTGGGAAGACTTCTAGTCTCAAATCCCCATCTACTTGTTATATAATGGAAATGAATAGATCATATATTTAAAGTTTTAAGATAACTCTGAGATCATCTAATCCAACACTATAACTTTATAAATGAGGAAATCAAGAGCGAGAAAGATTAAGGAGTTTGCCCAAACGGTAAGCGCAGGCAGTGAGTAGCAGAACAGGGACTTAAATGAAGGTCTTCTGGCTTGAATTCCAGTTTTCTTTCCATTGGAACCAAGCTCAGTGGACCACACAGTATTCACTTAAGCTACAGTTATTAAAACTGTAGGGAACTCTCATCCTATTTAACTCTGATAACCTTGGCTCTGAAGACTGCTAAGTGACAGTTAAGGGCTTAATTTTAAAAATACTTATTAGTATAAGTAAGCTGGGATATAATCCAAAGCGAGCCATTTAATTTTTTTCTTTCAAAAATGCTTTCCACATCTGGCTATGAAAAATCAGCTGTGCTAAAGGGATGGTTAAATTTCTTGACACCTGGGAGAGATCAGACTTTAAAAGGTGAACAGCAGAGGAATAACGGAAATTGATTTATCCCTAAATTTACATGGAGAAAGCTCCTTGGAATCAAGTTGGAGGGATCTTCAACAAAGGCATACATTTATTAATTCTACTCTGGAAAGAAAAAAACCCAAAACATTAGGCCTAACCTTTTGTGAAGGTTGTAAACAAGTTATTTGAGTCACTTATTTTTCACAAATCTTAAAACACAATAGAGAAGGTCCACCTTCTATTAAATAGGGAGATTTAGGAATGTGAAAGGAATGTGTTACCTTATGCATTGGGTAGTAAATATATGGGAGTAATAATAATAAAAGTATTGATATGGTATATAATATGATATACTATAATAATAAAAGTATTGTAACTGCTTTGGGGGCTGTTAGATGGCACAGTGGAGACAGGAAGACTCTTCTTTCTGAATTCAAATCCAGTCTCAGACACTTACTGGCTTTGTGACCCTGAGCAAGTCATTTAGCCCTATTTGCCTCAGTTTCCTCATCTGTAAAATGAGCTGGAGAAGGAAATGGAAACCACTCCCCTATCTTTGCCAAGAAAACCCCAAATGGGATCACCAAGAGTTAGACATTACTGAAACAACTAAAGAATAGCAAAGGTTGTGCTTTTAGGTTGCGAAGTGCTTTACAAAGATCTCATTTGATCATTGCAGCAACTGACAAGGAAACTGAGGCAGACGACAGTGAAGTGATTTACTTAGAGTCATACAGCTGCTAAGTGAAATAGGATATGAATTCAGGTCTTCCCTAACCCAGTTCTAGAGCTCTCCTCTACTCTGTCATGGTGGAGTCAAAATGTAATACATCATTATGAAAAGAAAACATAGGATCCCAGGTCCAGAGCCTGGAGGGACTGTAGAGTCCATTTAATACTCATTTCATTATTGAAGAACCTGAAGCCCAGAGCGCTGAAGAGGTCACACAGTAACATCATCAGTGCAGTGTTTGCACCTGGTTCTCACTCCAGATTCAGTATTTTCTTCTATGAGACCGCATTTGTTGCTGTGGTTGTTCAGTCATTTTTCAGCTATAATCTCTGTGACTCTGTTGGGGGTTTTCTTCATGAAGATACTGGAGTACTTTGCCATTCCCTTCTCCATTTTACAGAAAAAGAAACTGCGGCAGACAGGGTGAAGTGACTTCTTCTAGGGTAATGTAGCTGTAAATATCTGTGGCCAAATTTGAACTTAGATCTTTTTGACTTTGGGCCAGTGCTTTACCCATTGTGCCTCCTTGCTGCCCCCATGCTACACTGGCCTCCTAAATTTAAATAACCCAGCGAGTGCTGGTAACTGTTTAACAATGGGGTGTGTATGTGTGTGTGTATGTGCGTGTGCGTGTGCGTGTGCGTGTGTAAGGGGAGATGTACTCACAATACAAATATACTTCTACATTTAAATCGTGTTATTAATATTCTCTTTTTAAAAGTCTAAACCATCAACAAAACAAATTGAGCTCTGATTTCTAGCCCTTGCTGATTTCTGAGGTGTAAGTACTTCCACTGACAATTTCACCTTCAGCTCGGTACCAGCTGGCTCTAGCACAACACTGACTATAACCTGGAATAACAAGACCATAGGATGGTAAGAGTTGAAGAGATACCAGAGGTCATCTCAGCATTGAAGGAAGGAGTGATCTCGCTCTCTCTTACTCTTCCAGACTACTCTGTGGCCCGAGGGTTAGAGGTTAAGTTAGCGTGTTCCACTTTGAGTTGCAGTTGGAGGTTAGATCTTGCCCCTCGAGTGTAAGTCACCGAGTATAAGCTCCTGAAAGGCAGGAACTGTGTTGTTTTTAATCTTTGTATCTTCAGTGCTTTCAACATTGCTAAGCATATAGGTTTTACTAAATGTGGAATTTAAATAGGCAGAAGCTAGAAAGCATAATTTTTTTTTGTTTTTATCAACAGAACATATGTGGAAAACATTTTACTTCTAACTACCTTTAAAAAATTGTCATTCCTTGATCAAAATTGGATAATTTGTCATTTTGGTTCTGGCCTGAACTTGAGACGCATTTTATTTTGCTAGTCAATACAAATAAAGACAAATGTCCTTTTTACTTTTGATAAACAATTTGATAAACAATCTATTGCTATCATAACCTTTCCCCTTTTGTTATTTCTATCAGTCACTTAACAGAATTTTAAAAAGACTTCTCAGCTGCTGCATAGAGGTATTCTTGCATCCCTTAGTCATTTATGCAGCTTCCCCTTACTATATATGGCAGGCAACTGTGTATCCTACTCTACAAATCACAATGGTAGCCTGCTTGTAATACAGGTAATTGCAGGTTAATTACTGTTCATTAAAACTTAAATTGTCAAGTATTTGGTGATTAAGATACATTTAATTCCTTAATTAATGCTTGTTCTAATTGCTGCTGCTTAAAACCTGCCCATTAGCTAGAGCTGTACCAGTAGGGAAGTACGGGCTACCTGCTTTTTCAGCAGAGGAAGCCTGCTGAAATACGTGCTTCCTTTGATTTACACATCAGCAACTTAATGCTTTTTTAAAAAATGAAGAAGTTCTTCCCCAGTGGCTTTCTTTGTTAGGATAGCATTTTAAAAGAAAATCACTTTGCATCTTTGAATTTCGTACATTCTTCTTTTTTATTCCCTTATCCCGTGTCAGAACTTAAGTTACCCAATTCCATAGGCTTCTGATTGCCCCCACAGAGAACAGTCTTCTGATTGCCTTGTGGGTTGATAGCCATCCACGTAGAGGAGCTGCTTATGTTCTTGTGTCCATGTATACTGCCGTTCTTCATCTCCTGGGCCGAGCTAGTTCTTTATAATCTGGCAACATTTTTTTTTTTTTATCGTTTTATGGTTGTCATTAGTTTTATGTACAGTGAATATATTTTTTTCTCAGTTCTGCTTACTTTACCTTGTATCAGTTCATGGAAGTCTTTCCTAGCTTCTCTATTTTCATCAGATTCCATGTTTCTTACTGCATAATAATATTCCATTACATTCATGTTGTACAATGCATTTAGCCATTCTCCAACTAATGAGTATCTGCTTTGTTTCCAGTTGTTTACTATCAAAAAAAAAATTAAAAAACCCCCCACTCACAAAAACGGTGCTATAAATATTTGGATACATTTGGGACCATTTTGGTGTGTGGTTGACCTCTTTATAGTACAATCTCGGGGTTACAGAGTGCGGACATTTTAGTGCCTTTATTTGCATAATTCCAATTTGCTGTACAGAATAATTGTACAGATTTACAGCTCTACAAAAAAAGAAAAAAGATAATATGAATATTATTTTAAATTCTTTTTTTAAAAAAAGAAGCAAATAAAGGAGTCAAGTGTGATAGCAAAAATGCTCTTCATTTGGCCATTATAGGCCTCCTTATTAAAATGAATTCTCTTAGATGAGTTGAAGGATTCTGGGTAAAGATTAGGTGTGGATTCCGTCCGGACCCTGTTCAAGATTCTTTTGCAGTAAGAACACAAAGGCATTTGCACATAAGGCTAAGCCAAGATTTACCCTTTACCAGTCTGATACCTTTTCTGGTAAATGAGGACTTCAGGGAATACAGATAACATGATCTACCCATCTTTTCAAATATGACCTCCAGTTTTTACTCAGTACACATTCCAGTAGCTTTTTGTGTAGTTTTTGTCTTTATCCTACTCATTTAATTTTTAAAAATTAATTCATTATTGAGTTTGACAAAACTCATCTTTAAATAGTACTCAGAGATGGTACTTTTGTGTTATATATGCCATACTTAAAAAGAAATTGGGGGTGTGGTTAGGGAGTAAGTAAACTTTACCCCAAAGCAGCCTGGGGCAATATTCACAGCACCTGCCCCTGAAGTCTAATTATGTGTCTCAGAATGAAAACTGATTTGAACCATGTCTAAGAATTGATGAGTACTGGACTTTGAACAACTAACATTGACATTCTGTGGTCACATTAAAATTGACCAAGACTTGTTTCTTGTATAAGAAGTGGATCGCAACAGAGAATGTGAGTAAATACCTTTCAAATCAATTTTAAACATCTTCTTGAGAGGTTACTGTGTATTTTGTTTTCACATTTCCCCCATTTTCCCCTCCTCTGATCTATGAAGAATTTTTCCTTTTTCCTTCGGTTACAGTAATTGCCCCCCCACATTTTTTTGTTGTTGTTTAAAACACCTGTGGTTCTTGTGGCTGATTGGCATAAGTCTTTTCTACTTTTGTGTATGGTGGGTCCTTTCATTTTCTCTTAGCTTAGGCCTGGAAGAAATTTTAGACAGGCAGCAAATAACAATCTTTCTCAGTCTCAGTTTTCTCACTTGTGAAAAAATTGGGGGAAATGATAGTACCTGTCTCATAGGGTTTTTGTTTTTATTTTATTTTTTAGGATGAAGTGTGATCATGTATAAAGTACTATAAAATACTCTTTTTCCCTCTGGATCACAACCTGGACTTTTTCACTATCTCTCACCCACCATAGTCATTTTGTTACCAAGACCTGTCCATTTCATCTTTGCAACATATCTCCAATATGCCCCCTACTCTCCTCAGCACCACCCCTGGTCTGGTATAGGCATGCCTTCAGTACCTGCAGTAGCCTATTACTGTCTCAGTCTGCCTCATATCTCTCCGGGATCCAATCCATCCTCCATCCAGCCATCAAAATGATTTTCCTAAAGCACAGGTTGAATCATGTTATTTCCCTACTCAAGAAAATCCAATGACTCCCTATAACTTCCAGAATCAAATACAAAATGCTTTTTTGGCATTTAAAACCTTTCCTAATTTAGTCTCCTCCTACCTCTCTATTCTTTTTTACCCTTACCCCTGGACAGGTACTCTTTGATGCAGTGACATCGGCCTCCTGTCTGTTCCACAAATAAGCTTTGGGTATTTTCTCTGGCTGTCCACCATGCCTGGAACATTCTTCCTCCTTAAACTCCACTTACTTCCTTGGCAAATCTAAGATGAAATCTCATATTTTACAGGAAATCTTTGCCTACCCCTTTTTATTTAGTGCCTTTTTTCCCCTTAATTATTTCCTGTTTATCCTGCATGTAGTTTATTTGCATATATTTGTAACAAATTATGTTGGATGCAATGTAATTGTCTCCTTTGCTAGATAGTAAGCTCCTTGAGGACAGCAGTTGTGTTTTTCAGCTTTTTGTATCTTCTGTGCTTTGCACAGTGACTAGAGTATAGTAGGCACTTAATAAATGTGTATTGACTGATATCAGTGTGAGATATTACAATTATTTTGTTGTTGTCTAGTCCAATACTCATATTTTATAGATGAGAAAACTAAGGCCTAGAAAAGAGGTGAGGTAGTTACTAGGAAGAAACCGGGCAGGATGGGCTTTGAACCCAACTTCTTTGATTCCAAATCCAAAGCTCTCCCTCTGCACCACACTGCCTGCCTCCTTAGCTTTACATCCTTAACTTTTTTCTTTTTTTGTGGCAAGGCTAAACCATAATTGTGATACTTGTAAAACATGGCTTTCTTTAAAAAATGCAAAAGAGGGGGAAAATGCTAGTGAAGAAAGGCTTACTTATTAAGGAAAGGAGCAAAGGAAGCAGGTGCCATGATTTTTCACTGAGCCTGAAAAAGAAAGTCCGTCAACAGGCATTTCTTAAGCATTTACTATGTGCCATTTTGTGGACACACTGCCATTTTGGGATGCCCAGGGAGGAGACTTTCAATCAAATTGGAATAAGAATAAAAACCAAAATATTGCTTTATATTTCTTTTCTACTATATTTTATTATTAGCAAATTCATTGCTCTTCTGATCCAAAATTTTTCATTACTACTCAAATCGTTCTGGCTCTTTAAGATCAAAGAGAACTTTTATTATTTTTCATATTAGGGGGAAATGCTTTTAAGTGAAGATGTTTATAAATAGATAGGATAGCTTTTTTTGAATAAAATTCAAAACTTGACAGGAAGCACAGCCATAGAAGATCGTACTTGGTAAGGCAGCCCGGTAGCCTGGATTCCTTTTGTTCTGAGGAATTGACAAGTGGGTTTCACTAGCATTTTTTCAGTCAGGCAATTGTGTTGGTAAGCAAATCCCCTTTCTTTGCTCACACATAGCATGGGAAAATGGAAGGAATGAAAAGCTAATTTTGCTCTTCACTGAAGCAAGGAGGATTAGGGATGCTGCAATGTTAAACTGCTTCTCTATTTCCTGTTTGTCAGGTGTCTGAGGGATAGCCTGATGTAAAACATCTACCAGGCTTGCTTCCAGAGTTGCTTTTCATAAGCAAATGAAAACTGATGTTTTAACCAGTTGTTCTCAGGCTTGACAGCTAGCTATCTGCCTTTGCCTTTGCCTTCCCTTCTCTCATCACCACCCCCAGCATCTTACCTCACTAGCTGTTATTTTGACTAATCAGTCTCATATATTACTTGCAGATGTTGTCAGATGTAATAAAATGCAGAGCTTTGAGAGAATCAAAATGTTAATGTTCTTCTGACAAGCCAAGTCATGAGTGTGAAAAGGATAGTGGGGAGTACTGAATCATGGCAGAAATTACACCAGAGAAAAGATAGATGGTGGTCCAATCTTAGATTTCTTTTTTAATTAACCAAAATTTTTTTAAAAGGTCTATAATACACTAATGATGACTGAGTTATTTTCACTCTCTTGGTTAATCACAGTTCATTTTGTATTAGAAGAAGGAAAGAATGTTGTGCAAATTAGCATATTAGAATGTGGTAGAAGGAACTCTAGATTAAAAGAAAAAAGCCCTTGGTTAGAGAGTCCTGACTCTGACTATTTAAAAGATTTGTCACCTTGGGGAAGTCCTTTCTCTTTGCCTCAGTTTCTCTGTATCTAAAATAGAGATCATATTTATTCAAGCTACTTCAGATGGTGGTTGTGAGGAAAGAGCTTTATCCATCTTAAAAGGCTCTGTAAATGTGAGCGATTGTTATTACTGTTTGTACCGGCTTTAGAAAAGTCTTAGGGAGCTCACCTCCATGATGTCTGCTCCTGATTACTTTCTTCAATACAGGGGTACCAGAAGGTAGGCAGATATTTAAGGGATCAAAAGACTGCCATGTTCCTCATCATTCAGTTTCCTGTTTGGTTAAAGGTTTTGTGACAGAATTGAGACCTCTAATTATTTCATTTTAGTAATTGATTACATCCCTTTTGTATTTCATCTATTATTCCATTTTTTCATTACATGATGTTTTTAATCAGATAAAATAAACAGTATTTATAGATTCATACACACGTGTGTATATAATTGTATGTGTGTATAAATGTATATATACATATATAGATACATATATACATATGTATATATGTGTACATGTATATATGTATACATGCACACACATATCTATCTATAGATAAATATATTAAAGGACAAAAAATGTGAGAGAGATGGTAGGGTGGTGTTCTTTGTGTCTCCTTTTGCAGCTGTTTTCAGCATGTGGTAGGTCTCCCAGTAGAGTGATAGACATATTACTTGGCACTCTTTTTGGCTGTGACAGATTATTGTTTTCAAGTTACAGCTTTCATAGGATCAGAGGATGTTATAGCTGGAAAGGACCTTAGAGATCATATAGTCTAAACTCACTTCACCAATATGAAACTGAGGTCCTGTGAGGTCCAGGGTCTCAAAAATTGATTGACAATATATTTATGTATTCCAGAATTCTCTTTGATTTGCCTGAATTTAAGTTGGCTCTTAGACTTGTATACATAGCCAAACAGGTTAATGCTGTGTTAGAGGATGGATTTTTTTTTGTTGTTGTTATTCCTCTAGTGTTCAGTTGGGTAGTAAGGTGGATGGAGTCTTAAGCGCAGATTCAGGAACAACCAAGTTCAAAACTGGCCCCAGGAACTTACTTGCTTACTTACTTGTGACCCTGAGTAAGTCACTCAACCCTGTTTGTGTCAGTTTTCTCATCTATAAAATGAACTAGAGAAGGAAATGACAAATACTCCAGTATCTTTGCTAAGAAAACCCCAAAATAAGGTCATGAAGAGTAAACTGAAAACAATTGAAATTGAATTCAGTTATTAGAGGCAGTCTCAGTCAGTGTGCTAGATATACTGTAATTCTGTGGAAAGTGTAAAACACTCTGTGCACTATGCATGCATGTCTCTCTGTTTGCAAACTTATTTTCTTATGTCAAGACCATATGACTGGTCTCAATGAAATACTACATATAAAGGGAGAGGATGTGGATGTTTTTTATAGGTGAGGGTTAAAGACCTAATTTGGATTGCGTGGAACTATAATACTCACCTCTCTTAGATCATTGAAGATAGCCACCCAGAGAGAGGTGACGTTGCAGGAAAAGAGATCACTCTTTCTTCTCCCTCATTCCCTCAGCCCCCATCAGAGTTAAGTGAATTGCCCAGGGTCACAGCTAGCAAGTGTCTAAGGCCATCTTTGAATTCAAGTCCTCCTGACTCCAGGGGCAGTGCTCTGTCCACTGTACCACTTCTCTGCCTGGAGATCTCTCACTCTTAAGAACTACAGAGACCTTGGTGGTTTATTTCCCACTACTCCCTCAAGACAGAGTAGAGACCATAACTGATAGGGTGAGTATGAATAGGATAAGGTTAGTAAAGTCTCCTACTGGCTAAACACAGATAAGAAAATTGAAGCACTGTTGTTCAGTCATGTTCAACTCTTCATGACCTCATTTGGGATTTTCTTGGCAAAGAAAACCACTGAAGTAGTTTGCCATTTCCTTCTCCAGCTCATTTTACACATGAGGAAACTGAGGTAAACAGGTTTAAGTAACTTGTCTGGGGTCCCACAGCTGCTAAGTGTCTGAGGCTAGAACTGAGGAAGATGAGTCTTCCTGACTCCAGTCCTGCAGCCCTCAGTCTATCCACTACATTTCCTAGTGGCTCTAAAATTGCAGCACAGAGAGGTTAAATGAGCAGTTGGGATTGGAAACCAGACCCCTTTGACCCCACATCCAGAGCTTATTCCACTACCCCGTGCAAACTTTGACAACACATTGACTTCTCACTTTGTACTTCTGGCTTGCTCAGGACTTTGTTGTCCTTATTAAACAAAACCTTCCTCACAAATTCTGCCTGAAGATATAATTGCCTCAAATCTTGGGACATCTCCCAGGAGAAATATTCCTTTCTCCTACAGTACCTGAGAAAGCCTTATTTTCTTTTTAATTTTTTCAAGCAATTGTGTAAACATGATTCAAAATAAGCAAAATTATCAACAAACTCTGCTCTTTATCAATCCTACCCAAGAGATTGTGGGCAGTCCTCAGTTTCTTCCATCCTCCTGCCTGTATACCCTAAGCAATCGCCTTTCATTTTGGGAAGAGAGAGAAAAAGGGTAAGATACTAGTTCCCACTTTCTGTACCTTTAAATTTGGAACTAATATACACTTATCTCCTGGCTGAAATGTGATTAGACAAGTTGCTGTCTGGATGCTATGTCCTAAAATCAGTATTTGTGATATGACTTCTGTGCCACTGCTAAATATGCAGACGTCCTCAATCAGTCTTTCACTCGTTTTCTTATTTGTAAAGGATATTGTGGGTCTTGGTTGTTTCCTATAATATCAGTTGTTTCTGATGGCATGTTTTTGTTCTTAGGATCTTGCTTTTTCAGAGAATATTCATCAGTGTACATATATTGAAATTATAGCATGTCTACATTTACCACGTGAAAAAATACAAGATATTATTTTTGGTTTTGAATTTATATTCCTTTCGGCCTTGACCAAAAGAAAAAGCAAAATTTCCCCAGTAGCTAAGCAGGTGACACTAAAATCTTTCATGATATTTTAAAATCTTGACTTTCTAAAACTTGTAGCATAATAAAATTATATTTTCCCATCTATAAGTAATAAGCTAAATAGTTTAGGGATCAGCATCTATGAATGGTCAATCAATGATTATTTATTTCAGCTACATAGTTGTACATAAGATACTCCCCAGTATTTCGCGTATTGTTTTCTCTTTTGTATGTGGATTTATTAATGGACAGTAGATACTGATGTTTTATTTGGATTTATAGTTCTACAGTTTCTAAGTAGCCAGCTTAGCAGACAGATAGAAAAGGATTGTCCTGTAGGTATTTGGACTGAGAAAGATGATTCTGTAGTATAGCACAGTATAGTATCGTATATAGTGTAGTATTTGAAAATATAGTATAGTATTTCAAAGTCAGAGTTCTTTCTGATGAGATTGTAGTTGAATCTATTTGAAACCATTTTGACTTAACCCTCAGACTGAAGTTCAGAGGCTTTAGCCTCTGTCTTTTTCTGTCCATTGGCTCCTTTCTCACTTACAGGAAATTGTAAAAGGGAACTAATTAACAAAGCTCCAAGGTACTATTAAAAAAAACCCAACTAAATTAGGTTGGACAGTATTATCTACAAAACCCCAACAGAGCATTTCTTTATATAAGTGAAAACTCCTAGGAACCATAAAAGACACAAAGACTTTTAGTTGACTGAAGAGTCATTATTCATTTTCTGTAGGAATGCTCTCTTTATTTCGGAATTTTAAATTGTGCAGCATTTGTTCAAAGGTCTGGTACTGTGTAGTAATGGCACATTGTCATCAAAAGACTTTTGACAGAGAAACATATACAACAGCTAAGGATGGTAGGATTTATGGTTTTTCTCAATTTTCCAAAATGATACCCAATCCAATTCATCAAGTATTTATTAAACATTTACCATGTGCCAAGCATTGCTCTGAATCTACAAAAACAACAAGAAAAAAATCGCCCCAGGCCTTAAAGAGCTTTTATAACAGTTTATATATTATGATAGATGAGTATGCCCATGATTATCGGAGAAGAGATAGTAGCACTAGTAAAGAAGATCAGAAAGGGAAAGTCTTTTAAAAACTTCCTTTGAATGTTTGGAAGTAAATAAGTTAAATGGTCATTCAGTACTTGTGATGCATAGGCAATGTGTTTTGCTTTGACCCCACTCTCTCAGAATGGTCTGTTGCATTTTATTCCCATTTTGGAAGGGGCTTGGGGAGTCTTTCTTTTCTGTCATCAGATTTGAGTTACTACCAGTGGTGGTCCTCCCCCAACCCCTCATTTCAGGGGCTCAGTGTTTAGTATCCAGCTTCCATTTAACCACCTAAAACCAAATTAGTGTTTATAAAACCATGTTTACTTAAAAGATATGTGAAAAACAAACATGCAGTCATTTCTCAATTCCTCAGGGGGCTTAATTCTCTCCTTCCTCCCTCCTCCCAAGGAGATGAGACTCTCAATTTAGCTAAATTCTTTAGGTCCAAGGTCAAAGCCATTTGGGCTACTGTCCCACCAGGCCTGGATTTCTGGATACCTGAATACCCAGTTTGAGCAAACAGGTTAGATCCTATTCCTTATACTTAAAATGGAAAAGGATGAAAGAAAATGTCTAAACTCCAGATCCATTTCTGTGTGTTTATAACCCGAATGGGGGGCCTTGTGGCACAAAGGGTTAGGGTCTGTGTCCTTCCTACCAAATATTGTTAATAGTCCTTCATCCCCCTATGCAAATGCAGGAAAATCTTGATAGTGTTCAAGGCAGGCAGTTTTGAAGAAATGTAGATAGTTCCTGCCTTGTATCTTGGGAAGAGGGAAAGTTATCATATCAATCAATCAATCAAACAAACATGTATTAAGGCAGTTTGCTAAATGCTGAGGATACAAAAAGAAGGAAAAGGCAGTGCTTGACCACTACCTGCAACAACAAATGTCCATGTGTGCACCAATTCTGTCTCCTGGAAGTAGGGCCCCCCCTATAAACACATGTGTGTTTATAGATGTGTATACATATGTATGTATGTATTTGTGTGTGTATGTGTTCTCTCTCTCTTTTCTACCCCTAGTTTCAAGTTATTCAAAGCTAGAGCTTGCCAAGTTTAGAGAGATTTTAGTCTGAAAGTTCTAAACATGCTGGGTAGGGAAAGTCCTTTTATCATGTGACTTATTATAGTTCAACAGAGTCTGCTTTTCTGGATGTTGTAATGCATGAGGTAGAACATGGACTCACAATCATAGCTGCAGAAATAAGTAGGCATATGTTTGATTATATTTTTGTGGTCCCCACGTTTGTTTAGCCTTTGTGGTCAGGTTAACTGTCCAAACTGCAGTGGAAGGAATAGAACTGATTGGGCAGTTTCCAGTTTCCTGGTGTTCCTGAGGTCCTTTCTGTCTCCAGAGGACTTAAGGGAAAGTGTATATGGCCTTTTTCAGGTTTCCTGTCAAAGTGAGGTATGACCCATTCTACCCCATGCAGAAATCCAGATCCATTTTCAATCGCCTGCTTTCTTTATCAGGGGATAGGTATGACTTTGCTGGTGAAAGGCCATACTTTTGTGAATTTCTTGAGCCCTAACTAAGGTATTTTTTAATTATCAAGCTCTGATGATCAAAATATACCATTCATGTGGCAGTAGAGTGCTGGACCTGGAGTCCAGAAGACTAGCCTTCCTGAGTTCAAATCTAACCTCAGACACTTATTAGCTGTGTCACCACGGGCAAGTGAATAAACCCTGTTTGTCTTAGTTCCTCATCTGTAAAATGAGCTGGAGAAGGAAATGGCAAACTGCTCCAGTATCTCTGCCAAGAAAACCCCAAATGGGGTCATGAAGAGCTGAATAGAACTAGACAACAACAAAAAGTTCACGTGGCTATTCCTTACCTGTCCTACGTTATTACCTCTCTTCTGTTACTTTATTGAACAGCTATTAAAATATTGTGATAATGGTGTTTTCATGTTTTTCTTCTCTTCCCAACTAGATATTTTTTCATTCGATCAGTCAGTCAATCAGTAAACATTTAGTAAGTGGCTACCATATGCTGGGCCACGTGCTGGGCATACCAAAAGAAGCAAAGCACCTATCCTTTTTTGTAGTCCTAAGAATGCCACAAGGCCATCCTAGCAGACAGTACGTATGCTTTTAACAAGAACATACATGCATGCATTCATGTATACACACATGCATGTATACACACATGCATGTATATACACACATAACTGCATATGTATATATACAAAAATACTTGCATACATATGTGCACATATATAACCTTTTCTATGTGTGTATATATATATATATATATATATCCATATATACATGCACACACACACTTTTAAAGTGTGGTAGCTGGAAATATTATTGTACCTTTAATATAATTAGGTAAGTTTGGAAGAAAAGAAAGTTTGTTTTTTGAACCTGATAAGTTTGACATGTTACGGGAAAACTAAGAAAGGATATCCAGCAGACAGTTGGTAAGGCATTAGAGTCTCAGAGAGATTAAAACAGGTTATGTAATTTGAGAATCAACTTTCACAGAGATAATACTTGAATGCACAGGAACAGATAAGGTCACTAAGAGAAAAAGGAAAGATGACTCAGGGGAAAGGTCTGGGGAACATTCATTCTAAAGGAGACGGGAAGTTGGTGATCACACAGCAAAGGAAAATGTGGAGAGGTCCAGTAGTTAGGAAGAATGTGAAAGTTAGAGGCCAGATTAAAAGGAGCTGACAAGTGAGTATATGCTAAGAAAGTAAAGGCAGGGGATTATTTGTATAATTGTAGAGTTTGTCTGTGAAAGGTAGGAGAGATTTGGGATGGTCACTTAAGGGCATGGCAGGGTCAAATGAAGTTTTCTTATTTAATTTTTAAAGGGTATGTTTTTAGGAACTGGGAAAGGAAAAAGTAAAGACTGAAAATGAATGAGAGTGGATTCATTCTTTAGAATGAGTATTCCCCAGCACTCTCTCCTGTGTCATTTTCTCTTCTTTTTCAACATTTTTTTTTCTCCTGTTGGAGATCATCATATCTGCTCCCAAGGGTTCGGTGGGATGAGTCCTGGATGTGATCAAGAGCTCTAGTAGAAGAGTTAGTCTTAACAAGAAAAGGATGACCTCATCCTTAGAGAACAGAGTAAAAGAAGAGATGATGGATGAAGATATTAGAACAGCACTGAGTAATATCTGCACAGATGGGGCGCTCCAGACAGATGGCCTTGGTTTTCTCAATAAAGCAAAATCAAGGACGTCAGTGGAGAGTGAAAGCGTAAGGGTAACCTGAGGCACTTAAATAAAGAGAAGAAGAGTTGGATCAGCTGCTGAGAGGAGTGGGATGATCAATGAAGGAAAAATAAAATGATTTCCACAAAGCAGCAAGAGTGTAATTTTTGGTGGATCCTCTGGACACAATGGTGTGACTTCCTCTTGCTTTCTTTAGTGACTCGGGAGTATGCTCAGAAAAGGCAGATTATGAGTATACATGTGTGTGGGGAAGGTAAGGGGAGGTGCATTATACATATTGAGCATTGCCAAGTCATAAATGGTGGAATCAGAAGGAATCAAAGGTAGAGGATAACATATAGTTTCATCAGGGTCAAGATGGTGAAGGGGGAAGATTGAGCCCTGAGTCTAGGTGTTTCCATGAAGATAAAGAATAAATTTAGAAGTGAAGGAGAGTGAAAGATTGAGTGACAGTATATTAGTATTAGCAAGGGACTTTTCATCTTTTAGAATCATGGCCGTAGCACAGTTATGGGTGATAGTGATGTCCAAGATAGGACCATTCCCATGCATGGCTGTGGTAGAGTGAAAAGGAATGGAGGCAAATGGAAATTTGGGAAGATATAGGATGAAGGAATGCCAGGAAATCTTTCTGTCATTACTGAGGAGTAATAAGAATAATATTTAGGAAGTTTCCATCTTAATCTGTTTTCCTTTTGTTGTCATTTAAGTAGTGTCCAACTCTGTTTGATTTTCCTTGGGACCATTTGTTCTTGGCAGAGTTACTGGAGTGATTTACCATTTCCTTTTCCAGCTTGTTTTACAAATGATGAAACTGAGGCAAACAGGGTAAAGTGACTTGCCCACAGTCACACAGTAAGTATCTAAGATCAGATTTGTCAGATTTCAATTTCAAGAAGATGAGTCTTCCCAATTCTAAGCCCAGTTCCATGTCTACTATACCACCTAGCTGCCCATTTGAGTAACACTTTATAAATAAAAACATATCACTCATATTATCTCTTTTGCTACTCACAGTGATACTAATCTAGTTCTACTTTTGCCAGTTAGTAGTAGCTGACACACATATCACTTCATGTTTTTCAAAATACTTCGCATGCCATATCTCGTTTTATGCTCACAAAAATCTTATGGGATAGTTCTTATGCTGTTTTCATTTTACAGTTTTAAAAAATGGGAGACATCTATAACTTACATTGAATTGCTTACTGTCTCAAGGTTGGGGGGGATAGAATTTGAAACTCAAAACTTTAAAGAATGTTTTAAAATGTTCTAACCTGTAATTGGGGGAAAAATAAAATATTCTATAAAAATAAAAAAATTAAAATACGAGATGTTAAATAATTTGCCCAGAGTTGCTTACACAACTAATAAGTCTATTCCCTTTCACTGACAAACTCCAAAGAATCATTTGTACTCACTGTCTGTATTTCCTTAACATGCACTCACTTGTCTGCCCCTCTTAATATGACCTCTGATTTTACACTCTTCCTACCTAACTAATTTCTCTATAGTTTTCTTTTTTGGATGATCAGCTACTTCTTTCCCCCTCTAAAATGAGTATTTTCCAGGGCTCCTTCCTGTGACATCTCTTTTTTAATGATATTTTTCTGTTTTGATTTTATCTGTTCCCATGGGTTCAAATATTATCTGTGTGTTGGTGATTTTCAAATTATGTAACCTGCTTTAATCTCTACTAGGTTAGGAGCAAGATCCACACCTAGAACTTTCTTTATCCACTCTACAAAACTGCTTCTCTAACTGAAGTAGCTTGCCAAGAGTGATACAGTTACTAAACAGAAGTCCCCACACTTGAACTTACATACTATGATTCTGTGTCTAAAGATTTTTTTAACGATGCATATAGATTGTTAAATTTACATCACTAGTAATGGAAATCTTTCTTCATTTTTCAGGTAATTTTTGAAGTGGTAACTTCAGGACATTATGGCTACCTAGCTATTGACGAAGTGAAGGTGTTAGGACATCCATGTAGTAAGTTGCTTTGAATTTTCTTAAAAACTTGTCTTTGTTTTGCTGTATGGATATTTTTAGAACATGTCGAAACACAGATTTAGTGTTGAAACAACTGAGCCTGAATGTCCCCTTTGAAGAAATCATGGGAGCTACCTGCTAGGTTGATGTGAGCAGGTGGTAGGCTTTGCTTTATGGTCTCCAGCAGAAAAGTTCACTGCAGAATTGTATAAATTGCTAAAGCAGTATTTATAAACCTTGAGAGCCCAAGAAATCAACCAGTTCACTATTTAGTGGACATAGTAATAGCTTCTACCTTCTCATGAAGGACCTACTAATTCATCAAAAGGATATGTGAAGTAATATTTTCAAAAATCTATGGTGCTTGAGAAAAGTCTGCATTTATAAGCAATACTCTCCTCATCCAAGTCATCTAATCTTTTAGGAGAAATTATTTTCTGAAGATCAGATATTCCCTTAATGATAGTTATTCATGAAGCTTTTGTTACCATGGGGAAAATAAAATTAAAAAAAAAGCAAAACTCCTAAAAGTTCTTCGTTTCTTTCCATAAACTTAATTACCACCTCTATAAATGGGCTAGAGGCTTGTTTATTTGGTAGGTAATAAAGAGTAAGAGAGCTTTTCTAGAATTTTTACTAGGTAATTCAGAACTTCTAGCTGTGCACCAATTTCTGAAATGAGAAAAGGGAGAAAATTTGACAAGGTGAAAATCTAACATTAAAACTGTACTCCTGGTGTCTTGCAGTTTAGTCTGGAGGATTATAAGTGTTGTATCATCAGTCCATTTGGCTTACGGGTAAAGGGAATCAACTGATATACTTTATGAGAGTTAACTTTAAACAGTTATACAATACAAAGGTCCTCATCAAAGATCCTTCATGTGAATCAGACAAGACAATGGGATTTACTAGGAAATTCAAGGAGCATCCAAGATGTGGTATGGACATCAATCATTTAGTGAGATTCAGGAATGGGGAACATCTTCCTACATGTAACCCCACCTGCACACAAATGGGTCCTCACACCCATCTCTTTAAAGGATAATTAGATTTGAAAAGTAATGGTTAATGGCATAATATCAACTTGGCTGGTCTCCAGTAGACGATTTGTGCTTCACGATGTCCTATTTTACAGTTTTATCACCAGCTTTGATAAAGACAAAGGTAGCATGCTTATCAAATTTGCAGATGATGGAAAACTAAGAGAGATAGTTAGCACTTAAGATGATAGAGTTAAGATCTAAAACTATCTTGACAGACTGAATCTAATGAGTTTTTCCTCCTCCTTAGTCAACATCCATGATTTCAATTTTTTCAGGGGTTCCTAGTGAGTAAATGTCCTCCACTGACGCAAATCAGTACTTCCTCCACAATGTAGAGTCTTAGAGAGTTGGGGCAGCTTGGGTACTGAAAGGTTAATTGATTTACCCAGGCTCACAAAGCCAATGTGTGTCAGAGGTAAATGTTTTCTTAACTCTGAGGCTGGCTATCTGCTCACTATACTACCATTGACCATATTTAAGTTAATATGGATAAATGTAAAGTCTCATGCTGGAGCTTGAACAATTAACTTTATGAGTACAGGATGACAAAAGGCTTGGTTAGATGGAAATTTACCTAAAACTAATTGGAGCGTTTTAATGGACTCTAGGAGAGTGTGAGTTAAGTACAAAATGGCAGACAGAAAACCTCATGTGATTTTGGGCTCCTTAAGAAAGCCATAGATTGCAGGAATGTGATGACAATGGTACCTACATGATCTGCCTGGTCAGCTGGCATGTGTGTTCAGTTCTGGGCTTCACAGTTTAAGAAGGACAATGATAATCTGAAAAACATACAGGGGAGGGCAAGCAGATCAGTAAAAGGCCTTGAATTCATATCACATGGAAGTTGAGGTGAAGAAAGTAGGATTCTACTGCCTGGAGAAGAGCTTTCTTCAAATATAAAGGACTGCCATATGGAAGAGATTGAATTTAGATTTTTGTTTTTGTTTCTGTTGTGCTTTTTGGAGGTAGTTGAGGGATAACCCCCTGTAGAATCAGGAGCAGTGGGTAGAAGATATGAAGAGTCAAATTCAGATTTGTCACCAAGATGATGTCCTCAAGGTTAGAGTTGCCAGACTGTGTAAGACCTTCCTTTGTCAGTGATAGGTTCTTTATTCTTGAAGGTCTTTAATAACCTTTAGGTCATCTTAGTGAATGACCATTTATCATGTGTTTTTTAGTAGAAATTAATTTCAGGAATGGATTAGACTAAATGTCTGCTCTGGTTCCTTTTTGCTTTGAAATTCTGTGATTCTTTGACAAAAAGCCAAACACGGAGTTAGGTTTGAAGCTCAAAGGTCCTCCGGGCTAGTTCAGTACTAGAAGAATGCATTTGTTGCAAGGGTTGGTGAGTACCTGTGAGGAAGTCTTATTCCATATGCAGTGACCTCAGAGAACACAACATTAACCTATCTACTAAATTCCCTGTGGTTTGGGTCCTGTGGAACAATGTCCTGTACCTGCTGGGATCACACTCAGAGATTTAGACCTGGCAGGGGCCTCAGAGGTCATTTAGTTTCACTCCTCTTCTCCCTTTTACAAATAAAGAAACTAAGGCCTGCAGGGTTTAAGTGATTTGCCTAGTCTTGCAGGCAAACTGACAGAGCTGGGATTTGGACCTAGGCCCTTTGAGTCCAAATCTACTGACTCATGTGATGTCTTCAGAAGTGATTATGCGTGTGTGTGTGTGCGTGTGCGTGTGCATGTGCATGCGTGTGCGATTCTGGAGATGTGTGAACAAGGCTAGTCTCCATACTCTGCTAAAACGAATCCTGTGTCAGATTTATTCTTTCCTAGATATTTTGTATTGGCAGATTCAGAATGGTTTTAGTCATATGCCAATATGTAATATTGATTCATATATTGCCATGTAATTCTTGCAATATAATATTGTAATATAATTCGTTTATTATCTTATTAATATTACATTATTATGGTATGTTAATTTTAAAGTAATATGACATGTTTCATTGTTGTTAAAGCACAATATCCCTTTCAGTGTGCTTTCATCTAATTATTTCATTTTATTCTTTTGTTGTAAGTGGGGAAATTATTATTCTTGTTTTTCGTATGAGAAAATATACATATGTGATATAAAGATTCAGTCATTTTGCCCACTTCATAAAAGTGGCATACTCAGTCCTATAACCAAGGTCTCTTACCTAGTCCCACATTTTTTCTACTGCTGTGCCACATTACCTTTATTTAAAATCCTATAATAGTTTATTCACATATAAAATAAGGTCCTGTGATAAGGATGTTACTTGCCAGGGGTTCTATTCTGTTTAAATAAACTTCATTAAATCCTGGCAGAGAACATGTGAAATAGTTCCTTATCCTATTAGTAGGGTGTGATAGGGAGGGAATTCTTGTTCACGTAAAGACTAGACTAGGTGAACTCTGAGGTGCCTTCCAACTCTAAGAATCTTTGAAAATGAATATAATTTTTGAAGTGGAACATATTAGCCATCATATATCAACAAAACTAGGGGTTTGTATGACTGAACTTTAAAAGGATTTTTTTGGGGGAGAGGTTGAAGGCAGAAAAGAACAATGCCATATTTAATTGAAACAGCAGGGTAATTTAGGAAAGGAGAATGTAATTACCTGAGTTGAAATTTAGCCAGAATACTAGAATGAACACCTTTCTCTCCTCGGTCTTGAAAAAAGTATCATGGGACTTTATAATTAGCATAAGTGGTCCAGGCCTTTATTTCACATCTCATTTAAAATACATCAACTCTTGTTCTTTAGCCCCTTCCCAAAGCACGGGATTTAGGGCATGGAGTTCAGTGCAGTCAGTGAAGAAAGAGTGCTAATTTCTACCCCATCACGGAATTCCCAGGAGGTCTCTCCTGCTGAAAAGACCTGATGCTCTATAGTTCATGAGCTCAGAGCCCAGCTAGTATGGCTGCAGGAGACAGAGCTATGTATATGTTATCTCCTTTGGAAAATGACAGTGCTAGTACTTAATTGACTGTGAGAGCTACAGAATTGCCAAGCTGACTCTGTAACATGATGATGTATGACTCAAAAGCAAATGTTTTCTCTCTAGGTTTTTTATGTTGCTGAGAAGGGGCATTCTCAGGCTCTCTTTTCCTGAATGAAATGTTTATAGGCAAAGCATGGATATACAGATTTTAAGGATGGCAATAGTACAAAGCCTTGCAAATTAAAAGTTTTATGGATGATATTTAAAGGATTTTTCTCTTAAAATACCTTAATATGATAAGATTATTTTTGAAAATTTAATGCTTATCAAATTTAAATCTTAAAGGGGCATAAATATATCATCTTTGCAAATGGAAACTATCACCTGTTCTTTCAAAGCTGATTCAAAATTACAGAGCCTCATTTAGCTCATTGTAAAGGCTCTTGCTAGGGTACATATAGGTTTATGAGCAGGCATTATGCCATTAAAAATGTCGCTTTTCTATTACTAGCATAGAGTGCCTCATAAAGCTGGTTTTAATGTTCATGGCAGCACGATGCACAAAGTGTTTGCAACGTGGAGGTGTCTGTGCAGAATCAGCAACTCTGTTGTTTCAGATTGACTTACTTCTAACTAACACGGACAGTCCTCATGGTTTTGACTTAGACTTGTGTCACATTTTGAATTTGTTTTTGTAATTCAAGCAGAGGAATCTGGAGAAATGTTTTGTTTCCTTAACAATTTTGTTTCCTTGTTTGTTTTCTCAAGAGCTTTCTACTTGTAGAGAGGTAGATTGGTAGAATATCAAACTCAGAATTATGAAACCTGGATTCACATCGTGGCTCTATTTTACAGCCTGTCACTGTTGGTAATTCATTGAGCTTGTTATCTCTGAGTAAGAGGGAGGATCATACTTGCACTGTCTCTCACAGAGCTGATTTTGTAAATTGAGGGTGCTGTATTTGTTGTTGAGCTATGTCGATGGTATTTTTGTTAATTTGTTGTTTTGGCAAAGGTAGTGGAGTAGTTTGCCATTTCGGTCTCCATTGTGTCCCCAGTTTACAGATGAGAAACAAATAGGGGTTTAGTGACTTGCCCAGGATCACACAATCAGCAATTATCTGAGGCTGAATTTGAACTAGGATCTTAATGATTCCTGGTCCAGTACTCTACCCATTGTACCACCTAGCTCCTCTGTACAGAGTACTGTATACTTGTGAGCTCATTAAGAACTTTAATCTCTAGTAGACTCTATACTGGCAGGCATAGAAGGGGAAGGCACACGATGCCAAAAATAGTGGTACAGAAAAAAAAGAATATAACTTAGCTTAACCGTGTCCCAACCAGGTGATTTCCCAGTGGTCATTCTCCAGTATGTCTGCCTTACTCACAAACCCTGGCCCGCTCTACTGCCTTTTCCTACACTTTCATTTCTGTCCAGCTCAATCTTTCTCCTTCCCTTTCCCAAATCTCCATTTTTGTTGACTTTCTTTTTTGAAACTCTTCTATTGTGAGCTTTTAGAGCCTTCAGTATTATCTCAGTGAATTACATAATATCCTCAAATGTTTTTCCCCTCAAGTGCCCCTTCCTTATTCTCAAATTAACTCCAACTTGAATTTGCCAGATAACCTATTGTAATCCTCTTGCTTTTTCCTACTTGCAGTACCAAGAGGCTACGTCAGCATACTCCATGTTCCTATTCTCTCCTTCTTGAGTGCTGTCACTAAGCAACTTCCCCCTTCTGTGAAGTTTACACCTGAGAAATCTACCACTGTGTCTCCACCCATGCCACTGTTTTGTTTTTTTCCCAGGATATTCAGCTTTCTTTCACCAAACATTTGTGTGGGGTAGTTCAAGACCTGAGGGTGAGAAGAGGAGCTGCATAGTAAAGACAGGAATTTGATACAAAGGATATGGAAGTAGAGGCAATTCCTGGGCTGTACCAGGACAGTTTTATTCCTTGCTTTTCCTCTGTTCTTTTACTGTTGTAGGAGGTCCACAGACCTCCACAGAATCTGGGAGAAGGAAGGAAAAAAACCACAGCAAAACAAAACCTGCAAAGCCTGTAATCCAGACACTCTTCATGGTTTGTTGAAAGGGCAACCTATAATAAGGATCTTGTGGAGGTAGAGATCTGCAGTCGTGAATTAACAAAAGTTATGATTCATTTCTTTTCCCAAGGTAAGTTAGTTATCTTGGAGGATATAATGCAGTTCAGACTTAGCCACAGCATGATTTGAAGACAAAGTAAATGCTAGTGGCTTCTGTTTAATTGACTGACTATTCTGTGTTGCAAAAGAGCTTGGTACCTGAAGTCAAAGACTCTTACGGAAAGAAATTCTGGGAACTGACAAATTTCTCCCCTAATGAAGTAGGGAAAAAAACACAAATAAACAAAAACAAACACAGCTGAGACTGTTCCACTAGCCAGATATTGGGTTGCAGAATGGCCTGCTTGTCTCACTTAGAGAGCTAAAGCTTAAGCTTCTGGGTTCTAAGATAAGAGCTCATCTCTTTTCCCCTTAAACTGAAGAAGTAGCTTCTCAACTGAGGACTCCAGCCAAAGCCAGAGCCTGGAAGCCTAGGGGAGCTCCATAATCATGTTCCCAAGGGAGCATTGTACAACAGTGATTACAAAACCATTGCAGCAGCATCCTCCTCCTCCTCACAGCTAACATGTAGATAGCACTACCTATGTGCTGAGCACTGTGTTAAGTGCTCTCTCTTTCTCTCTATGTATTTGGGCTATATATACACACATATATGTGATATATCTGCGTATAAGTGCTACGTATGTAGTATTTATATTACATTATGTATCATAATGAGATACTACGAGTTCTAATCAAAGGCATGTAATGAAATAGCATTTTTTAAAGGAGCAAATGAACATGCCCCCTATAAATCTGTTTTAGAGTTTCCTACTGGCATTCAGTAGGAAGAACAGACATGCCTAGGGAACACATGTGAAGGGACACACATAGAGAATACATGTGTATGTAGATATATACATACGTGTATATATACCTGTATATATGATATATATGTAATATATAAAACAAATGCATCCATACAATACATATATGCATATATACACATAAACACACACACATACACATATATAATAGATAAGCAAGTAAGCAAGCGAATAAGTACATCAATGAGATTTTGTCTTCACAACAACCCTCGGAGGTAGGTGTTATTTTTATTTTACAGATAATTTTGTAAATGAGAAAACCAGGACAAACGAAGTGAAGTGACTTACCCAGGATTACACAGAGTAATGGCAAGCAAAGTCGGATCTTTTGCTGTTTTTGTTTTAGTATAATCAAGTGCCTCTGATTGACTCTTGCCTTTATTAACCAAGAGTCTTTCTTTACTAGGAGTAAAGTACAGAAACAGGAGTTTCTTTAACTAGAAATAGCATATTATTTGTATTGTTGATGTGATTAAAGATCTTCCCCACCTATTAATGGGTCTGCCCATTAAGGGGAGTTTGATTAGGGAAAATTTGTAGGAAGGCCCACACACACTGGTTCTCAAGGGTTGGGATGCCCTTTGGCTCTAAAAAAGGTATAAATACTCTGAGGGTGAGATTTTACTTTGGGGCTTAGTTTTTGGAGGAAACTTTATGTGCCAGATGAGACTCTGGGAAGCCATTAAGTAGCCTCTCAGCTTTGAAAACCCAGATGTTGGTGCTTCCCTCTCTGGCAACTGCGCTCAGACAGTTGGACCTGTCTGTTGATTTGTGATATATGTATTGCTTATGTCAGACAGTTTGGAAGCACTATCTGTTGATTTCCTGAACTAAGTGAATGATATATGTGCTTTAAAGGATTGAGAACCAGTGTGTGTGGGCCTCCTACAAATCTTCCCTAATCAAACTCCCCTTAATGGGCAGACCCATTAATGGGTGGGGAAGATCTTTAATCACGTTAACAATACAAATAATATACTGTTTCTAGTTAAAGAAACTCTTGTTTCTGTACTTGACTCCTAGTAAAGGATTAAAGGAGATTGTTAACCCCTCAAAAGATGCCTTTCCTTTTTGAAAAGCCTATCAAAGAACTTGTGATCGCAGCCCCCTTGTGTATGTCAGAGGTGTTTGCTATTACACACAGCTAGTAAAGGCCTATTTGAACTCATATCTTCCTGATTCTAGGTCCAACAGAGATTATAAATCTAGAATAGACTACATACCATGTTCAGAAGGGAGAAGAAGCATGATGACATTATCAGAAAGTATTCATGGCCCTCCAAAGGTGTTTTGAGTTGCCCTTCCACTCATATGTCTGAACCACATGGATTCTCTAGGTGTCCTTTCACCTGTGTATCATAATAATGTCTATTCTTGCTTTTTAATATCTGTGAGAAACCCTAAACCAGGTTTGTGGGGATATGTTCAGTTGCTCCCTAAAAAAAATGCTGTTTTATTAAATGCCTTTGATTCCGTCTTCTGGATGACTGGTAAAAATAACTCCATCACGAGGGGCTCACAAGCTGTGCTTTTTTGAATAATTACAGCATGTCACAGTGTTCCTTGATCCTCGAGTAGCTTCACTGGGGATTCCATATGCAAGTGGAAAATGACCTAGGTATTACCTGTGTTCTTTGTACTCGACACTTAGGAAGATAAAGCCTTGGTCTCATGGGGCTCACAATCTAGTAGGAGAATAAGACAAAAACAAATATAACATACGAAGTTACCTAATTATTTTAGGTAACAAATAGTTACTTAATAGGTACAAAATCCAATTCTCGATGATATCGTGCCAGTGGAGGAAATCATGGAGATTAAAGACATCATTATTATCATTATCAGTGATATTTATATAGTGCTTTTAAAATATGCAAAATATTCTCTCTGTGTCTTAGCCTCTCTTTTTCTCTGTGTCTGTCTGTGTCTTTCTAAAAAAACATTACCAGTGTTCTCTGTGTCTTAGTGTCTCTGTTTCTCTGTGTCTGTCTGTCTGTTTTTGGAACTAAACCAAAGGAACTAAAGGTATTTTTTTAACCTCATTTTACACATGAGAAACCAGGGCTAAAGGACTGTAGCTTGGCAAGATCGCAGAGTTCATGAATATTAGAGCTAGAATTTTGAACCAAGGTCTTTCACACTCCAAGCTGAGTTTGCTGTTCACTGTCATAGGATGTAACATTTGAATTAGGCTTTAATGCATGGCTAGGAATTTCTTAGGTGAGTAGAGAAGTGAAACATTGCTTGACTTAGGGAACAACGTAAGCAAAGATGTGGAAATAGAACAATGTGCAGGGTGTTCAGAGAAAAGAAAGTGCTCTAGCATGACTAGTTGTTGAGTTGTTTCATTTGTGACCAACTCTCCATATCCCCATTTGGGGTTTTATTGACAAAGATGCTGGAGTGGTTTGTCATTTCCTTCTCCAACTCATTTTACATATGAGAAAACTGAGGCAAACAGGATGAAGTGACTTGCCCAGAGTCACACAGCTAATAAGTGTCTGAGGATGGATTTAAACTCAGTTCCTCCTGATTCCAGGACCACTACTCAAGCCATTGTACCCAGAGTTAGGGATAATTTGCTACCTTCTTCCAGGGACTTGAGCATTTGGCTCACAGCCTTACTCTCTACTCCATCCTCTGGAGTCTCAGCATCTTCTACAAGTATCTGAAGCTAGATTTGAACTCCAGTCCTCTTGACATTGTTCTATTCATTACACCAAAAAGGCAAAGTTACCCCTACCATATTTGGGGCCATCTCCAGTGGTCCTGATCTATATCTTGCCACTGGGTCCAGATGTCTCCAGAAGAGAAAGTGAGGCTGGTGACTTGGCACAGCCTTCCCTCACTCAAATCTAATTCACTTGCAAGTCATGGTATCACCTTCCTGATGCCATGGTCCTATTCCAGAATGAAGGACAAACACCAATGACTTCTTTAGGAATGTTTATGAACTCCCACTACTCTTATCTAGGATTTAAAAAGCTTAAATTATTGCAACAAAATTCATCAGAATTCCTCCCCCAAACTCATGATTCCAGTTATTTTTGCTTGTTTCTGTTGTATAAGACTAACTCTTGTAAACCTCAATGCATGATAAAAATAAATGTGAATGATTACTTACAATAACAATAATCGCAAGAGCTGATATTTATATAGCACACTGAGAGTTCTGAAGTGCTTTACGTACATGAGCTCATTGCTTATAATACCTATTTGTTGTGTGTGAAACGAGATGGTACATGCAGAGTGCTTTATAACCAGAGAGTGCTATGGAAATGTCAGTTACTTATTATGTTATAGCTTTAATTTCTCCCCTGAGCTCCAGATCCCCATTCCCAGCTGCCTGCTCAACATTGATACCTACCTGTCTCGGCAGCACTCCAAACTCGCCTCAGTCAAAAACTGAGATCATCATTTTTCTTCCCAAAACTTGTCCTTGATCATAGCTCCTGTACTTCCATTAACAGGAAGTTCAGAGTTACTTTGACTTTCATTCTGCATCTGACTTCACTTCTAACCATTTCCCAAATCCTGTTGATTTTACCTTAGTCATAGCTTTAAAATTAATTATGCAATTTAAGGGGTGCAGAAGTGCTTTAGAAGTCATTAGGCTAATGGATCTTAGAACATGAATCTTCTTTATGCTATGTTGAGTAGATGTCATTTAGTTTTCTTTTTATTCCATGCCTACTGCCCTTGTCCAGGTCATTATTACCTCTTACTTTATTGTAATAGCTTTCAAACCGTTCTCTTGACTCCAGTTTCTCTTCTGCTACTAGTCATCTTTTCTTATATGCATACCCAGTCACCTGATTCTGCCACTAATAAATTTTTCTCACCTATGGAATAAAGTCCAAAACCCTCTGAAAATTTCTTCTTCATATTTTCTTGTCTAGTTCTTTTGCTCCTTCTATAACTCTATTGTATTGTACTATACTCATCTATATGTTTCATACCCGTTCCTCATTCCCCTCCACCCAAAGTATCTTAGATCTGGAATGGATTTATGAGAGTATCCACTCTAGACCTTCAATAAGACTTCCCTCTACAGTGTTGCTACATCTGGTTTTCCACCCTTTCACTCCACTGATGAGGAACAACCTACTACATCCCAAGTAAGCACATTCATTCTCCTTTGGTTAACTCAGATTATTAGGAAATTTTTCCTCATCATAAGCCTATATTTGATTCTTTTCAACCTCCATTTATTGCCTGCATCTGCCCTCTCAGATCAGTCAAATGTAGTTCACTCTCCTATTAGTAATTGTTTTAAACATCTGAATGGTACAAATAAGGAACATCATGTAAACAATAAGCATTAAAGTAGGTTTGCTTAGCTGTAAATCTGCAAATGCATAGCAAAGACCCAGAATGTCATTGATAGTCCTGGTTCTGCTTCTGCTTCTAGTGAATGTCTTGCCTCCTCCTTCTCTTCCTTATCCGCATGCATTTGCACCTAAATTTTGAATGGTGCAGCCTTCCTGGGTTGAAGAAACCATCAGATCAGAGAAGTCAAAATACTACTTTTTTTTTCATGTCTGTGGGACTACCTTTTGCCAGTGCAAAGCTTTCTGTT
The DNA here is from genome assembly GCF_028372415.1 of Notamacropus eugenii. Taxonomy (NCBI): domain Eukaryota; kingdom Metazoa; phylum Chordata; class Mammalia; order Diprotodontia; family Macropodidae; genus Notamacropus; species Notamacropus eugenii. The sequence continues at coordinate 235,493,490 of NC_092875.1, read as the reverse complement.
ACTTAAAACAAACAAGCAAAAAAACCCCAGACAAACTCCAAACTCTTTACTATCAAAGGTCCCACTTTCAGTAACATCCTCTAATTACTATATGACTTGAAATTCCATCTCCTATGGAAGGGAACTTATGGATTCTCTTCTTAAAATTCTATTGGCTCCACAGTCTTCTCCTTCTGTAATAATGCATATGAACCTGGTCTACCCTAGTATCTCTCTTTCGTCTGATGATCCTTCATTTCTTTGAAGACATCCATCATGTCCTCTGTATATCTTCTTTCTTTCATGATAAATTTCCTTACTTTCTTCAACCAGTCATTGTATATCAAGAACTGAACATGAGTATCCTCCAGCTTATCAGTATTCTTCCGCAGTGATGGTGCCAAGAGCTAATCACAGTACTCCAGTTCTAGTCTGACCAGGAACTATCACCTCCTTCTGTATATTATGCCTTTCTGAACAGCCCAAGATCACAACCACTGCATCCCATCACTGAGTTATATGGAATGTGCAGTCCTCTCTTTTTCAAGAAAGCTGCTGTCTAGTCATGGCTTCTCAATCTTATAATTATCCAAGCTGATATTTAAAAATTGAGACTATATTTATCTTTCTTAAATTTCTTATTTGCTTCTGACCCTAGAAGATTATAAGCTTTCTGAGGGTAGGGATGGAGATGTTTTCATCTTAATGCCTCTAAGGCCTAGCACAGTGCCTTGCACATTGCATATATTCAATAAATACTTGTTAAAAGGACTTAAATGATACTTCAAAAGTAGTAAATATTGTTACTAACTGGTGCTATTATAGAAGGCATCATCAAGAAGTTGATGGCTGAGGAGAAAGAAGGAAGGTTTCATCTGAAGGAGAGAAGTGAATGAGATTAGAGTAGAGGACCTTCTAAGAATGGAGATCTTTGTGAGGGTAAAAAAAAAAATTGAGGTAGGAAAGCCAGGGGATGTGTACAAGGCATGGCATATCGTCTCATATGGAGTACATGGAAGAGAGGAGAGTGAGATAAAGCAGAGTAATAAAATGACATCTGGGGAAATTTTATAGGGTTAAGAATATCTTCAGTAGACTGTCGATTCTTTTTGTGAAATTTAAATCATTGAATAATGACAGACAGTACCGGAGAGAAATGTGCTTTCATTCATCCAAGTTTATCATATGTCTCGATTTTAGAGGAAGCAGGTTATTTTGTCACCATTCCCATTGCCCTGGCTGGATTAATGGTGTTCTTCTGGTCTTGTGCTGAGGGAGCAGAATTTTGGTACCTTCATCATTTTTTCCTTTACTGTATTTATCTGCCTAGATGAATACAACGGTATATGTGACCGTATTCATGTCTCGAGCCATTTGGTATGAATATATGCTTTCTGGAACCATTTGGATCATATTAAAACTGACCACTCTTCAGGTCTCCAGGAAGCAATTGTATACAGCCTCCTCTCTGGATCTTTTGCAGATCTGTGCTTTAAACAACTCATTGAAGAGTCTGATGCCAGCCAGCTGTTGTAGAGAATGCTTAGCAGGGCTCCTTATGAACTATGGGAGATGGGAGCATATCTGCCCTTTTGAAAGGCATTCACATCACATTTGGAGGAAGCAGTGATCAAAATAGTCATACCATTTTTTTAAAGATTTAATTTGAGGAATTGGCCCCATTTCCCAAGATGTTCCTGAAGATTTTGCCCAAGAACATTTAAGAGATTGCTGGTGGGGATTGGAGACCTTTTGGAAGGTCACCTAATTGGAGTCTGCAGGGAGGGGAGATTACTGAAGATGGAATCCAGAGTTCAAAGAATGTAGGAGACTCTGACCTTTCTTCAGACCTCCTTCCTTACAAAAGAAGCTTGAGATGGCCACAGTAGAAGGTGTTGAAGTAAGGTCTATCAAGGATGTTGCAGTAGAGTCAGCTTTTGTGAAAGCAAAACTCTCCATTTTAAAAAGCATGATCTTAAGTGTACTAGCTGGACTCAAAGGGAACCATCCTGGCAGTCAACAGTAGGCCTGGGATAATAGGTCATTGTGCTCATTCTCTTTCTTCTTACAAATGCATCTTTATGAAACCCTTTTGTGGTTAAATTTTAATGGAGATCCTAGAGCTTCATGAGTAGACTGGATTCTTAGGAAGGAGAAAGATAGGGAGAGAGCTGAATGAGAATGGGTCCTGTAAAAGCTACCATACTGAAGCACTCTCCAAGTGATCTAACTCAGAATTTCTATTTATTTGTTTTTATTTTTTTTGAAGTGCTGTTCAGTCAGAATTTCTATTTATGATACATCACTAAGAAATGTAAGCCTAGTTTGCTTTTTACACTGTTGTAATAATTTCACTTAACTAGTGCCTATAACAATGTTTAGTATTTGAATGTAACAATACTATATTGCTTTTTAAAAGCAATTCATAATTTTCACTAATTGAAAGAGGGATTTTGGTCTGCTCATCCTATAAAATTCTACCTTATTTCAAGTTATTATGATATTACACTTTATTTCTAATTTGTTAAAATTTTAGATTATACATGCCACTGATTGCTTTTATTAATATAGAAATAAAAAACTGGTTATATTAATAAACCTGCCATATATTAAAATTAATATCCTCTTGTGAATGGATGTATATATAGTGTGTATTATTGTATATTGTGTGTATTATCCATATGTGTATATATAGATATGTGTCTGTATCTGTCTACTATCTGTCTATCCCTTCATCCATCCGTCCATTTATCTTCTAAAACATGTAAGGTGTCATTCCATTTTAACACCCAAAAGATCATGAAATGCATCTGGCTCCTGAACAAACAATGCAATGTTCCACATGTAGTCCTCATCCTAGATGGAGATTATAAGTAAATACTGTGGTATTGGATGTCGGTAGCAGAGAATGCCAGAGTGAAGCCTTCGGTGTGATTGAAATGTTGTTGTTGTTGTTGTGGAGTTGTTTCAGTTGTGTCTGACTTTGTGACTAGATTTGGGGTTTTCTTGGCAAAAATATTGGAGTGGCTTGTTATTTTCTTCTCCAACTCATTTTTACAGATGAAGTTACTGAGGCAAACAGGGTTAAGTAACTTGCCCACATGATTAGCAAATGTTGGCGGTCAGCTTTGAACTTGGAGAGGAATTGTCGTTCTTATAATAATAATGTATTATTGTACAATTATTTCATAAAAAGATTCATTATAGAAATTATAGGACAATCTTCAATCATGGTAACTCAATAAGTTTTAAGTTCTAAGAACAATTAAAGTGTCATTGCACTATATTGTTACACCGTCTCCTTCCCAACTCTCCATTTAGTAGATACCAACTTTGCAGTCAACTTACGCTCCATATGTGGCCTTTATGAACAACACAGAATTGAGCAAGTGATGGATAATAGCCTGGATTGCCTTTGGAAAATTTCACAATTTTTTTAATGAACCCAGCATACTCTGCAACAAAAACATCTTTTTAAACTCTGGAGTGTTCTTCTAATGATACTGTATGACTTTAAATCATAGGATGCTACAGTCTGAAGAACTGACGTTAAGAATCACTCAGAAGGCAATAGAGAAGGACATGGTGGGTGTGAACAGACTGTAGTGCACATTGCAGATATAGAGTGGTACAAAAAAGTAATGTAAAGAATATTATCAGAGAAGTAGAGAACCAGAAAAGTGAGTGAGATGAGGGCCAGTTACACAGGGAGTTTGAAAGACAACTGAAAGCATGTATAAATTCAATGGCATCATATAATTGCAGAAACATGATGAAGGCCTATGGCAAATTGGGTGAATTTGTGGGAGGGCGGAGATAAGAATCACTTTCTGTGAATAAGCAAAGATGAGCTGTGATATGCATCATGGGAAGGAATATAGACATTGATGAATTCCTAGGTTTATCGTAGGATTGGAGTATGTGGCTTTGTCGCGGCCTGCTTCTCAATTTTTTTGTTTGCTCTTTTGCCTCAGTATATTTATTCATCAAATTATATTTTGCTTAAGCTAATATAAATTTTTATTTTCTAGAAATATACCAGTTAGGCAGAATTCCCTCATTACATACCTTGTCTATGCAGGCTAAACATGACTAAGAAGTATGTTGAGCAGTGGGGAAAAAAAATTGGTGTAGGATACGAAAAAAAAATGGCTCTAGGTAATTGGCAGGCATTTTGTCTATCACAGAGGATGCTATCATCTTTATCCTTCCTTGCCATTTTGTTTCCCACTTAGCCCTTCCTTCTTTCTAACCATCCATCTCTGTAGGGATTAGAAAGACTTCTTCCTACAGCCTGAAGGCAGAGTTGCTGACTGCAAAGGCATCTCATTGAAACCTAAAGGCTGACCTATCACTGACTTCCAGAATTGTCTTTTTTTCTAAGTGATGCAGAAACTGGTCTGCTGCTTCTTGAGTGTAATAGAATTATCCCTTATTTAAACAGATGTCCCATGTAGACAGAGTCCATTTGGAGTCCTAATGCGGTTTAACATTGGGAATCAGTCTTACTGTCTGAATTGGAAATAAGAATTAGCAAATAACTCCTATGCTATGTCAGCCTGGCATAATTTTGCAGGGTTTGTCTTTGGGGATAGTATTTTTGGTTGCCGGAAAATATTATGCTAGCAATGTTGCATACCAATTAGTTGTATTAAAATATATATTATGCAGCGACTCTACACTTGGGTTAAAAAGTTTCCTTGACAACCTCATTTAACTTCTTACTGTTCTTTTCCTGCTGCCAGTATAAATATCTAAGATGTTTTTGTTCAAAACATCAATTAGACTTCAATATAATCTTTATTAATACAGATGTGTTATTACAAGAAGACTGCTGAGCTATGATAATTTGCACAGCAGGAACAATAAAATACCTCCCTTCTCTTTGCTTGTATCCCAGAATGCTTAAATTTTCTATTCATTTACAAAGCTAATCACAACCTTCTATAGTATCTTTTTACAATTATAGTCAAATCTTTAAAGCTCTCGTCATCAAAAGCATTATCCTTCAAAGGTAAACATAATGGAAAATTCTCACGTTGTAGATGGCTAGAAAAAGGCACCTATTGGTTTTAGCCATATGTGGTGTTAATTTTTTCCCTATTCTTTTCTTCCCTTTCCGCAGCCAAAACTCCCCACTTCCTGAGAATTCAGAACGTGGAAGTCAATGCCGGGCAGTTTGCCACCTTCCAGTGCAGTGCCATTGGTAGAACAGTTGCTGGGGATAGACTCTGGCTTCAGGTATGGTGATACATTTTTGTGGATAGTAGAGTAAGATGTTTGTTTTCCACATTTTTTTAATGGGGAAGAGGGGCCAAAAAAACTATAACCTTGGACAAATTGCCTTTAACCTCTCTGTGCTCCAAGCTACTCGGAGCATTGATTTACCGTCTGCAGTTGTAGAAGAGAGTTTCCGCAACGGGACATCCCCCACAGCAATGAGATCATGGATCTGGACCAGTAAGCAAAATTAGAAGAACAAGGTGGATATAATCCCATCAAAACTGTAACTAACATAGAGTTGAAGAGATTCTCCTTTCACTCTGCTACAGCATCCTTTATGAGCCTTTGAGTTGCTGTATTTTTGGAGTTCCCTCATTTCTTTTGCTCTCATAAGTTCCTAGCTTCATATACAGATTTAGAGTTGGAAGGCACCTTAGAAGCTATCAAGTCTAGTCCCCTCATTTTACATATCAGTAAACTGAGGCCAGGAAACAATAAATGGCTTGTTCCCAGTCACACAGATTTTATATGGCAAGACTATGATTTGAGTCCACATTGTCTGACTTTGAATTCCACAGTCTTTCTCTTATACTGTGCTGACTCTTTCAATGGAAAATAATATTACTAAAGTGCATAACATAGCTGATGGTTAAATTTTTCTTAGCCTTTTTACTTGCATTATATTTCTTTTTGGTCTTTCTATTTTGTCAAATTGGAGGTTACTTCCAAGGATACATTTAGGTTTAAGGATGGAGAAAGGTGTTGAGGAGTAAGGTATTCTTCTCCCCTTCCCTTTTTTTTTTTTTTTAAACATAAAAGAAGTCTATCGGGTGAGAAAACAAAGTATTTGGCCTTTGAGGTATTTGGGACTTTCCAGTGAAGTGTAAAAATTAGTATGGGAAGAGTCCTTTCCCGTAATTGCTGCTATTTCTCATAATATCCCTAGGGGTTCCATCCCTCCTCAACACGGGAGAGAATGGGAAGCACAGATAAATGAATGGATCTATCCATAGTTCCCCAGTGAGTCAGGGACGGAGTGAGATTAGCTGATTTGCTTAATCCACCAAACCACAGCACCATCCACTTCTTGCAACTCCAGACCCTTTCTTTCAGTGTCCTACTTCTTTAATTCCACCATTGTGCTTTCTACTCAGACAGTTATCTACAGAGCACTTATGCCTCATCTTGACTGGTGTTACTTCTATTTCTTTCTTGCCTTTTAAATTTTATATACTTCTTCTCTAGGTGTTTTATCCTTCCTATTTGTTTCCTAAATTCAGCTTTCTTTCTTACTTTGACCCATCTGCATATCAGTTCTACACTGCCTTCCATTTCTACTTCCACTCCCCAATTTTTTTTTTTTATAAATTCACCACATTTTTACCATAACCATTTCTCTTACAGTTTGAATGATTATGGTGATGATGATACCTTCGCATTTTGTAAAATGTTTATCTGTACTTTTCATAAATGCTTTCAAATACATAAAGATGATACAACTAGTGCTAGAAGGGACCCAAAGAGATCAGTGATTCCCCTCCCTTCTTCTCCCAACTACCCTGTGCCTTCCCTTCACCTGACAGAGAAGGAAACTGTGCCAGCAGTGGTTAGGTGACCTGCCTTGGAGAAGAAGGTAGGAAAGCAACAGAGGCGAAATTGAACTCTTAAGTTCTCTGTCTCCAAGCCCAATGTTTTTTCCACTCTTCTGTGTCACTTTTCTCAATTGATTTGACATTCCTCTGATATATTTCCAAATAAGGAAACTGAGGGACAGTAAAGCTAAAATGATTTTGCCCAAAGGTCATACAGTTATTTAGTATGGGAGCCAGGATTAGGACTCAGGTGTCCTCATATCCAGTCTATTCTTCTTCCTCCTTACTACACTCTCCCCTCTGACCCATTTTCCTCTCTGACTTTTCTCTTTTCCATAAACTGGACTAGAAGTTTACTTCGTTTTTGAAGAGGACAAAGGAAAAGATGAAGAGCTTTGGACCTGAATATATCTTAGTGTGTTAAAAAAAAAATTCCTCCTTACTATTCACTTTTCTTTGATAGCATTTTATTTTTTTATGTGGTCTATTTTGTTTTTGCCAGGGTGTAGGAAGCAATTCCATTATAGAATTCTAATAGCTCTATAATAGAATTCAATATTTTCCATATTTTTGTTCTTTTTTTGTTTCCAGCTGTCTTAAGTCTTTATCAGCAGGCATCATCATTTTAGAAGATATTTTCCTTAACCATTTCACCTTTTTTCTCCTTTTCTAGACCTTTGATTTCAGCCAGGGAGTGAATTACTTTTGTATGCACTTCTTCAGGAACTCATATGTAACTTAGTCTCTTTTCGTTCTACAATAAATCACTTGGTGATCTAATGAACTTCCATGGTTTCAGTGATCATCTCTGTGCACATGCTTTCCAGCTCCATATGGTAGCCTTAGGCTCTATTCTGATCTGTAGTTCTACAGCTCCAACTTCTTGGCCATTTTTAACTGGATATCCTAGAGATATTAAAAATATACCATGTTTAAAACAGAGCTCATCTTTTCTTCCAGACCCTTTCCACTTCTAGGCTTCCCTTTTATTATAAGGGCACCTTCTCAGTCACCCATCCTTGTAGACCTAGTATCATCTTCAGCTCTTCATTCTTACCCATGTCACAAATACAAACAGTTGCCAAGTTTTGACATTTATAACCTTATAACATCTCTAGTATGCATCCCCTTCAATCCATTCATATGGTCACCACCCTAGTTCAGGCTCTCATTAACTCTTGTCTGTACTATTGCCAGTAGCTTTCTATCTGGTATCCCTGCCTCAGTTCTTTCAACTTTCTAATATATCCCCCATATGACTACCAAAATGATGTCTTTCAAAAGCATAGGTCTGAACATGTCAAGTCCATTGATCTCCAGTGGTTCCCTGTTACCTGTAGGATCAAATCTAAAGCCTTTATTTGGCCTTGAAAGCTCTTCCTAACCTGGCACTTTCCTGCCTGTTCAGCTTCCTCACACTTTACTCCCCTCTTGACATCATAGCTCCAACTACACTGTCTTACTTGTAGTCTCTTCAGTGTGACACTCCATTTTCCATCTCTCTACCTTTTTCTGTCCTTCCTTAGTGCTTAGAATGTTTTGCCCTCTCCCTCTGTATCTGAATTTCCCTAATGTTCTTCAAGATTCAGCTGTAGGAGACCTTCACCATTCCTTCCAGCTGCTAATGCCTTCCCCTTTTAAATTACATTCTGTCTACTCAGCATAAATTATATACATATATATATATCCTAGTTATTAACATTTTGTCTTCCTCATTAGAATGGGAACCACTTGAAGGCAGGGAATGTTTTTGTCTTTCTTTTATCCTCAGGACCCTCATGGTGTCTGGTGAGTAGGAAGAGCTAAATACTTGTTGACTGTCCTAGAGAGCTGTCAGAGGCACTGAGAGGTTAAGTAATTTTCCTGAGGTCTTAGCCAACATGTCTCAGAAGTAGTATTTGAACCCAGGTCTTCTTGCTTCCACAATATTCTGTTACCTCTGGTAATTGTAATGAGCATAACCACCATGCCTGCATTCATTCACAGGTTACCCTTCAACAAATGTGTTCATTTTTGTGCCCCTGTTTATTAATCTGTCTCTTCCTCTCGGTCTGCTAGCAAGTAGATATACTAAAAAAAATAATGTGAAGCTATTGTGCTAGGCTTCCTTTTTGAAAGTTGCATTCAATCATGAACTCTCTGTTCACAATTGGCTCAGAATAGTCAATTTAAGAAGTCAGTGAGTTTCTATTTAGTTTTTTAAAGGTCAAGCAAAAAGGATGTTTTGCAGAAACTTGCCACCCTGTTTTTATGAGTGTACCTTCTAATGTAGAAATTTTCATACAAAGGGGATAAAACCCCTTCTCTTTCTGCAGAGTATTTCTGTGTAACAGTGTCACCAATGGACAAGATTGAATCTGATATTAAGACTGAAGTCACCATCTAAATAGTCACTTCCAGTGTTGCCAAGAGTTTATGGAATATTTGAGCTCATAGAATACTGATTCTGCTTAAAAATGATTTCAAAATTTCAGGACTAGCATTTATTTTAAAAGACCTCAAAATATTTTCTACCCTTAGCGGAAGGTTTTCTGCTATAAAACTTACAATAGTATTCAACAATGAACAGCTCATGCATAAATGTTAATAGACATGTTCCAAATTAAAGGAACAGTGGGAAGGCTAAGAAACAGATAGAAGAAAAGGACTTGTATTCATTCTCCAGCTGTAATATGGACTATACATGTCAGATTTCTACTGTATGAGTTGACATTTATACAAACTTACAGAAAATAGTGTTTGTAAATTATTTCTAAAGCCAACACATCTGTTTACTCTCTTATTTCCTCCCTTTCTTCCTCATTTCTTTATGGTCTTCTCAATGGCTACTCATATTGACAGCCTGCTTAATACATAACATAGAACGTAGTATCAATCATGATTTGGATTTTAGAATTCAGAAGCGTGTGATTTTTTTTTGTGATGTCATTTCTTCATGGAGTGCTGGGAATAATCTCTCTACTATCTACTCCATTAATTAATAGATTATATTTGTATTACAACCTTATTAACAAAAATACTTTATTTAACCCATTGAATCAAATAGTTTGATTTCACTTAATATGCATTTAAAAAATGTACAATCATTACTGTCAGTGAGATAAAAATTTTTTAGTATCCTTTCATTATAAAACTGATGTTATTCATTTGCTCTGAATTTTTCCTTTCCAATATTGAAGGTAGGATGCTGTCTTGACCAGTTTCACTTGGAACCAATGACACACACATGTCTGACATGGTCATTTTTTTTTGTTTAGTAGACCAGTTGGTGATCACAAAATGAGGTCTATTTATTATATTGAAGCTGCCTGAATCATGTGAAAATTGAAGTTGGTTTATTTAGGTACATGAAGAATTATAAGACCATTGGTTTTTGAGGTGAAAGGGTCATTTGATGCCACTGAGTTCAACACTCTCAGTCTAACAATGAAGAAAATGAAGGTCCAGGGAAGAAAAATAACCTGCCTAAGGTCACTTAGGTTTTAGTATCATAGCCAGATTCTGTGACAGGTCTCTTGATTTCAAATCCAACATCTTTTCCATTAAGCCATGCTTTCTCTCATGGGAAGGGGATTATTCTTGAGAATGCATTATTATTGGTATGGTTGTTACTGTAAATAAAAATAATAATAGCACTGCTTCACATTTATATAGAGTCTTCATGTTTGCAAAGCATTTTCACATAAACATTCTATTTATTTCTTAAAGAAAGCTACGAGGTAAGCAAAGTAGATGGTAATATTCCCATTTTGCAGAAGAGGAAACTCTCTTAAAAGAGGCTAAGCAACTTGTTTAAGATGATACTAGTAAGTGGGAGAGACCAGATTAAAACATAGCATTTTTCATGCCAACCTCTATGATCCTCTCAGCAGAGAGGATGAGGACTACAGGTGTGGAGTGTTGAATAGCCTATCAAACTCTGACACGATATTGGTTTGTTTTGGGGTTTTCTTGGGTAAAGATGCTAGAGTGGTTTGTCATTTCCTTCTCTAGAGTGTTTTATAGATGAAGAAACTGAGGGAAATAGGGTGAAGCGGCTTGCCCAGGGTCATACAGCTATTAAGTATCTGAGGATAGATTTGAACTCAGGTCTTCTGGGCCTGCTCCATCCATGATACCATGTAACTACTCCTAAACTTATATTCACAAAATGGTAAAATAAATTAAAATTCAGGGAGTCTTACTCTTTCAGTTCTGCGTCTACTATAAGAATACATTGTTTTTTGTTATTTGTAATAGCATCACAGCAGCTCTGGGAAATAGGTGCTATTATCACCCTCATTTTACAAAGGAGGAAACTGAGGCTTAAAGAAAGGGTTGGTTACAGTTGGTAAGTTTCTGAGGCCAGATTTAAATTTGGGCATTTCCAACTTCAAATCTAGTGCTGCACCTATCAAGGCAACAGGCAACATGGATTTTTAAATGATTTGAGGGCAAATTGGTAGCATTGTAAAAATAGCAGAGGACCTGGTCAGGAGAACTCTTATGTTAAGCCTTGCTCAATCACTGTGTCCCACAACTGTGTCACACAGATGTGTGGTTTTGCTGTCAGTTCCCTTTAAATATAAAATGAGCAGGTTGGATTAGATGATTTCCAAGGTCCCTCAAACTCTAGTATTCTGTGATTCTTTAATTCAGAGGGAGAAGAACAAGACCACAATCCAACTGTATAAAAATACTCCATTATTAAAATATGTATAAATCTATGTATGTCCATGGATATATTAATCAGCCTCTTGTAAGAAAGGTCAGTGGTTAGATTGCATGCATTATGAATTAAATGTGTTCACCAGATAAGACTTGCAACATAAACGTAACATACAAATAAATCTGATGATGACACTAATGAAGGAATGTTTATGATTAACAGATGTATCCCATCTGCCTGCATTTTCTTTGTCACATCTGTGGACCACACAGGTTATTGCCAATATGGGACTTGCTTTCTTTTTTTTTCTATGATACTGAGCAACCAAACACATGGTTCACATGCCTCCTTTTTGGGGGTACAATTTACTTAGACTATCTTGTTATGTATGAACAGTTACCATAGAAAAGAAGCAGCAGTGGGATTGGCTGGGAGAGAGGGGTGTTGTTGGCTTTACAATTTTTGTGAGCTGAATCCCTCAGTGATTTCTGGTGATGCCAACATTCAGGCTTTTACAAGAAATATAAACTTGAGTCATTTAGAAAAGACCAGCTATCTCTGTGGAAATGATAGACAAGATAAAAAAAGAAAAGATGATCACCTTTCACTTTAAAGGAGTAGGCAGTCTGTTGTGCTAGCCCTGGAGTTAGAGTGAAACTTTGTTGTACGCTTGCTAGCTGTGTAACTGTGGTAAGTCATTCAACCTCTCTGGACCTCAGTTTCCTTATTTGAAAAATGGGAATGATGACACACTACAGCACCTTCCATGCAGGGTACTTATGAAGATGAAATCATACAATGTATTAAAGCATTTTTCAGATCTTAAGGGGCTGTATAGATGTTAGCTATTATTATATTCTGTCCCCTTGTTGAATCAACATTTTGAAAATATTGCAAAATGTATTTAATATATTGAGTAAAGGACTATGAGATTCCTGATTTGTGTCTTTTTGTGGCCATATATTGTCTGCTTATCAGGCAGTTTGTGTTATTATGAATTCTTTTCTTCCATTGTCCATCCTTTAAGAGTTTTATGATTGTGAGTAGAAACTATTATTGTTCTTCTGTGGGCATTTCAAATTTTATTTTGTTGCATTTCCTGTGCGTTCTTTGGGAGTTGTTTTCACAGAGTATTTTATGTACAGAATAACACAATTCAGCTTTATAGAAAATAAAGCTAATACCCAAAGCCAGTCTTGAAACTGGATACTTTATAGTTCTGAAAATGGGTTACACTTGAACTTTATTCCAAGTTAGGGGAATAAGGGTTCTCCCCACATCTGTTTCAATTTTCACTTTCCTAGGAACCCTCTTATGGCATCTTCTTTCTGTGTACATCTCTTCTCTCTCTCTCTCTCTCTTTCTCTCTTTCATTTTTTCCCTTAGAGTTCATCTCAAGCCTATCACTGAATGCTAGACAAGGTTTAGTCATCAGAACAAATGATGACACAGAGACAACTAATTGGGGGACTGAAAGTGACCTTTATCTTTTTAGCGTATATCAGATAACAAAACTTAGATAAGGAAATCCAAGAAATAGGTCAAGTTCTGCCACCTCCCATCCTCCCTCCCCCCCCCACTACTGATATTTAGGCTAGTGCTAAACAGACAGATTATCCAAAGTGTGTATTTCCTGGAATCATTGACTCAGCAAGCATCCCTTCTCCAAGCATCTACTCTGTACCAGGCTAGGTGTTGGGTGGGGATACAAAGACAAAAATCAAAGCTTGAAGGGAATTTGGACATCATTTGGTATAATCCACTCTGTTTACAGATGAAGAAACTGAGAACCCAGAGAGTCAAACTCACCCATGGTATTATTGAATTGTCTAGTCATACCAACGTCCCTCATAGGGAAACTAGAAGGAAGGTGTTTGTTTTCAGGTGGTATGTTTTATCTTTTACACGTTGTTCCTCAGAGACAAATTTACTTTTAACCATTGTTTTACATTCTCCAATTACCTGCATATGGAGTTTTCTGTATCATCTCTTCGAGATTAGGATTAATTGAATAGTATAGATAGAAGAAAAGACTGAAAGATTATTTAGACTACCCCTGCCTCCTCATTTGAAAGTAATGATAATTTAAACCCCCAAAGATCCAGTGACCTAAAATATCTCAGCCAGTTGGAATTTAGGTTTTTTTGGGCTCAATTATTAACTAGCAATCTCCTGTTGCATAGTGCAGAGGAAATTATATCTGATTCAGAGTTAGTTAACTTCTAAAAGCAGAAGGTTAAATTAGGGTCTTTAAACTTATTTTTAATACATTTTTATTTATTTCTATTTAATTTTAATTCAATATAATTAATTTCAGCATAATTGGTTTCTTTTGTAGTCTTATATATTTTACGCATTTGTGAAAAAGGATTCATAGACTTCCCACACAAAAAAAGTTTAGAATCCTTGTCCTGGGGTGATTATCTACTTTTTATGATGAACCCAGAAGTCCCATATATTGACTTCTTTCCCACGCATAAGTGCAAATTTTAACAGTTTGGTGACACCGTGGATAGAGCCCCAGGTCTGGAGTCAGAAGGACTTGAGTTCGTACTGGCCTCGGACACTTAACTATCTGTGTGATCGTGGGCAAGTCACTTAACCCCGTTTGACTTAAGTTTCCACATCTACAAAATGCTCTGGAGCAGGAAATGGCCAACTCCTCCAGTGTCTTTGCCAAGAAAACCCCAAACAGGGTCATGAAGAGTCAGATACAACTGAAATAACAACAGCGAAGTGCAAATTATTCCTGTTTTCTCAGTATGCTCCCTTTAGAAGAAGTTGTCTGTGGAGTAGGGAAGGCCATGACACTTAGCATTTCTGACTGTTGAAGTGACCTTTTCCATAGCCTGTGCAGTCTGTTCCCTGGGGAATCGTGGAAGGGCAAGGGTTGAATAAGAAAATAGATAATTGAGTAGTTTTCATTCAGAAGCTATTATCGATAATGCCTAATATTCCCTTTTGTGTCTTACCTCCGTCCTTTATTTTTCCCAATAAAACATCTTTTCCTCTCAGCCCTGTACCCCACCATGTAACTTCCTCAACTCTGAACCTTCCCTCCCAGACACCTTCCCTCCCCACTTGAAATAAATTTAAAATTACGGAAAATATGACATTAACAATGACTCCTAACAACTTTGATATTTCCCCTCTGGCAGCCACCCTATGCCACAGTTATGATTGAGAGACACTTTCTCCCTTGTGACTAGTACAATCCATTATAATCTTTTATTTTCAGGCACTCTTTAACTTTCCGGGAAAAAAAAAATTACACTTGGGGGCCTGAAAACTCTTGATTACTGTTAGCCCAAAGGTAATTTTTTTTCTTTTGAAAGTTTGATATATAATTCCATTTAGCTGTGTATGAGCTATCCAAGTATGACAAAAAGTGTTTTTCACCAGTTAATAAATTTGCTACATGTATTTTCTGAGTTTTGAAAACTCTAGAATTTCTTTTGAGAAAAAGCTTCAGCTTTTCATGACTTAAAATGGTCTTTGTAAGGACAATTGCTTTTGGCCTACTACAAAATCTTAGCTTACAAATAAACTTGATACTAATAGTTTTTCAACTGCTATCTTTGGGAAAATAAAACAGGACATAGCACAACATTCAGGATGATAGGGATTCATACATTGCTTTTTTTTCTGTCACTGTATAATTATTTCAGTGACAGCCCTCATAGGTGCTTGTTTATGAAAATCACCAGAGATCATGCAAGTATGTTTTTGTGCAGATGGGGGTGTGTGCTTGGATTTCATCATGCCAATGAACATATATTTGTTAAGATTATTTTCTGGCTTTTAGTTTGGCTTTTGTGAGGAACATATTCCAAGAGAAAATATTACAGTGATGCACCAGAACCATTCTGTTACAATGTCTAAAAGCCACATTATAGATTTGATAGGAAGGAAAATTATGGTTCCCATGGCAAGCTTAACTTGGGCATTTTACACACATCTATATTAAAGCATAAATTTAGCAGCACTTAGAGTCATACAAAATATTGAGTATGCACAAGGGGACCATCCTACGGTTGCTATAGGAACCATTTACTCTTTAAATTTTCCTGTAGTTAAAGTCTCCTCCATGTTCATTTGAGTTCCAATGAACATACAGTATAATTTAAAATACTGTGTCTGGAAACACCCCAGACCTTCCTGGGATGTCCGGTGATTTGACCTGCGTGTGGTTTTTAGGATGTTTTGCATTAAGGCAAACCCTTAGTGCATGGAGGTGGTATATAGAAGAAGAAATCTGGGGAGGTTCTACAGAGAAATAGGATCAGTAAGTTGTATCTAGAGATACCGATTTAAAAAAAATCAATAAATGAAATTGACTCAAATAGGATAAAAAATAAAAACTGCATTCAGTGGGAGCGTGCAGCTTTCTGACTTAAAAGGCTTTATAAAAAAAGCATTTGAAGGTTCTTAGCCTGGGTTGAGAGGTTGTGCTTTTGAATACCAC
Source organism: Notamacropus eugenii (assembly GCF_028372415.1). Classification (NCBI taxonomy): domain Eukaryota; kingdom Metazoa; phylum Chordata; class Mammalia; order Diprotodontia; family Macropodidae; genus Notamacropus; species Notamacropus eugenii. The sequence continues at coordinate 235,477,583 of NC_092875.1, read as the reverse complement.
AAATTATTATGATTCCCCTTAGAGGACTGAAAGGATGTGTATCTCCTTAAGGAACATCAGTGGTTTGGGTTATTGAGAGCAAAATGGTTCCAGTGAATGGCTACTGGGACAGAGTTTCCCATAGTCACCACATGAATCAGCTCTGTATGTAGTTACTTGTTTCTAAGCAACCTAATGTTGCTCACAGCAGCATTCTACATTTTAGTAAGCACACAGGACTTGGCGGGCACACTTAACTGCGATCTCTTGGGCAATGTACTTAACCTCTCTGGACCTCAGTTTCCTCATTTGTCAAATCAGTTTGCTAGCATCTGCACTACCAACCTTACAGGGTTATTGTGAGGATCGAACATGATCATGCCTCAAGATTGTAGAGGGGAAGATACTTCATAAATAAAAATGCTGCAGTGCATATGTATGTATACACACACATACACATATACACGAACTATTATTGTTTTCAGTAGGAAGGAAAGTGGACTGATTTGGAGTCCTTATAATTATAATGGGCATATTGAGAATCCTATCTTTTTAACTGGCTGTTCCTCTAAGGTAGGGTTTCTTAACCTTAGATTTTTAAACTTTAAAAAAAATACTTGGATAGCTGTATTTTAATATAATTGCTTTCCTTTGAAAATCTATGGATTTTATTATAAGCCTTTAAAAGCATCATTCTGAAAAGGGTCCCATAGGGTTCACCAGAGTGTGCAAGGGATCCAGGACACAAAAACAAGTAAGAATTCTTTCTCCAAGGAGTATTGCATGGTATGGGCAGTAGTGAGTACTCTGTAAATATTTACTGAATTAAAAATCTTTGAATATGCTTGCTGTCAGGCCACCTTTGGAGTTTTCCTCTTCTTCCCCCACTCCTTTCTTCTTTTGGAAGTAGCAGGAAAATGAGAGTAAAGATGGCTTTGGATATTCAAGAAACTATTCTTTCTCCATACCTCTACAGATATGTTAGAATGAGAAATGGAAACGAGAGGGATGTTTGTTTTGTCAAAAACATATTATTTGTATGTATGTGTGTGTGTGTATATATATATATGTATATATGTTTACTTGGTGGGAAGGGCAAGTGCTACCTGTGATGCATTGTAATGTCACTACTCTTATCAAAATCAAAGATAAAACAAAAAAAACACCCCCTTTTTTTTTTCTTCTTTTGGGTCTTGAGTATCAGAGAGAAATCCTAAGAGAAGGAAGTATCATTGCTTTTTACCTTTGAGAGGATCATGCTGACTCTCAGCTGCAAGTCAAATTGCTTAGCTCTTACCACTCTGCTTGAATGGGAAGGCTGAAGAACACTTCTGGGATTGCCCATCTTCATACACAGTATGAATAAAGTGATGGTATCACAGCTCAAGTAATTTCTCTTGCATTGTCTATTGGCTTAAATATTTAGACATGAAGGAAGAAAATAATAGCAGTTTGATCTTGAACCTCAGGAACCTCAGAGTGAGGGGAAAAAATTATAGAAGGGTGAGGGCATAAACCCATTATGTATTCTGTGAGATGACAAAGTAAAGATATGGATGTCTTTGAACTTGGAAAGCGTTAATCCAGAATTGTTCCCTGAAGGTCATTGATCTCCAGCAACTCTTAGATTACAGCTCTGTTGTAATTTTTGGCATTCATTGTTGTTTTTTATATTCATAACAAAAATGATGTTCATGCACTTTTTTATTACTGTGTACTTACACATGAGATGCAACATATCCATCGTGGATAGAGAACAAACCTTGAGATCATAATAATCCGGGTTCATACCCTGCCTCTGACAAAGACAAATTCAGTGATTGTCGGCAAATAACTTTTTACTGAGGCAGGAAAGTCCCTGAGGTAAGCAGTTTCAGAGCAGTTTCTTCAAACTGCATTTGTAGAGGGAGTTTCCTTACTAAGTGTTCTGTACAGCAATAAAACCACAAGTCCAGACCATTACCAAAAAAATGTAAATATATATTATAATTGTTTGTTATGATTGGATTTGCAGTTAGTCTAATTAATATGAAATTAACCTTCAGTGAGGTCAATTGACTTGCTTAATGTCACACAGGAATCTTAGAGTTAAAAGGAATTTGAGATGTTATCTGACCTATCCCAAGTCTGAAAAAGATTCTTCTCTATAACATCTCCAGGAGCACTCTGTGAAAGGAACCCGTAACTTCCTGAAGCAGCCCATCCTTCTTTTGAACATCTCTTCTTGTTAAGATATTTTCACATAGGTTAAACTAAAATCTGCCTCTCTTCAACATCCACCAATTCATAGGATAATAGATTTAATGTTGGAAGGGACCTTAGAGGTTATTTAGCCAAACCTTCTTGGCTAACAGGTGAGAAAACTGAGGCCCATATAGAGCTTAAGTTGTTCCTAGCTAGTTATTTGGGACCAAAATAAATATCACTTATATGTAACAGTTGTGATCACAGATATCCCATGTAAGTTCATCAAGAAAAAAATCATTGAAATATAAAGAATTCAGAGAAGCATTGGGAGATTTGGGTGGAGTATTGCTCTGTGAAGAAAGCAGACTCACAAGAACAGTGTATATAATGAGTACTACGCAGTAAATAAAATGAGCACTGAGAGACAACCAGATTTGGGTCAGTGCTAGCATAGAGAACAGAAATGCTTGAAATAGCCCTTTTACTCTAAGGTGGGAATTTTTAAGTCACACTAAATTTACTAAATCACTCTGAAACCTAAGAGTTCTTTGTAGCTATAGCTAACATTTGTATGCTATTTTAAGGTTTGCAAAACTCTTTACATATATTATCTCATTCGATCTTCAGAACAATTTTTTGAGTTACTCAACAAACATTTGCTAAATTTTTTTGTTTTGTTTTGTTTTTTACTGTGTGTCAGGCACTATTGTAAGTGCTGAGGATACAAAGTGAAGCAAAAGAAACAACTACAATTAAAAAAAACCCAAAACACAGTCCCTGTTCTTCAGGAGCTCACATTTTAATGGAGAAGACAATATGCAAACAGCTGTGTACATATGGGATATATACAGTATAGATGAGCATTCATCTCAGAGGGAATTCCCTGTTGTTGCCAGGGATCAGGAAGGCCGCCTGGGAGAAGGCAGGGTGAGGGAAGCCAGGACACAGAGGTGTGACCAGGGAACATCCCTGGCGTATGAGACAGCTGCTGAAAAGCCACAGAGTCAAAAGTTGGAACATTCTGTAGGAACGGCAAGGTGGATAGCTGAGTATGCAGCAAGGAGTAAAGTTTAAGAAGACTAGTGTTAAGTACCATTTTTATTATTGTTTTACATATGAGCAGATTGAGGCAGGAAGGTATTAAGTGATTTGGTTAGGGTCACAAAGTTAATTAGCATCTGAAGTAGGATTGGAACTCACGTCCCCTTGACTATAAGTCATTATGTCACCTAGCAGCTTTCTAGCTAATGACATTTGCTCCTTTTAGCACAGGTTTGTAACTTGAGGGTCCATGAACTCTTTAAAAAAAATCCCACAACATTTTGATAACTTTATTTGAATGTAATTGGCTTCCTTTGTAATACCTTGCATTTTAGCTTATATGTTTACAAAATTTTTCTGAGATGGGTAGGAGTGGATGGTGGGGGTCTCAGACTGACCAAGGGGTCTGTGACATGAAAAAGGTTACAAATTCCTGTCCTTTTGGTAATATTGGTGCATCTTTTAGCACACTGAGGATTATGTTGCTTTACATAGTACCTAGGAAATACTAAATAGCATCTAAAATAGGTATTTATCCACCCTGATTCAGTATTAGAAACAGCAAGTTCTGTACTATAGTTAGATAAGTGAATCTTTATAATGATTAGAATCCTCAGACCTGGAGTCATTTTTTCTAAGTATGATGCATGTTAGCCTGGGTAGAATCTTGTGGTTACCATATCGATACTATTAGGCATTATCATGCTCATGAACATTCATATAAAATTTAAGGATTGAGTGATAGGTTTAAAAAATGGTATATCAGTCAGACTGAACCACATCTTAGTTTATATGACCATGACACTATAACTTAAACGTTTCTGTCTTTCATAAAGTAATCCATGAGATGATTGAAATGTGCTTGTTCATATATGTTAATGGAACAAGAAGAACATAATTTGGGGTCTTAAATCTTCTCTAATCAAAATTGACAAAAACTGTAGTTGTCTTGGTTATAAAAGGGTTGAGAAATTCAAAGGCCTTGTTATCTTAATTATCAGAATGAAAAGAACTCTAGGAAGCAGTTTTTGTTAAGATACCAAATTACTATTTAATTTAAATTATGTGAAATGTTTTAAATGGAATTACTTCAGGCACTGCAGATAGTAGTGATCCAGTAGCAAGAATTTAATAATCATTTTACAAATGGGCATATCTGAAAGCTGAATAGCGTAGACTGTTTTCCCCCTTATTAAGTAAATGGAAAAGCTGCTTAATCCCTACCTGTATGGTTAGGCATGGGTGACTGATCCTATGTTTCTTGCCTCTGAGCCTGCTTGAGCAGAGCTATTCTAAAATACCCTGAAATTGATTAATTTGCTCTGAGTGCTGCTAACATTCCAAAACTGAAATTTTTTTTCAATCACAGCTGATTTTTGCTAAAACTATTTCTGAAAGGTTCATATATATATATATATATATATATATATATATATATATATATATATATATGAATATATATATATATATGAATATATATATATTGCTGGCAAATTACTGCTCATTTAGAAGTCTTAGAGTTAATCCATTGCATAAAGATGGCTGTAAGTCTAATTTAAATAACTATCACTCTTTTTGTTTTTCTTCTAGCTTGATGAAATTGAAAAAAATGCATTTTAAGACAGTTGCATTTTCAGACATGAGTTTAACCCATTAATATAATTTAAAGTTAAGCATCAGTATGGTGTTTTATTAAGTTAACAAATGATACGCATGCAATATTTTTGCAGCCCTATATTTTAAAGTAGCGAGTAATGTAACTCATGATTTTTAACGTTTTTCATCAGTTATATGAGATTCTTTCTTGTGTAGAATGATAATATGAGAAGACATTAGCTGAATCCACATAGAATTTTTAAACTAACTGGGGTGTTTAAACTGAGTGAGCATTGAGCGGAAAATCCTCTTTTCACATATGTGGAAACTAAGGCCCAGAGATACAGAGTGATTGCTAATCTTTGTTAATTTCTAATTCTCTCCTGCAAAGGAACATAATGAAATGTGTTGAATAGTTTGTCAAGAGGAGATGCTCTAGCTCTGTGAAGATGAGAAGAAAGACATTTATCATGCTGTATATCTGGGTCTACATTTTAATTTTTTTTCCTCTCTGGACAAAACCTTTCTAAGTATCAACTGCCTTTTGTCATCTCCCTTTCTTTTTCTCCCTCCCTTCCCATTTTCCTTTTATTTTTACTTTAACTTTCTCTGCCATCTCTTATAGCCCTCTCCCTGTTACTATCCACTTTTGCTTTCTAGTCCTTATGCAGATGTATTTGTCAACAGGAAAAATATACTTACCAAAGTTACTATGCTTCCATAAATTGTAATGGGTGTACTTGAGTTTGAGTGATTAACCTTGTAGGGATTTAGATATTGCTTTCCACCCTAATACTCATTCGACATTTTAGTGGAAATATAATATTTATGATTGTACATGCTTAGCTTAGTTTAATTAGATTTTTATGTTCAGCTAAGTGTATAAGCTGGACATGACCATTTTTTCTAGGTCTTAAAAATCTGTGTTTTGTATAATATGCATGTATATAAGAGCAAAAACACACAAAGTAGTTTGCAGAAGATTATATCCCATGATGTTAGGGAATGTATATATTTTGCAGTTTATATTTCTTTGCTAAAGAAACCAAAATATGATTTTCTTACAACAAAAGTGGTATGGATAAAGAAATACATTAACCTAACAATCATTAAAAACATATCTAAAATATCAGTAATAAAAGTTTAGACTTCTTTATATGTTGTTTCCTCTATCCCAAGAATAAACTGACATTTTTTCCACTGTCCAAGAGTTTTCAACATGAAACCAGTCCATAGTTCTGCATATATATCTTCCTTTAAAATGTATATTGCAAGTTACATAAATGTAGTTCACACATGCTAATATTAGTTCAAAAATATTAATAAGGGTTCATGTTTGACATCGTTTGAACTCTTCTTAAAATACTAATCCTCATTTTTCTTTCCTTGGGACATTTAAGGAGTATTCTATACTAGTGTATCAAGTACTGACTGGTCTGTATTTTTTGTTTTCTTGCCTCTTTGTAATTCACTGTAACTAGCTGGTCTCGGGAGGGAAGGAGGAGCTGGCTGGCCATTTCAGCTTGATTCCTTGCTTACTGGATCAGGTGATCTTTGGATTCCGTCTTCCTTCTTCTCCCTTGTGCCCATTGTTCTTGCTCACCTCCACATCCTTCTTGTACTTAGAGTGTCCTTGTCTCTCTTGACATTTAGCTCTAGCTAGTGCCAGATGCTTTATGAAGAGAGTACTGCTCTGACTAGGAGGTACAGCTGCACAAAACAATATACAGTGTTATTCAAGAACTAACAGAGAAAATAAAGCAAGCAAGTTTTATGTACAGGACATATAGGCACTATGGTGGAGGGGTAGGTGGAACGGAGGCTGCTACGTAGTAATATAAGGGCAGGTGAAAGTAGGTCAGGTCCAGTGGGGTGCCCATGGAAACAGGTACCCCAGTTGACTAAATCCAGTGGACTACCACAGGGTTCTTCTATGGCTCAAGTATGAGCAGACACTGGGGAAGAAGAGGGCTATTCTTCTGTGGTAGTAGAGTAGTAGTCGAGCTGATTTCCTGCCTGGGGGAATGCCTGAGCAACTGATAACTAGTTAATATGCAGATTACCTGATGGTAGAAAAGTATGCTTTTAGCTGTTATTGAAGGTCTTACTTTGACTGGATAACTTAGAGGATTTGATTTTTGTGTGGCAGGAAGCCTACTGAAATTATTACACCCTTCCTAAAGATTTGCCATGCCCTCCAGAGAGACAAGCAAGTCAGACAGCTCTGAGAGCTAGTATATTAAAAATACATAAATTTTATTGCTATATTTTATAATATATCGCCTATTTTTTCCTCACTGTATTCCATCTACTCCCAGAGAGTCATCCCTTGTTTAACAAAATTATCTGCTACTTTCGATGGTCAGAGAGTAAGTGATAGAGACTTAAAAGAGGAAATTGTTTAACTTTTAATAAGAATTCTGGGATTTGGAATTTTGTCTCCCCCTATCCCTAATTAACCAAGGAACTCTCATATAATTTGGAAACCAAACTGTGGAAACAACACAGCTCTGTGGATAACTTGAATAAGTTTTGAGGAGATTTGGGAGAAAGAAAAGCAGAATGGCAGGTAGGTAACTATGGCAGAGGTGACATAATGGTGTTGGGTGGGTCTGGGCTCCACTATGGAAGCCCTCATTTTAGTTCACCATATGTACCTGCAGCAACCAGAGAACTAGGATGGTAGATAAATTCAACATTGGTGGAATTTCCCTTATCTCTGCATGAATCTAATTGGCTGAGAAAGTGGCTTCTTTCTCCTCTATTTTTTCTCTTCTCCTTTGATCCTTTCTAGCTGAAATGTTAATTCAAAGCTTCTTCCTTTTGGACTATTCTTTACCGTCCAATGGTTTTTTTGATAGTATTTATTTTTTTTCTACATAAAAGAGATTACTCCAATTGTAGTCAGTGTTTACCAAAGTAATGATCCTGGGAGTTTAGCTTCTGATGTAAGTATCTGTAAGTTTTCCTTGGGATAGGTAGGTGTCACCATAGCACACAGAGTGCTGGACCTGAAATCAGGAAGATAAATCTTCCAGAGTTCAAATGTGACCTCATACCCGTACTAGCTTTGTGACCCTGTTCAAGTCACTTAACTTTCGTTACTTCCGTGCCTCATCTGTAAAATGAACCAGAGAAGGAAATGGCAAACCTATTCTAGCATCTTTGCCAAGAAAACCCCAATGGGGTCACAAAAAATTGGACATGACTGAACAACAACAACGTTCCCCTTTTCAGCCTGGTGGCCAGATGCCATGTGGGGGTTGATGTACCATGATAGTCTATTTTGTACTTATTAATAACTTTCTAAATTCTGCAAAGGAACACAGAGAGAATTCCAGGTTAATCTGGGGCTATTGCTTATGGACCTAAGAAAGGTGATTGTTGACATTTAAAGAGTCTGTTGTGTGGGTCCCTTTGGGTGTGAAATTTCCCTTTCCTGTCAGTCTTCAGAAAGAAAAAGACACCTGTAGACCAGAGAAGACGGCAGGGACCAGAATAGAAGTGCACATTCTAAGCCTGTCCTTATGAAGAGATACATAGAGGCAGTGGGAGAATTCTGTTCCTGCTGCCTTCACAGAGGGAAGAGGATCGAGCTAGTAGTCATCTTTGCCTTTCACAGCAACACTTAGGAGTTATAAGAAAGAATGTATAAGGAAAGACACTGTATTTTTTTCAGATTTTGGGTGAAATTCACATGTAGTCGTTTATTTGAAATTAGCCAGGATAAATATTTTGCTTTGTTAATTTGTCTTCGCTTCATGTCATCTCCATTAAAGATAATCGAACTATTTCAGCCATAAGGCTATGAGATATACTTCTGACAATACCTGTCGTAGTAACTATTTAATATAGTTTTTGACTGACTCTTGAACAGGGTTGCTTGTTGTGGCCATTTATCTTTTAGGTTAAAAGTGTGACATGAAACCATTTTAAAATTTAGCATTATTTTTACAGGTTTTTTTTTTTTATTTTGAAAGCATGAAACAAGTACAACTTTAAAATACAGCTTTCTCAAAATAATTTCAAGTGAATATTTATTGGCCCTCCAAGAGAAACGATGCACTTTGAAGTAAATTGATGTCCTTGTATGGAGAGAAACATATTTGTGTCTGAACTTGGACCAATCATTTCCTACAGAACTTCTCATGGTTCAGAGTATGAGAAATCCAGACCAGCCATCAGGAGGGCCAGTTTTTGCCAGGTTTTTGATTTGGTTATCTCTCTGTTGAAGACTCTCATCTCTTTTTCTAATAGCTCCAACTTCTCTCCCAACTTCCAGGCTCTCTCTCCAGTTGCCTGTTAGACATCTCAAAGTGGATGTCCTGTGTTTTAAACTTAACATGTCCAAAACGTAACTCATTATCTTTCCCTCCAAACCCTCCCCTTTAACTAACTTCCTTATCACTGTGGAGGATATTGTCATCCTCCCAGTCACCCATGCTCACAATAGTCCTGGTTAGATCTTCCATTTTTCACCTTCAAATCACCTCTTATATATTGCCTTCTTTCCTCTGATACTGACATGACCTTGAAGCAGTTGGGCCCTTATCACCTCATGACTGGATATATTGCAAATGCCTGGTTGGTCTCCCCTACCTCAAGTCTCTGCCCACTCTAGGCCATCCTAGCTCTCTTGCATATACCATTTGATCCAGTCCTCCTTGCTCCCTCCACACAAGGGATGCTCTACTCTTTCTGACACTGAGCATTTTCACTGGTGTCTCCCATGACTGGGAATAAATAATTCTTCTTCTCTACCTCCTAGATTCCCTGCTTCCTTCACATGTTAAAGTCCCTCTTTCTGCAAGAAACTTGGTCAGTCCTCTTTAATCCTAATACCTTCCTTGTGAGATTACTGCCAGTTTATCATGTGTAGATCTTGTTTGTTATGCAGTTATTTGCATGTGACCGTGAGATTTAAGTCCCTGTCTCCTTACCTTCATCTTTCTTTGTATCCCCAACATTTAGCACAGTTCCTGGTAGGATGTAGGTGCTTAATTAATGCCAATTGATTGACTTCTTTATTCAGTGACTATAGTGAATAATATAATTGCCACATATAAAATTCCATACTCTTGATTTTTTCTTAAACTTGAAATTATTTTGGCACATAGTAACTTTTTAAAGGAATAAGAAGGAACTCAATTTGTAATTATGCAGAGATAAAGCTAATCATTCACTAATATTTTATTAGCCTAGCATTTTGACATTAATGTCCAGATTCACATTGCCTTTGGCATCATGCATTATGTAGAAGACTGTTTTACACGTCTATTATTTGCCTCTTTTAATGCTTACAAATAACATTATAAAGTTAATTTCTTTTTGTTAACAACCAAATGTTCTAATTACACAACTGAAATCTATTTTGTTATTAGGCCTTCAATTTGTTAGTGAACAATGCAGATTTCTAACATTGGAAAAAAGTATATTTCAAGGTATAAGGTTTCTTGAATAGTAGGGTAGAGTATTTAGTGTATAACAGGTGCTTCTGTCTTATATTTCATCTTCATCTAGTCTGTCACTTTCAGGGGTGAGAATGGAGGCAGTTAGGATGACCATTGAAATTTAGGAGATAATTTACAGAAGGTGAAGGCCAAGAAATAGTGCCCAAGTCAAATCAGTAGAGTAAGAGGGCAAGAGTTAAATGGTGATATCAAAGTTTTGAGTTCAGGTGCCTGGAAAGATTGTAATGTCATCAATAAAAATAGAAGTTGAAAGAAGCGCAGGCTTTGGACTTCGGTCAGTTGTGGTTGTGGTTCAGGCGTTTCTCTTTCTTCTTGGCTCCATTTGGGGTTTTCTTAGCAAAGATACTTGGGTGGATTGCCATTTCCTTCTCCAGTTGATTTTACAGATGAAGAAACTGAGGCAAAGAGGGCTAAGTGATTTGCTCAAGGTAACACAGCTAATAAATCTCTGAAGCCAAATTTGAACTCAGGTTTTCTTGACTCCAGGCCCAGAGCTCTATGCACTGCACTAACCTAGCTGCCCAATAGCTGCCCTAGCTGGTCAATTATTCAACAGATATTGAATAGACATACTATTTACAAGGTTACAGTATACTGCTTCTTAAACTTTATCTTAGTTTCCTAACAGAATCCCTTCTTTATGTCTGAGAGATTACTATCAAACAATCGCTATTTAAAATGTATTTATTGGGTATATACTATGTACATCATCATTATTTTATTTCTTTAAATTTTTTTTGCCTTATGAACATAATCATCAATAAATGCAAACATTTCAATACACAGAAATGAACAAGAGACTTGTAGAGAAAAAATGAGCTTCTTTCGTACGTACAGTGTTTTTTTATATATAAAGAGAATGTATATTAAGTTAAACAAGGTATTAAATAAAATATTACTATGTTCTTGGTCCTGTACATCACACTTGAGACTTATCCCTCAAGTCCATACCTGTACTTCCTGGATCCTAGACCCTTTATTTGGTGTGTCTTGGCCCAGCATCTGGACCTCCATGGTATTTGGTCTGGTCATGGTATATTCTAACCGCGTTATGATTCATTCTGTGATTTTAATCCTTGTGAGGATTTATGTGATTCTGTATTCATATGCAAAGTGAGGGCAATAATAGAGTAGAATGTAGCTTACTTGATTAACTACGCAAACATTTAAAAAAGCCAAAGTGCACTGAAAAAGCTATTTGTTAGTTCATTAAAGAACTGAAAGATTTTGCAATTTAAGTTCTTTATGCAAAAGAAAGAGGTGGGGGGGGCAGGAATGGGAAAGAAATTTATGTAGTATCTTTTTTTTTTTTATTTTGAGTAGAAATAATTTAACCAAATTAATATTCTGGATTAAAAAAAAGAAAGAAAAAACCAACAGACAAATGCCCACTCTCTTAAATCACTATCACTCAAGCTCTAAAGTGTTTAGGATGGCAGAATTTCAGAACCCTTACCAGCTGCTCTCCCTGAACAGTTGCCTCTAGATAATGAATGCTTTAACTGAGGTCTGTATGAGAGTAACATCTGTACTATTCCATTGGGTATTTTTGAAGTTTGGTTATGAGGGTTACTCTTAAATGTTTTGTATTTTTTCACCTTAAAATATAACTTTCTTTCTCTTTCTCTCCTTACCTTGTCATTTCCCTACCCCTATGCAGGGCATCGATGTAAGGGATGCACCTCTAAAGGAAATCAAAGTGACAAGTCCTCGTCGATTTACTGCCTCCTTTAATGTTGTGAATACAACAAAACAAGATGCTGGAAACTATCGTTGTATGATACGCACGGAAGGAGGTGTTGGCATATCAAACTATGCAGAATTGGTAGTTAAAGGTATTTGATTTTTTTTCAATCTTCTAGACTCCTATAGTGAAATAAGTACACATTGTAGACTTGTTAGTTCATTACATTTTTAAAGCTCAGACGTACCTGCTTCTTCTGAAAACCAAGTCTATAAAAGTCCATGTTGACAAATTGCATTTTAAATACATATTTTGCACATGGGTTATGTTTTGAAAGCTATATTTTATTTATGTTTTCTTGCTTGTTTGCAGTGGGAATGAATGTGCTCTTGGCGAATGCTTCTGCCAAGTCCATATGCAGTGATTACAACCTATAAATTTATTTAAGGAATGAACATTATTTACTGATAGAAAACCACTTAAAATGCAAATATTCACCAGACAGGAGTGTTTATGACAGGAGGGTGGTTAATAAAACCAAGCAATGTTCATATAAAAATGCCCAGTCACATCACACAAACAATATTGATAAAATGGTGTTAAAATTCACTATGTTTCAGTAACCATCTATGGCTTTATTTTGCATGACAGGAAAGTTAAGTCATTATTGACCAAGTAGACAAGGAAATGAAAGGAGGAAAGGGATTATTTTTCTTGAGCTGGCCAAGGGTTATTTCACAAGTTTCTAATGTCCTTCAGCTAAGGAAATCTTTTCCTGATCCAGAAAAAACTATGTAAACTGTTGGTGTTCCATCTCATTGTTTCACATGGCTTATGGGAACTCATTTGTATTCCTCTCTAGAAAACCAGAGAGATAACTTGATTTTCTTCATTGCTTATGTATACATATATGTAGCACCAATGTGATATTCACAGCACCCACAGTGGCCATGAATATCCTGGTGCAGTTCTGAATCATGAAAAACAACAGACTCTCCATATGGAAGACAGAACCAAAACATTTATTCAGACCCCAGAAAGCCAAATCCATCATAGTAGCAAAAATCTATATACAATGACAGTGCAGATGACAAAACCATCCCCAAGCCTCCCTGTGAGGCTTCCCACAAACCAACTCCTTAAACAAAATCAGAAACAAGCTCCTTCACTCACACTAGCCAGCTGCCTGCTTGCCTGAATCCTTCCTAGCTCTGCTAGACTCTAATTTCCTCTCAGCTCTGCTGTAGCTGGCCTCTTCCTATTCCACCCATTCAGTGAACTCCTCCCACTGCAGGCTCCATTTGTTTTCTTTGATTTGATACACCCTTTGGTTGACTAGTAATAGAAATATATTTTTAGTAACAGAAATACACGTGTGTATACATATACATTCACATATACATAGATATGGATACATGTATATGAATATATGGATGTCCACATGTCACATACATATAAATACGTATATGTATACATATGCATACTCTGCCTTAATACTATTCTAGATTTGAGATATACTTTAGGTCCACGTTAGCATTTGCTTCAAAATATAGCATGAATTCCTGCACTTGCACCTCTGCGACTTTCGCCATGAGTAGGAAAGTAGATACAGACAGAGAACATGAGTTCAGAGACCATTCATGATGGTGCCCAAGTGTAGGGAGCACATGTGGCACTGTACCCACATGATTGGGCATGTTCAAGCTTATGATGCTGTAAAATCATTTCTATAGCCTCAAGCAAGCAAAACTTCTAGGGAAGCTTTAGTAGAAAAAGGGATGATAAAAGGTCTTTCAGCTCCTATAATGGCCCTGGTTATCATGCAAATTAATTAGCTGTTTTTTCCTGCATTTTTTTGTTTGTTATGCATTTTTGGCATCAAGAAATTCTCCAGAGGTCCCTAATTACGTAGTGGTTTCTATGAAAAGAATGTGAAACTCAACCATTATAAGTTTGTCCTCTACTCCAAATGTATGTTTTTGCTAACTCCAATTTCTCTTTGTATGTGTGCATTAATATTAAGTAGCTAAGGGACAGAAAATATTCAATAATATTCTAATGTAATAAATGACCTCAACACCTGTAGGTCTGGTTGAGCTTCAGTGTGCAGTGCTAAAATATAAAGCCTTCAGATGGTCACACGGAGTTTGAAATCTGAATTATAAATATATAGACCAATAATCGATGAAGATAGGACATGAAGAATTTTGTTCTTTTGGCTTATAGCCAGCATTTGAAATGATTGAACTGATAGATTATAAGCTCTCTGAGGGATTTATCTTTGTATGTCCTTCAGTGCTTCACACAGTACTCTATGGGTTGTGCTCCAGATGTATTTGTTGAATATTTTTATGGTCATTTAATAATGGCACTTAATAAGTACAGATGCAATTTAAATTCATTAAATTATAATGGTAGGCATTAAATATTGGAAATTATTCTATTGCTGAACATTAGCCATAACCCATGCATATATTTTCTTAAAACATGAGATACATGTATATCTGCTATATGCCTACCTAATCTTTTTATGTGCAGATATAAAGTTTGTATTTTTTCTCATCTATGGGCTTAGGTGAGGGCAGCTGACCCAGTGGATAGAACTAAGGACTGGAAGGACAAGAAGACATGAGTTCAAATGTGATCACAGACACTTGCTAGCTGTGTGACCCTGGGCAAGTCATTCAACCCTGTTTGCCTCAGTTTCCTCCTCTGTAAAATGAGCTGGAGAAGAAAATGACAAAGCACTCCAGTATCTTTGCTGAGAAACCCTAAATGGAGTCATGAAGAGTCAGATACAACTTAAACAACTGAACAACAACATGGGGTGGGGTGATTCTGATAAAGATGAATCGATCCTTTAATAAGCTGTGATCTTGCTCTTACTTCTGAAATAGGAATTATAGGAAATGGGAAGGAAAAACAAATGTTATAATAATCTTTCAGAGTCTTTTATCCTTTCATCCTGAAGTGAGCTAAACTACTAGTGTAGGTAGTAGCGATCAAAGATAAATCTTTCAAGGTCCAGAATTCCCCTGGCTGGGGAAACCTGTGGGGTGAGTTTGATACCAAAGGAAGAGACCAAGAGGCTCCAGATTGTTTAGAGGAGTTTAATAAATCCTAATGAATACTTATAAAACAAGGGCAATCTGAGGTGGCTGCCAGACAATTCAGTGGATCCTCACAAAGACCCCCACAAATCCTTGTGGTAATTACAGAAATGAGACAAAAGGAGGAGGAACCATAGGATGCTTCACTGTAGACTGGTAGATATTTGGAGTTTTGCTTAGTAATGAACTCATTTCCAAGTCTGGGCATTAAGTCAATGTTGAGGGGTAAATGCCCAAACACAAGGTTGTATACTAGTCATGTACTGGACATGCACTGGTTACAGTGTCCATGTCATGGCTTTTATCAGTCACGGTATTTAAATAATCTCACTTGTTATTCAGAATCGAAGTTGTGACTTTTTAGCAGGTCACCATGGTTGGGCTTCCACCTTTCAAAGGCTTTTCACTTCTTATTGTGTATTTTGGCTTTTCCCTAATTAGGACCCCACAATCTATTTTCATTCAAAGAAAATATTGATGTTAAAATAATAACATTATTTTCTTGTTTTTTTTTCCCTGAATGAGGGCTTTTGAATGATCTCTCTCTATCTTTCTGTCTCTGTCTCTCTCTGTGTCTCTGTGTCTCTGTCTCCCTGTCTCTCTCTCTCTCTCTCTCTCTCTCTCTCTCTCTCTCTCTCTCTCTCTCTCTCTCTCTCTCTCTTTATCTTTCTCAAGTTCAATGGCCCCAATTAGATTAGAATGGTTACAGAAGGAGGGCCTAGAGTAAGTAAGTGGGTAGTTTATATAGCAGATCTTCCAAAGACTCTTTTCTGCTGAAGCCTACCTGGCTGTTCTTCAGAATAAGTTTGAAAGGATTGGAACCAATATCTTTGTCCTTAGCTATAATATTTAAGTATCTTTCCATAGATCATTTTCTTTGGGGCTCTTTCTAACCCTTTACCAACTAGTGCTGAAGGCCCTTGAGATCTGTCATGATTAGCATTTCCCCTCCTTCATCCCAACATCTGTATCACTGAGGTTTTACTCTTCTCTCACATGAGCAGTCAAATTCAAGTGAAATGAATAGTGGATTCCATCTTGTTGGAGGTTTTCAAATAGATTCTAGATGTCAGCTATGATATTAAATGTGTGGGATGGACCAGATGGCCTCTGAGGGCCTCTTCCAGATCTAAAATTTGGTGATTTTCTGAAAAAGATGGAATAAGCATCCTCAGGCCAGCAATTGACACAAAAATAATGAGCTCCAATTTATATGTTTCATCAGGTTCAAAAGAGCATAGATTGAAAGCTGGAAGAACCCTTGGAGGGCATCAGCCCAGTAGTCTCATTTTACAGTTGAAAATGGGGCCCAAAGAGGTTAAAAAGGACTTGGCTACAAGAGTGCCTTGTAGGTGCTTTGTGTATACCTTCATGTGTATATGTTGTCTCCTCCCTTAGAACATAGGCTCCTTGAAGACAGGGGCCATTTTGCTTCTGTCCTCATATCTCCCAGTTAGGTGGCTCAGTGTAAAGCAGTGGGCCTAGAGTCAGAAAGACCTGAATTCAAATATGATCTCAGATGCTTACAGGGAAGACACTTAGCCCTGTTTGCTTTGGTTTCCTCATCTATGAAACTGGAGAAGGAAATGACAAACTGCTCCAGTATCTTTACCAAGAAAACCCCAAAATGGTCATGAAGAGTTGGATGTGATGAAAACAACTAAACAACAACAATCGTTATATTTCTCACTCTTACCACATTAGCTGTCGTATAGTAGATAATAAATAAATACTTGATTGATTGTGCAAAGTCCCACAGGGAATAACAGAAGTAGGCATTAAACCCAGGTCCTTTGACTCCAAATATAAGGCAACATTTTCCTTACAACCACATGTGAAGTAGTATAGATATTATTACTTCCATTTTATGGATGATGAAAGTGAGACTGAGACAAACTAAATGACTTTCCCATAGCCATAGGTAGGCAGAAAGTTTTAGAGTCATAATCCGAACTCAGGTCTCCTGACTCTAAGTATAGCATTATTTCTACCATTTCACTTACTTTTACCATAAACGTAGTCTAACGGGATGGTGTGATATAGGACAGCAAGAGTTTGTTTGTTTTAGAGACAGTTGGGATGATGTTGGGATTCCACATTTGCCCAGTAAGTGTGTGAGGTCAGATTTGAACTCAGATCATATTGACTTTAAGACCAGCTCTCTTTCCACTGCGCCACCTAGCTCTCCCCAAAAATGAGAGTTTTGGGACAGAAGAGTTTAACTTTTTCTTCTTGATTTGAGCACTGCTTTGTTTTATGTAATTGAGTATATGAATTACTCATGTGGACCTCCATTTTTTTTTGTCTCTAAATGCATGAAATTAACATTTTTGTTAGTTTATTTTATTTTTTTTGCATAGGAGATATTATCACTTTAGAGGTATATATGACTATCACGTCTCTTTCAAGGAATGAATAAAGCATATGCACTACTGGGGGCTCACCAGGTGAAAAAGGAGATCAACAGTGGCGTGAGCCAAGAGGAGTACAGATAGCTTAGGGAATCATGCAACAGCAAGGACAGCTTGTTCTTGATGGAATAAAGGTCTGATTTATACTCATCATGAATGTGCTAGCTTCTACCAGATTAGTTAGGTACTATCTTCAATGCTGGGCAGGTTGGTGGTGTATTGGATAGAGCACTGGGCTTACAATTAGGAAGACTTTATCTTCATGAGTTCAGATCTGGCCTCAGATAGTTATGTGACTCTGGGCAAGTCATTTCATCCTGTTTGCCTCCATTTCCTCATTGGTAAAATGAACTGGAGAAGGAAATGGCAAACCCCTGCAGTATCTTTGCCAAGAAGAACCCAAATGGGATGACAGAGAGTTGGATACACTTGAAATAACTGAACAACAGCACAGATCTTAAATGCTAAACATTTCAGGGAGAGCCAGTTACTTTTTCAGGGCACTCTGGTAATATGAAAATATTTTAAAATACTATAAAATTTTAGTTTAGGGTGAACCTTAAATACTATGCATTTTGTTTCCCCTTCCCTCTAAGCATTTTGCAAATGAGAAATTAGGACTGAGTCTCAAGGGCTCTCAACCATTGGGTAGCTGGGATAGAGAAAGATTCTAAGTCTCCCAAATCTTTGGCCCAAAGTCTTAATAATAAAGGATTCCATAATCAAAATTCTTAATTTAACTTTCATAATACCTCTACGAGAGGAAAAGTGACAGAGAGTATAATGCAGGCTTTTGTTTAGGAGAACTTGGTTTCAAGTTTCATTTATGACGTGTTATGTCTATGTGAGCCTGGATAAGTCACATAATCTCTGAGTGCCCCAGATAACTTCTTAAGACTTTATAAATTGCAGAAATGTGCTAATCCACACTGGATGGTATATATTTGGATTAAATCAAGGGTCTGATAGAAAAAAAAATAAAAAGTCCAAGTATAGTGAATATGTGAATATATCACACCCTGGAGGGGAAAAAATATCTTTTTATGATTGTCTATGTTTGAAGAAAGAATTCAATTTGTACTTGCATTTTGATTAATGAATTCTTTCCCTTAGTGTTTATCATTTTATCTTAGTAATTTGAGATTTGTATTTATTCAGGATTTTGAAAGAATTAGCTCACAATGTAAATACCTCCTTTATTTTTGTACTGATTCTATCATCCCAGATCATAGGTTTCTTTGGATACTCAACTCTGATATATCCAGTCTTCATTCAGATCTCACATCTGATGTAACCTATTTGGACCTTACCTCAATGGGAGACTAAAAGAGAATAGTCCTTCTGGGACAATGAAGCAATAAAGTCAAGTCTATTTTAGATACTTGTAAGGTATAAAGGGAATCAGTGTAATCACTAACCCTTATGACCTTATGCTAGAGGTGCATTTTGAATGGTATTTCAGCAGGCCTTGCTAGTCTTTGCAACTTGAAAGTAATTAACTGTTCTTTCAGCATGGCTACATAAATGCCTTAGGATGCTCTATAAAAGTTCCATTTCATGTCTTGGTTCAAGAAACAGACTAATGATTTAAATTGATGCTAAATCATTTTTAGTTCAGTTGAAACTGTTTAAAGATAGGAAGTTTGTCTGCAACGCTTTAGTTTATAAACTGTGGAAATTACAATATTGACAATCTTACAGTAAATTCCTAATCTTCAGAAGGTGAAGCCAGCATTTATAGGGCCATATTTTGACTTTGATATCTAATGAGGTTTTCCCTCAACATTAAAAATGTCACACTGATGTATCTCCTGCCTCCCCATACCCAATAAAACAAAACAATGGAAAATGTTTTTTTACTGTTTCCTTAATGTGCTAGAATATAGCATTCCCTGCTTTTCAGCTTGATCTCTGGGGATTTACGGGAGATGGCACTGGGAAGGAGGGAGGTGAGATGCAGCTAAGTGGAAATTGACCAAAACCCTAAATTACTTAAGGGAGTCCACTTGAATCATCACCTGATTGTATATATATTTTTTCTGACACTAGGAAAAATAATACATTATTAGTAGTAGAAATTTATAGTATTACTTGTTATACCTATTACCTATCCTGATTTATTTTCAGGATATTATTAACTCCATAGGTTCCAGCCTCTGAGGAGGGATTTCTTTGGGTTTGGACAGCCATTCAGGTAGCAGCTGACTGATGTACTGGGGAAACTAACTTTTACTTTGCAAATAATTATTTAGGGGAAAAAAGGCTTTTAAACTCACACAGAAGGCATTCATATAATGTGAAGAATGTTATTAATTTATTCAAGCTTCAACCAGGAGAACATAGGCTTGTACATTCCCTTAGAAAGGCTTAGAAAGTTGTCAGGATAATCAGATAGGATGATTTCTGCAGAAATGTTTTGTGTTATAAGTTCTGTCAAAATATAAGAGGTGGGGTATTACTGTTGTTAATCAGTGTCATTACCTCTTCCATTAGCAAAGTCAGTGAGGTTTTCTATGCAGATACAGAGTCTACAATCCTACATCTTTAAGTACAGGAATCATAAGGGGTCAAAGGATATGACTATGCAGTTTTTAGACAAAGAAATCAAAGCTGCCCATATTCAGGTGAAAAAATGCTCTAAATCACAACTGATCAGAGAAATGCAAATTGAAACAACTCTGAGGTACCACCTCACACCTATCAGATTGACTCACAATCCTGTGACTAGACACAGCTGGCTGAATAGGGACTCAGCTCCTCCTCTCTTGTCTGCCTCCCCCTTCCTTCTCTTCTCCAAAGGAAGGTAAATTTGGATGGTCAAAAGATGCCCAGTTGACCTGGGTTTTACTGGCTCCTCTCCTTTCCCCACCCCCTCTTCAGTCCTCCCCTCTCCTCCTGTCCTCTCCAGTGGGCCCGTGCCTAAGTGCTCTTCTGCACCCTTCTAGCTTTACAATGATTATGAGTAGTAACTGTTGTTGTTTCCCTCCCAGTCTGATGTCTTTCTTTTTCTTGGCCTCATTAAAGGGGTCATGCCCTGGCTACTTCTTAAACAGGCCTATTCAATGAATGGGTGTTTCCTCTGCCTAAGTGAGTATCTGCAAAGACCTTGGCCTAAAGGGTCCAAGGTCTCCCAGTGCATCCTGGGTCATCTTCAGTCATCCTGATGAATATTTGGTCACTGGATTCAGATGGCTTTGGAGGAGAAGTGAGGCTAGTGACCTGCCTACAGCCCTCCCTCACTCAAAACAAAGCCAAGTACAAGTCATGCCATTATTTCCCTGATGGCATGGTCTTCTTTGGCAACAAAGGACGAACACAAATCATATTGACTGATGTGACAAAAAAAAAAAAAGGATGATGGATGTTGGAGGGGATGTGGAAAAATTGGGACACTAATGCAGTGTTGGTGTAGCTGTGAACTGACCAGTCATTCTGGAGAGCAATTTGGAACTATGCCCAAAGAACTATAAAACCATGCATGTTCTTTGATGCAGTGATACTTGCTAGGTCTAAGGGCAGCTTGATAGTGCAATGGATAGTGCACCAGTGCAGGAGTCAGGAGGACCTGAGTTCAAATCTCACCACAGACACTTGACACTCACTAGCTGTGTGACGTTGGGCAAGTCACTTAACCCCAATTGCCTCATCCTGGGTCATCTCCAGTCATGCTGATGAATATCTGGTGACTGGATTCAGATGGCTCTGGAGGAGAAGTGAGGCTGGTGACCTGCACAGCCCTCCCTCCCTCAAAACAAAGTCAAGTGCAAGTCATGTCATTATTTCTTTAATGGCATTTTATTTGGCAACAAAAGATGAACACCTACTTGCTAGGTCTAGATCCTGAAGATATTTTTAAAAAACAAAGGGAAAAAGGATCTATTTGTACAAAAATATTTATAGTGCCTTTTTTTTTGGTGGCTAAGAATTGGAAATGGAAGAGATGCCCATCATTTGAGGAATCCTTAAACAAACTGTGGTATATGATTTGATGGAATATTATTGTGCTATAAGAAACGACAAGCAGGATAATTTAGAAGAATCTGGATATATATGAACTGATGCAAAGTGAACAGAACCAGGAGAACATTGGGCACAATAACTGCAATATTGTACAGTGAAGAATTGTAAATGACTTAGCTATTCTCAACAGTGTAATAATGATCCAAGACTAATAATGGAGCATACTATGTGCCTCCAGAGAAAGAACTGATATTGTTTGAATATAAACTTTAGCATGCTAGTCTTTACTTTATTCCATTCTTTTATTTTTGAGTCCTCTTGTATATAATGACTAATGTGGAAAAGTCTTACATGATTGCACATATATAATCTATATCTGATTGCTTACTGTGTCAAGGAGAGAAAAGGGGGGAGGGAGAGAGGGATAGAATTTAGAATTCAAAATTTAAAAAACCAAATGTTAAATAATTGTTGTAACATGTGATTGGGGGAAAACAAAATATATTTTAAACAGAAAAAAGTAGAGAAATCATCATGGGAACCGTTTAGAAACAATTAACTAATTTCTGCTATATGTTAAAATAATTTTATTGTGACAGTAGAGATATGAGGAAGTTCCACATAACCAGAAAGAGGTCAAGCATTTTCTTGATATTTTCAAAGGTGTTGTCAAATGATGATGACTTGAAGGGAAGTAGACTTGCGAAAATAAAATATCACCTCCAATTAGGAAGGTTTCTTTCAAACTGCATTTGCCACTTAACTAGTGTGAGAAAGGCAGCCTGGGTTTTGTTTTCTGGATAAGGATCTAGGTAGAATTGTTAAGCTTCGTAAATAGATTGGTGAGAACAATAGTTGATAGTCTTTGTAAGAAACTCAAGTCTCAAAATTTGTAAAATCCCCAGATTTCAAAAATGATTAAAAACTTTTTAAAGTTAACTTGAGTAGTCTTTATAAGTTCATTTTGAAATTATCTTAAAATATTTAAGAAAATTATTTTAAGTCTTAAGCATCTTTTTTGAAAGTAAAGATTTCTTTTTGGTTGTAAAATGCCTGTCTGGTTTGATGTTTCAGAACCACCTGTTCCCATTGCCCCACCTCAGCTTGCATCTGTGGGAGCAACTTACTTGTGGATTCAGTTGAATGCCAACTCCATCAATGGGGATGGACCCATTATTGGGCGCGAGGTAGAGTACTGCACAGCAAGTGGAAGCTGGAATGACAGGCAGCCAGTAGATTCACCGAGTTACAAAATTGGGCACCTGGATCCTGACACTGAATATGAGATCAGTGTATTGCTCACCAGACCAGGGGAAGGAGGAACTGGATCCCCTGGACCAGCGCTAAGAACAAGGACAAAGTGTGCTGGTGAGTTACCAAAATGACAGTGAGAACTTCCTTTGACTTCCTTTCCTTGTGTTGTGTGGACTAGGTTTCCGCTGCATGATTTATCCTTCCCACCACTGGTTGGAACTGTGGCTTAGGTCTCTAATTACCTTTTGTGGACAGTGATGATGAATCTCAGTGTCTCAATGTGTTTAGCATATAGCATAGGGCAGGTTTCATAGAGCAGACCATCTCCCCAGCTTTGTAGAAATAACTATCTACTTTTTTATCACCATATCCTCAGAAAGAACAGGAGGCCAAATTTTTTGTTCCATTGACGTGACATTTACAGTTAAAGTTCTTATTCCCCTCCCTCCCAAAAAGAAAGTCCCTATAGGACTATGAAGGAATGGATAACCTTTTAACCATTATGGATAGCCTCACCATTATTGATGAGTATTTCATGGAGGGGCCACTTGCTATTGGCATTGGACCTATTTGTCAAACAGACAGAGTGATTTGTGGACTGTGTAAAGATCTCATTTCTTCAGCTGGGAAGATATAGATGACTATGCTTCACTGAATTTTATCCATCTCAAAACTTAAAATATCAGGTGAAAGAGGAAAAAAAAATGAACATGTATTTGTATTAAAACAACCAAAAAATCTACACACAGAAACAGGCATGAGTTATAAGAACATTGCTATGAAGATAATACTTTGCTGTACAAAGAAGAGGTACGATATAATATTAGGACTTTGCAACATGATTTTGACATTTTCATTAGAAATCTGTGGGGTTTACTTTGGTAAAATAAATGTTTATTTTAAATGTCATTTAAATGTCATTTTTTGTGAGATGCAGCCACATAGGCCCTATTATTTTCAGAAACAAAGGATGTTAGATGCTTTTAAATAGAAAAGTTTAAATAGTCCCTTGTGATTACTGCAATATTTTTAATTCACTTATAGATCCTTTATTATAATAATAAGGAAAATAATTTTTATTAAATTTATTTATTTTTAGTTATCAACATTCATTTCCATAAAATTTTGAGTTCCAAATTTTCTCCGCCTTCTTTTCTCTCTATAATGTTAATGAGAGTTGCTTCATTAGGGGAGGCTTATTTTGTAGGACGGCCCACACCTATTCTTAATGGTTGATGAGGCACTAGGTCATGAGGGTCCTGGTGCCCTCTGGCTCTGAAAAGTGTATATATACTCTGAGGTGAGATTTTGCTTTGGGAGCTTACTCTTTGGAAGAAGGTTCCTGTGTCAGATGAGTCTCTAGGTAGCCATGAAGGAGTCCCCCGGCTTTGAAAACTTAGATGTTGGTGCTTGTCTCTCCGGTAACTATGTACGTGTGTAACGGTCAGACATTTAAATCTGTCTGCTGATCTGTGATGTTTGTATTGCTTGTGGTCAGACAATTAGAAGTCCTGCCTGTTGGCCTTTATTTCTCTGCTTGTATTTTCTCTTTTGGTGAATGTGATTAAAGAAGATTGTTGACTCTTCAAAAGTTGCTTTCCTTTTAGAAGAGCAGATCTAAGAACCTGTGCTAGCAGGCCATCCTGGTCGTGTCAGGGTACTTGCTGCTACACCCTCACGCCCCCCCCCCCAAGGTGGAGTGTCATTTGATATAGGCTTTACGTAGACATTCAGATTAAGCCTATTTTCATATTACACATCTTGTGAAGAAGAATTAGAACCAATGGGAGAAACCATGAGAAGAAGAAACACACAAAAAAAGAGAGAGCCCAAATAATATGCTTCAGTCTGCATTCAGACTCCATGGTTCTTTTTCTAGATGTGGAGAGCATTTTCTATCATGGGTCTTTTGGAGCTGTCGTAGATCTTCTCATTGCTAAGAAGGGATAAGTCCATCAAAGTTAGTCATCATATAATGTGCCTGTTAATGTGTACAATGTCCTCCTTATTCTGCTCTCTTAGCATCAATTCACATAAGTCTTTTCAGTTTTTCTCAAGTCTGCCTGCTCATCATTTCTTATAGCACAATAGTATTCCATTACATTCATATACCACAACTTGTTCAGCCATTTCTCAGCAGATGGGAATCCCTTTAATTTTCCGATTCTTTGCCACCACAAAAGGAGCTCCTACAAATATTTTTGTACATGTGAGTCCTTTCCCCATTTGTATAATCTCTTTTAGATATAGACCTGGAAGTAGTATTGCTGGATCAATGGCAACACACATTTTTATAACCTTTTGGGCATAGTTCCAAATTGTTCTCCAGAATGGTTAGATCAGTTCACAACTCTACCAAGAGTGCATTTCAATTTTTGTTCCAATTTTTGTTCAGATTTCCAAAAATGTGTTCCATTTTTTCCACATCTTCTCCAGCATTTGTCAGAAAATAATTTCAAAACACAAGTTCTTTTGTGTATTTTTCCAGAAGACATTTTTATCATTAGTGTTAGGAGAGGAAAAAGAAAAACCCTTTTTAAAAGGTATTACAATTTGTAGTTGATATTGTTTTCCTTCTGAATTTGGAGAATAGATCCTCCAAGTACTTGTAAGGCATAAAATTCACAAAGATCTTTTTAATATTGCTAGGATAAATGGTGTGAATCCATGGGGAAATGTACCTATACCTTTTATTTTTTGTGAATGGATAACATTAAGTTCTGTGACTAAACTGTTTTAGCAGTCATCAGACTTATTCTACCATGATACACTCCCCTCTACCCTTGGCCATTTATCATTACATATACTTACATAGAGATGGAATAAGGAACATTGTTCATGTATTTGTGACTTGTCCACTTTCAAATGATCCTTAACAGAAATGGAGTTTACAAAACCTTTTCTCTCTGTCCCTACCTTAGTCATGGCCTCCCAGTATGATATATAGTGATTCCTGAACTTTCAGAGGAAATAGTGGAAGGATCAATTGCTTTTGATTTCATAACTAAACCTATCTCCTGAAAATTCCGTGATATGTGTTTTTGAAAAACCCAAAGTGATTTAGATGAGAGTATTTATTTAGTTTTGTAATTTTTGAGGAGTTTTATGATGTATTTAGAGATATTTTGTTATAACCTATATTTGCAAATAGTAGCTGACATTCAACAGTTCAGTAAATGACAGAGAAGTTAGGATCTGATCACAGAATATTAGTCTTAGCAGAGACCTCAGGTGCCATTTTAATTCCAACCATAGAAGAACCAGAATGCGATCTCCAACATGCCCAACAAGCGGTAATTCAGCCTTGATTGAAGACCAAGTCATTCTACTTTCAGATTGCTCTAATCAAAAAGAAGCTTTTTTTCTTTAAACAATTCATGCTCCAACTTCTGCCCATTACTTTTAAATCTGTCCTCTGCGATTATGCAGAATGAAACAAATCTCTTTTCCGCATGACAGCTTTTCAAATACTTGAAGCAGCCATCATGTTCTACCAGTGTCTTCTCTTTAGGCTAAATGTCAGCTGTTGCTTCAGATGATTCTCATATGACATGGTCATGATACCTTTCAATGTCCTGGTTGCCTTTCTCATATGCTCTCTAGCATAATAATAGCCTTGCAAAATGCAGCCCTGAGCACCTTCCTTGATTTAAAAGTTATGCCTCCTGCTATAGTCTAGTAATGTGTTATATCAATAACCTCTTGTATTCATAGACAGTTCGATGGTTTTACATGCACTGTCATCCTTTTCTTTGAGTTCTCCCCTCCCTGCTCTTCGTTTTGTATCTCTAATCTTAACTCGTGATGTAGAGACTTTGCAAATGTCTGACAAACATTCACAAAGAATTTTATAACATTTTTGTATATTGAATGTAACTGGTGAGAATGCAGCTTTTAAAAAGAAAAAACAAACATTCTTTATAATAGCTCAACAGTTTGCTTTTAAATGAATCAAGAAGAAATTCAGAGGGTGAAAGTTTAATTTTGAATTGATCTTTGCTTTTAGACAGTGTATATGTGTTAAGACAATATGTCTGATGCCAGTCAGTCCAACGGTACAAGTAATAGCCTTTCCCATTGTATGGTTTTTTAATCATTGATAGTATTTATAGGAAAAAGTCTTTATCTTCTAAAATATTTATCATTGTGATTCTTGAAGGTATTGAGGATGAAAAAATAAAGGTATTATAACTGGTGAAGAAAGTGGTCGTGGAGAAATAGGAAAATAAGCCAAATGACGACAATAATTAGGTCACTTTAGAGAGAGAATCAAAACCAACAC
Source organism: Notamacropus eugenii (assembly GCF_028372415.1). Lineage (NCBI taxonomy): Eukaryota > Metazoa > Chordata > Mammalia > Diprotodontia > Macropodidae > Notamacropus > Notamacropus eugenii. Next base: position 235,450,608 of record NC_092875.1, on the reverse strand, counting down.
AGATTTTGGCAGTATTATCTCAGCTAGATAGATCTCACAGAGGTCAATATAGAAAACATCTCATATGTACTGAAATATTAAAGTAGCACATTTTGTAGTGTTGTGAATCTGGAGACAAGTTGGATGCCTATTTATTGGGGAATAGCTCAACAAACTTTAGTGTAGGAATGTAATGGAATATAACTGTTCTATAAGAAACAATGAATATTAAAAGTGCAAAGAAATAGGAAGACACACATGAACTGACCCAAACTTACCAGGAAAAAATATATATAGCAGGGAAATAATACACAGTGACTAGAAAAAACTAACCAGAAAGAATAATAGCAATAAATGATTGAAAATACATACTGTCAAATTTTAATAACCAAACTTGGTCACAAAGAAAGGATAAGAGAAACTACAGCCCCCTCCCTTCTTATAGTGGAGAAGTGTGAGACCATTTATATAGAACAATGCATCCAATATTGTATTGGGTTCTTATGTCGCTTAGTTTGGCTGAGCTGTCTTTTTTCCCCTCATTGTTTATCACAAGGATTGGCTCTTTGGAAGGGGACTGGGATATGTTATAAAAAGAAGATGATGTAAAAGTAAAAAATACCCAGTAAAAACTGAAAAGAAAACAAATGGACGTCAGTTTATCCATATGTGGGTATCTTTGTGTTTAGCCCATGAGGGAACCACAGACACAAACTTTATCCATGTATACAGACTTGTTAAAATAAATACGTGGCAATGCCTCTTGAAATTTGAAAATATGTGTAATACAAGGAAAATTGGTTGCATAGACTTGCCATCACATCCAATCACTTGTTAGGCTTCCTCTCAAAACCATGACCTGAAGAGTTGAGAGGATGATGGAAAAACTTTTTTTCTCTTTTCATAGATATGTATCAAGACACATAGTTCCCAGTTCCTAAAATATGCCTTTTCCTTTTTTTTTTAGAAAACAGGATCATGAGTCTTTACTAAATTCTATGCACCATGAAAGGTTACAAACAGTGTTTCTGTGGTCACATGTTCAAGGTTTCTTAGTATCCTGGGATGAGATTTATCTGTGTCTAAAAACTTGAACTAATCTCAAGCAATTAAGTACTCTTTTATCACTTCCTCTTATATTACTGACTTCAGTTCTTTCTTAACCATTTCTTTGAACCTTCTCAGTTTGAAAATTATTCTTATTCCAGCAGTGCATCAATGTTCCCACTTTAGTATTTGCCATTTTTCCTTTTTTATCAACTCCAAAGACCAATGATGCATAGTGCTACTCACTTCCCAGTCAGAGAGGTGATGGACTAAGCATACAGAATCAAATACACATTTTGAGATATGGCTAATATGGTCATTTTATTTTGCTTGATTATGTATGTTTGGTACAAGAGTTTTGTTTTTCCTTTCTTTCTCTTCCCCCAATGGTGGTGGGGGAGAAAAAAAAATTGAATTGAAAAAAAAAAAGTAATTTAAAAGTATTGGATTCCCTGAAGAGAGACTAAAAGAAACAAGATAACAGTTGAGTTTTGTTATTTTTATTTTAAATGGTTAACATTTTACAGTCTTAAGAACTGAGCCTCCTCTTGCATTCTTCTTATTCCAGCTACAGATTTAAAAGCCCTTTATTGTTGCAGTTAACTTTTTTTAAGAGCCTGACTTCTTATGAAACAACCTTCTTGATTTTATTTTTGTGAATCTGTTCTTCTTTCTATATTTTTTCTTCGCATATATTCTCCATTTGTAATTGCACGTCTCTTTAAAGTCTAGTGAATTCTTCAGTAAGCTTTCTTTATCTCCTGAGATGCATTATTTCATTTCACTGAGATAATTAGTGATTATGTTGCTCAAATCTCTTATTTTACTGTAGAGTCTGTGTTTCTTCTTGTTCTGTTAGATGTTTTAGTGTCTTTAGTCGTGGAACGATACTGGCGCTTTTTCTCTGAAATTATTGACCTTTGATTTTCTAAAGATACTGATCTTAGAATACCCAGAATTCCTTCATGGACTGTTATGTACTGTAAGATAACATACTTTCTTGCTAGGTTTACAAAACTTGCAAACCAGTGTTCCATGTTGGTCAGAATTAAATTCAGTGTTGAGGATTGATTCTTTTGTATTCTCAAGTGATATTATCAGTCAATAAACATTTATTAAGCACCTTCTGTGTGTTACGTATTGTACTAAGCACCTGGGAATACAAAAAGAGACAAAAGACAGTCCCTGTCCTCAAGAATCTCAAAATCTAATGAGGAAGATTACAAGCAAACAAATATTTTCGAACAAGCTATATGTAGGGAAATTAGGAAATAATTGGGAGAGGGAGGTCACCAGAATTAAGGGGGACTGGGAAAGGCTTCCTGTAGAAAGTAGAATGTTAATTGGGCAGCTGGGTGGTGCAGTGGATAGAGCACCAGTACAGGAGTCAGGAGGACCTGAGTTCAAATCTCACCTCAGACACTTGACACTCACTAGATGTGTGACATTGGGCAAGTCACTTAACCCCAACTGCCTCATCCTGGGTCATCTCCAGTCATCCTGATGAATATCTGGTCACTAGGTTCAGATGGCTCTGGAGGAGAAGTGAGGCTGGTGACCTGCACACCCCTCCCTCACTCGAAACAAAGTCAAGTGCAAGTCATGTCATTATTTCTCAGATGGCATGGTCTTCTTCGGCAACGAAGTACGAGCATACACATAGAATGTTAGTTGGGACTTGCAGGAAGCCAGAGAAACTAGTAGGCAGAAATGAGGAGGGAGAACATTCCAGACATGGGAGAAAGCAAGGCAAAGATTCATTTTAGTAGAATTTATTTTATTTTGCCAATTTGTAGCAGTGAAAAGAAAAACAAGTCATTTCCATTGTTCACTTAAAATTCTTTTTTTTTTTTAAGCCTGTGTCTGGCTTTAGGGAATGTGCCAATATTTGTGTTTGAATACCATTGAAGGTTGGATAATGTATTCCTATTATAGTTATTATAATTTCTTTTAAATGTAAATTATTTTAATACTTAATGGATAATTTTCTGTTGGAAATTTGAAGACTTTGAGAGGAAATATTGTTAATCAAGAGACCGATTCAAGATTGTGTTCAGGGGACTCAAGAAAAATGGATTTTAGTCAGAAGTATGCTACAGCCAGCTTTAAAACAGTTTAAGAAAAAATTGTTAAAAATTTCAATGGGAACGTTCACATTTCAGAAATTGGTGAAAGGTATAAATTAGGGCTTAATTTACTGATTTTGGTATGTTATCTTGTCATTATCTTTAATGAAATTATTGATTTTTCTATTATTTGTTATTTAATATTGCTCATTCTTTAGGATGAGATTATTTTGTTTCTAATTAATTTCTAGTCTGTACTCCTATAGCCTTTTATTGAATGCAATTTCTATTGCATTATGCTCTAAAAAAGGATGCACTTAATATTTCTCCTTTTCCCTCCATCCTATTTTCTTCTGTTTATCGTTCTCTCTCTCATTTTGCCCTTTCCCTCCTCAAAGGTCTATACTACTTCTAATCACTGCCTCCCATAATCTGCACCACTCTTATCTCATGTATGTATGTATGTGTATATGTATATATGTATGTATGTATTCTTCTCCCTTTAAACCAGTTCACTTGAAAGTGAGTTCAAGTGTTGCCTGCCCCCTCATTTTCCCCTCCTCTGTAAAAACACTTCCTTGTTCACCTCTCTTTATGTGAGAAAATTTTTTCCATTCTTCCTTTCCCTTCCTCCTTCTCCCAGTGCATCCCTCTTTCTCATCCCTTCCTTTATTTTTGGAGATCATTCCAGTGTAGTCAACTCATGTCTGTGCCCTCTATCGGTGTAGACTCCTTCTAACTGACCTAATAATGAAAAAGTTCTTAGGAATTACATGTATCATCTCCCTATAGAGGAATGTATACAGTTTAACTTGTTGAGGTCCTTATGAATTCTCTTTCAGGTTTACATTTTTATGCATCTCTTGACTCTTGTATTTGAAGATCAGAATTTCTGTTCATTTCTAGTCTTTTCATCAGGAATGCTGGAAAATACTGTATTTCATTAAGTGTCTTTTTTTTTACCCTGAAGGATTATACTGAGTTTTGCTGGCTAAGTTGTTCTTGATTGTTATCTTAACTCCTTTGCCTTCTAAGATGTCATTTCCCAAGCCTTCCACTCCTTCAAAGTGGGAGGGGCTAAATCTTGTGGGATCCTGACTATATCTCCATAGTTTCTTTTTGTCTACTTTTAATATTTTCTCTTTTACCTGAGAGCTCTGGAATTTGGCTTAGTATTCTTGGGAGTTTTCATTTTGGGACCTCTTCAAGGAGGTAATGGGTGGATTCTTTCCATTTTTATTTTACCACCTGATTCTAAGGTATTTAAGCAGTTTTCTTTTGTGATTTCTTGAAACTCAATTTGGTTGTTTATAACCAGGTTGTCTAGTCCAATGATTCCCAAACTTTTTTGATCATGTGCTCCATCATAAGATTTTTTTTCATGAACCTTCATTATAAATTGAAGTATGTATAGATCATGTTTACGTAAATGGTGTATTTACTTATTTATATGTTACACATATACATACTTGTATGTATGTATATGCACACAGACATGCAGACACATATGTATATACATACACAGACACATATACACACACTGCTAAAGTAATAATTAGGCAAGTTATAAAACTTACACAGATCTCCTGGGTTCATTACCTCAGCATCATCCTTGGCTTCTCATTCTCCATTATTCTACATATCCAACTGGCCGTTAAATATTGCTTTTTCTATAGCTACAACATACTTTACCTTATCTTTACTCATGTAGCAACCACCTTAGTTCTTACAGCCCTAAAGATGGGGTTGTCCCAATTGTAGGGCAGCCATCCTTAAAACCCAGTTCCGTTTAACCTTTTGCCAGTCTGATTAGCTTTTGCAAAGGGATATTTGCTTCAAATTGCACACTCCACCCCAACCCAGTCTCCAGAGGTGGGAGAGGGCATTAAGTTCATAGTTTATCTCAGTTCCTTAGCACAGTCCCAAACTTGAATTCAGTAGCACCCTCCCCCATTTTACCTTGCATTTGAATCCTTGGCACCAGTTGCCCTCATCTGGGCTGGAATAAAACTATTCAACAAACAAAAAGCCAACCGCAAGCCTGTTTCTTGGGGCCATAGAATAAAAAGGGAGAGCAAGGAAAGAGAGCCCTTCCCCCTTTACAAGTTAAGTTCATAGTGCCTAAACTATGGGTGAAGTTGGTCCCTCATCCTTTGTGGATGCAGCAGAAGAGAGAGAGTGTGTCCCTGTTGTATCTACTCAGCCAGTGACAAATGGCTGCTTTCATCTGAGGTGTAGGAGAATGGAGGCAGTCTCCTCCCAGAATCGGAGTCTCTTCCATGTTAGATGTTCTGGGCATGGGCAACCAAAACTCTCATTAGACTAGTATCCTCTCTTTGTAAATATATTCAGCCAATGTCATCTAAGCCATTAAATAAGTGGTAGCTTGATGAAAAAATGAGGTCAGCAGTGTTGCGTTGGATTTCACAATGGGATTTTAAGATGCTATGTGATTTTACTTATAGGTGTCTGGCCCTAAGAGTTAAGAGAAAAGGCTGACAAAATCATGACAGCAATAACAATGGGAAAGTGTGACATGATGCCTTCCTTAGAATTAATATCATTAGTCTTTTAAGAAAAGAGCCATTACAACTTTTTAATTACTGTGATAATTGTGTTTTGCATAGATGCTCCCTCAGGACCTTGATGAAACACTTGGGAGATGAAACAATGTCTTTAGGTTTCAGTGAATTAATAGGTTTTTAAAGTTTTAAAATGGATGACTTTTGTGACAATGTGAGCCTTTTTGGAACTTTCCCTAGACAGGTGTCTGTTGACTGGGGGCAAAAGGTAAGATGAATAGGAGAAAAAAATAGAACTTTTACTATGATTTAGAGAGGCGTAGTAATCTTGCAGATATCATACTTACTCTCCCAATTATCTGGAGCTAATAGTGACATATCAGGGAATGGACTGGTTAAAATAGAAGTTAGTATCTTATAGTATTATTTGTATTTAGTATTCATTTATTTATTAGGGGCGTCTAGATGACAGGATGGATAGAGTGCTGGATCTGGAGTCAGAAAGAAATCCAGCCGGAGACGTTTCCTAGCCATGTAACCCTGAGCCAGTCAATTAAGCTCTGTTTGCCTCAGTTTCCTCATCTCAAAAATGAGGATAATAGTAACACCTACTTCCCAGGGTTATTGTGAAAATAAAAGGAGATAATACTTGTAAAGTGTTTAGCACAGTGCCTGGGACAGAGTAAGCACTATGTGAAAGCTAGCTAGTATTATTAGTTTGCAAATTTCAGATTTCACCTATGTATTTCAGCTTACATTAAAAAAAAGCAAACGCATACCTTCAAAGCTGTGGCTTCTGATAATTCCTACAGTTTGAGTTTTGGATGTATGGTATGTTATAATTTCTCTACCTCCTGTACCCATCTATTTTCCTTAACATGGAATGACTCAGGGGAACATAATTGGAATAATTTATACACTCTTGGAGCTGGATTTACTGCATATGGACATGGTTATTTGGGAACCTACGTTGAAGCTTAAAGAACTACAGTGTCCCAGGTAAAATACCATTGGCTAGCAGGGCATTCTTTTTTAAATTTTTGAGCAAAGTGTGTCATGTTATTCAAACTTTCATCAACACAGGTTTTGAATTATTTTCAAATTAACTGAATTAATTTGAATTTATAATTCTTTCGAGTTAGCCAAATGAGGTGACTCTCAGGGTAACCCATTTTAAAGTTCCTCTTAATATTTTGTGTGGTTCAGGTAAGGAGATGAACTTTACTAAGTTCTCTTCCAATACTTAAGACTCTTCCATTTTTTGAATGCCAAATCATGTTAGATGGGTGGTGGCATGTATCTCTGTCTTGAGTTATACTAAAAGTCACAGTGTGATGCTTTTTAAATGTTCTGTGGGGAAAAGTCAGTGGACCTGAATACTCAGATTTTTTTTCAATGGAAAGCCTGGATATTTACCATTTTAAAAAGACTATATATATATATATATAAAAACTATCGGAACTTCTCTCCTTTCCATGAAAAATAGTTGATAGTTATATTACCAACAGTCAAAAGCTGCAGTTTGTTAGCCCTATGTAATTGGACATACACTGTCGAGCTAAAAGTACTCTAGGGAAGTGAGATCATAACTAAGTGCGCCTATGATTTAGAACTAATAAAGACAAAAGAACTAATTGAATGGGACATAATTTACTTTTAATTTAAGTTTATTTCCAAGAGAAAAAATGAACAATTTCCTAATTCTCAAAAAGATCTGCCAAAAGGCAACGTATTTTTAATGAATTTGGAACGCATCAAAATAATAAAATTCTTTTGCAGATATAATTGCTTAAAGGACATAAACTTTAATACTCCTATTGGACCTCAGATGTAAATACTGAGCATTACATTATGAAATGTAGTATGATGGGTAGAGAGCAGACCTTTGGTCCAGGGAGACCTAATTCAAACACCTAGTAGTTGTGTGACCCTACTCAAGGTACTTAAACTCTTCGTTCTCTAGGTAATTTTCTAAGAATTTTAAGTTGTAGGGAATGTGTTTTCCCTTAATGAGTAGAGAAGGGCTCCTTATCTGGGAGTTCCCCATGTCCCTGAAATCATAGGTCCTGTTTCTATTTTTCACACACTTGAACAGGCCATCCCCCCCTTTTACTGCTTCTGAATTTACCTCTGCACTAATTCAAAGTACTCTAATTAACATCCATGCCCCAATTAGTAGTGGATTGTATCCACAGAATGTCATTTATACCATCAGCAATCTTTCAGTGGTTTCCATCAGTGTCTGAAACCAAAGGCAATTGCCAAAAGCAGTATATGCTTTCTACTTCTTGGCTAATAACACTTTGACAGTTCTGTAAGAGATACTTTTAAATTCCTTTGCAAAAGTACATGCTAATGACCTGGTAATTGTTTTTTTTATGGATTTTTAAAAATAAAGTATGATATACTGTAATAGCAGTCAACAGAATAAGCCCTGTAACAATGAAGGGAGAAGAATAAATTAACAGTGTTAATTTTTTGCTGATGTGTTTTATTTAATATCTGCCCCTAACATTTGTAGTTTTGAATGAACAGTAGAGGTAAAGTCTTGGTTTCTACTTTCACAAAAGTTTCTTGGGTGACCTCCCTTTCTGTTTAATTGTGGAGTCACCATCCTAGGTCAGGACCTTAATACCTCTTTTCTGTATTCTTGTATTAGCCTCCTAATTAGCCTCTTCATGACTCATGTCCAATCCCTCCTATTCGCAGTCAGTCTGGTTATTATTCCAGAGTTCAATAAATAGCTCCCTATTGCCTAAAACAGGGGCAGGGAGGTGGCACAGTGCAGAGCCTAGAATCAGGAAGACTTATCTTCCTGAGTTCAAATCCACCCTTGATTAATTAGTAGCTCTATGACTCAGGGCAGGTCCCTCAACCGTGTTTGCCTTAGTTCTAGATCTGTGAAATGAACTGGAGAAGAAAATTACGAACCACTCTATACCTTTGCCAAGAATATCCCAAGTAGGGTCATGAAGAGTGGGACATGACTGAAATGACTAGCAACATTGCCTAAAAGCAGTGCTTCTCAGTGTCTGGTGTGCACATCCCAGAAGCGCTTTCAGGGAGTCTGAGAGGTTAAAATTGTTTTCATAATACTACTAAGAATTTATTTACCTATTAAAACACTTCTCCCTTCTCTAACCACTTATGTATGTGAGGACAAATTTTCTTTACTTCAACTCAAAGAATATACTATAGCAATGAGAATTTAGTTGTCTTCTATTAAATCAGACATTAAAGATATGTGCAAAAATATGTAAAACAATGTCACTCTTCTCATGATTTTTTTTGGAAAAACATTTTTTTCATAAAATACTTGTAATGGGTTTTAAATGAGTTAATAAATATTTTAAATTTTATCAGTTTTCATTTCTAATGAGATATAATCCCTGTAAACAAAAGTTTTTTGAGGTCCTCCATAATTTTTGAGCATAAAGGAATTCTGAGATTCAAAAGTTTGAACCACTTACCTAAAGGATAAAGTATAAACTCCTCTCTTGGTTTTTAAAGTCATTCACAACCTGGCCCCCACTTACTGTTCCCAACATTATTGTATATTTCCTCGTCAAATTGGCCTTCTTGCTTCTCCCCGCTCTTTTCTTCTCTCTATTCCTTTGAGATGTTTATCCTTCATGCCTGGAATCTACTTCATCCTCATGTTCATTTCTTAATGGAAGGGTGAGTGAGAGTCCATGGATTGCTGATTAAAGTAGGAACACTTCTTGATTAAATCTACAAATCAAAATTAGGTGCAATAAGAATTCTTCTTTGATTGGGTGTGTGGCTTGGATGTGTTCTGAAGAGCCTATGTGAAAGCTCCTGCATGAGTTAAGAATCAGGAAAAGATTTTGACAGTCTGATAATAGAGTGGGAGGAGCTAGGTCATGCAAAACTGAACCAGAAAGAACCAGAAACTCAAGAGCAGTCATTGGAAGGAGAAAGAGAAAGAAAGCTTAAGGCTAGGGTGAAGAAGGTCCATGGACCTTACAAGCATCGTGCAGCAGAAGACTTGACTGATACTTTCACCAGTTGTACCTTTTCCTCAAGGACTGAGGGAACTTCCCAGAAAAGGTCAGCCTTTCCCCCCCAGTGTCTGTGTTAACAACATTATAGCATACTTTCCTGTTAATTTACTCAGATGTTTCTGGTAACCTGAATTTTGCTAATTCCACAAAGATGTCAAGAGTTAGAGACTGATAAAAAAATAGTGAGAGAGCCAGACTTCTGCTTAATGTTAGGAATTTTCATAACTGGGAGTTCAGCGCAATTTTGATTGTACTCCTAACTTTTTATTTAATAAACTCCCTAAAGCATCATAACAGACAACCACATGAACCTGAGATGTCATTACATTGCCCCAAACTTAAAATGAGCTAATTATAATTGTTTAGTTGTTTTTTGGTCATGTCCAACTCTTTGTGATCCCGTTTGGAGTTTTCTTGGAAGAGATACTGCAGTGGTTTGCCATTTCCTTCTCCAGACCATTTTACAGATGAGGACACTGAGATAAATAGGGTTAAGTGACTTGGCCAGGGTGCAGTGGATGACGTTCGTATCTGCAGTGCTTGACCAAATTCTAAGCATTCCACAGTGCCAGCTTCAGCCTCCTCATGGCTGTTGGAACAAATTGTTCTCATCTGTCCATTCCACTGGGGAAAGTCTTTACATGCTTGGGGTGGACATCCCTCTAACTCACGCACAGGTTTGAGATCTATCAGTTACCCTCAGCCTGGTTTCACTTGTCTGCTAATTTGGTTTTACTACAGTGTGGAAGATGTTCATGCTACCCTTCCTGGAGTCACAGGTGAGAGTTGGGTGAAGGTGGACACCAACGATGGATGAGCAACCCTAAAAAGGGTTCAGTAAGCAGCTGGAGAGGGAGAGATGTAAAGAAGCTGGAAAGTCAGCACATGAATAATTCAGAACTATCTGAATAATTCATTCTATCTATCTATCTATCTATCTATCTATCTATCTGTCTGTCTGTCTGTCTGTCTGTCTGTCTGTCTATGTATCTATCTGTCTAAAAATTCATCTGTGCCAAATGTAGGCATAGATATAAAAGACTATCCTGAACACTCCATTTATCCCAGTGCTTTTGAATAGATACTGACCCAGAGTTTCTTAAACCTAATTGTAGCATTTAGAATTTAGAATGTAGCATGTAGAATTTAGAATGTAGCATTTCACTCCTGTGAAGTGCCTATATATATTCGTACATCAACTTTGTAACATCTCTTTAAGCTTTTTAAAAGGTTTGTAAGTTCATTTCTTGGTTCTTGAGTGTGTTCTGGATAGAACTCAATGTAGAAATCAAGTGATATACTTACTATAAGATATAACTAGAAGCATAATCACACTTTTGTCACTCTAGCCTCAAATTAATATTTATTATTTATAGAATTAATTAATTAGTTTAAAGTATGGAATTAATAGAAATATCAAATATTTCTAAATATATAAATGTACATGTAAAGGCATACATATGTGTCTATGTACATAGAAAGTCCGATATCTATTTTTGTGTGTGTATGTATATATATAATTTAATTCATACAGAGAGCAGCTATAAGCATTAAGTGAAAACCATTATTTTGTGATTATGGTCACAGTTAAGTTCAAATGTCTGTTTTGTTGGGTCACAAATTTATAACTAAAAGAAACCTTGGATCCCATTTTGTTTGCCTTCCTTAATTTTACAAATGAGGAAACTAATGGTTTTATGGGTCTTCCCAGTGAGAAGTGTGTTGAGTCACATCCTCTGACTCCAAAGAGAGTAGATATTTTCCATGGTACCACACACTCTCTGGTTTGTGCTTGTCCACCTAGAAAGTATGAGTGATAGCAAGGTGCCAAAACTAAGCATTGTAAGCGTATTTTCTTTAAAGAGTTAGAGAATGTCCTGAGAAACAATAGAAAGATCAGACATATCCGAAAGTATAAAAATGATCCTCCATGTCTGTGCCTCTGTTTGTCACAGATAGATAGATGGACAGATGGGTAGATGGATAGATGGATTGATTGATGGATAAATAGAGCTTTGAATTATTCAGGTGCTGATTTTTCAAGTCCTTTACTTCTCTCCCTCTCCAGCTGCTTAAGTTGCGACCATTTCACACTTCATTAGCATCTGCACCAGAAGGACTAAATAGAAATGAAATTCAAACCAGTCATTTCTACTCCTTGGCAAGGAATTCTGAAAAGAGTTCCCTTGAAGAGGATGAGATTTTTTAGCTTCCAGCAAATTTCTTTGTGGTAGTGTTGATCTAGAGGGCACACATTTAGGTTTACCTGTAAAAGGGAAAAGAAAAATAACTCAGTTGTAAGAACATGAATTTAAGAGACAAATTATGGTAGAGGAGAGTGCTGGCCTTGGATTCAGGAAAAATATCTGGGTTCAAATCTGTGAATTACACATGTCTGGAATTTTATAATTATAGGCAAGTCAGTTGAACCAATTCATAGTTCCATTGATAGTTTATTAATTTACCTGTCTTTCTACAATTCCTCCCACTTTGACTATTTCTGTATTTGGTCATCTTTTCCAGTCTGATGGATGAGGTAGAAACAACAACCTTCTCTGTAAAATGGGAATGATAATACCTGAGGAATATACCTCACAAGAGTTTTGTGAGACTCATGCAAGGCAGTGATATACAACCATATCAATATCAGTCACTATTATTAATAAAGAATTGAGACATCTCCAATATCCTTATAGTTTTTAAATGGTAGGTAATTTTTGTTTGTGATGTAAAGATTTAGCTGGTTAGAGGCAAAATTGTAAATTAAGTGAATTATAGATTTTATCAAGCTACATGATTCTTTTGTCCCCTGTAGGTTCTCTCTCCTATCACCCCTGAAATCTGGTATTCTTACATTCACTTCAGCTGTCCCTCCCCGCATTGTAAGATAAATGACTGTTAACAGCATAAGCTGTTACCCGCTTCTAGAAGTATCTTCATTTCAGCAGATTTCCAAACAGTAGTGTGAAGGGATAAAGTTCTGAGATGTACATTTTTTAATGTACCTATTGGTGCTTTCTTTTATAATCCTTTCTGTTTTTTCTATCACAGTTATTCCCTATTATTCCCACACTCTCACTGGACAGTATCTTGTAATGTAGGAAAAAACGCCAGCTAAAGAAAACCCTCACCCTTCTATGAAGAGAAGAGAATAGGTTTCACATCTTCTTTTCAAGCACCAAGATGAGTTATGACAATTAGAGTTTGGTTGTTTTCGTTTGTATTACTGAAGCCTTTGTGTATTATCATGTCCCCTTGGTTATGCTTCCTTTATTCTGCACCAGTTTGTATAATCTTCCCATTAATGAAAGAAAGAAAGAAGAAAAAACAGTGGGACACAGTGGGAGGTATGACAAATACAGCTAGAAAGGTGGGATACCCCTTGCTCTCAAGGAAGTTAACTTCTAATAGGGCAAATAGCACACATTGGCAAACAAGATGGGAGTTGTTGGAAGTATACAGCAATAGTACAGATGACAAGATTCCCAATTGGGTCCAATTTTCTGGTGACAGTCTGAATGGCTTGTGAAACATGGTCTGGAGCCATTTGGATGTAATGGATTAGATGAGATATTTTTAATTATCCACCTATCAGGATGTCTTAGTAGAGTAATTCTCCTGAGGAGGAATGAGACATGGTCTCAGTGAACCTGATCAGCATGGTTTCTGTTTGAGGAGAAGAGGAAGGGTGCCAAAGAAAATCAGATAGAAAGATGCTTGGATTTCTATGAATGCCTGACATGAGTCATTCCTTATAGCTCAATAGTATTCCCTTTAATTCAGATGCTACAATTTGGTGAGCCATCCTCCCATTACATTTGCAGGTTTTTTAGGGATAGTAATTGTATTTGTATTCTAATTGGTATCTCTCTTCCCATGGAAGCTTACTTTGCTAGAGATCTTCCTAGAATACTGTCACATGCCCATGTCACACAGTTACATATCATATAGCCAGTATGGCAAAGGTAGGACTTTAACTATTCTTGGTTTCAAGGCTGGATCTCTGTCTGCTGTGTGATGCTGCTTCTCCAGTTTTTGCTACTATGGACAGTGCTGCTATGAATATTTTTTTTTTGATGTATGCGATATAGGTGTTTCCTTATTGTCTTTGACCTCCTTTTGAGCATGTGTCCTGTAGTAGAATCACTACCTCAAAAGATACAATGGCTTAGTGATTTTTTTTCCTCACACAATTCCAAATTGTTTTCTAGAATAGTTGTACCAATTGACAGTTCCATTAATAGTATGTTAATTTGCCTATCTTTCTACAATTCCTTCCATATTCCTTCTAATACTTTGTCATATTTTTTAGTCTTTTTGAATGAGGTGAAACAGCAGAATTGTTTTAATTTGTATTTCTGTCTTATTAGTGACAGCATATTTTTCACATTGTTGTTGGTGCACCATTTCTTTACAAACTGTAGGAATCCTTTGACTATTTGGTTTTATATACAGAATTTCCCAAAAGTCTTAGTGTAGTTTTAAAAACTGCACTAGGACATTTGGGGCATCCTTTGTGTCATTTACATACACACACATATATATGTGTATGTGAATGCATACACACATGTATATTTATACATATATACACATAAATATATACATATATATGCACATATCTTATTTATCAGCCTTTGTTTACGTATAATTGATATACCTTTTTTTGTCAAATTCATTAGTTTCTCTTATTGCAGTTGATTTGATTTTGCTTAAGAGAAAGCTTGTAAGTTTTATGTAATGAAAATTTTTTCCTTAATCATCTGTGATTTTCTCTATCTCTTATTTGGTTAAGTATATTGAGCTTAGCATTTCAGACTATTTTGAGGTTTAATACCTTGCATAGCTTTTACAGATTGTGGCCACTAGTTAACAGTGGGTGGAGAATATGACGTAGAGAAACCTTAGATACTTACTATTAGTGGGATGCTGGGCAGGTCACTTAACCTTTCTTACCCTCAGTTTCCTTATGTGTAAAAGGGGCTGATAATACTGCATTCCTCATAAGGTATTTTTTTAAATTGTATTTATTTACTTATTTTTAGATTTCTCCATTCCTTTCCACAAAATTTTGACTTGCAATTTTTCTCTCCATCTCTCCCCTCCCGTACCACATAATACCTTACATTCTGATTACCCCTTCCCTCAATGCACCCTCCCTTCTATGACACCCTGCCCTTCCCTTATCCCCATCTTGTCTCTTTTCTTGCAGGGCAAGATAAATTTCTGTGCCCCATTATGTGTGTTTCTTACTTCCCAGTTATATGCAATAATAATTCTCAACATTTGTTTCTAATACTTTGAATTCCAACTTCTCTCTCCCCCTCCCTCCCTACCCATCCCCACTGAGAAGGCAAACAATTCAATACAGGCTGTATATGTGTCATTGTGCAAAAGACTTCCATAATAATCATGTTGTGTAATACTAACTATATTGCCCTCTATCCTGCCCTGTCCCCTCCTTTTTTTAATTCTCTCATTTCACCTTGTCCCTTCCCAAAGGTGTTTACTTCTAGTTTGCCTTCTCCCATTGCCCTCCCTTCTATCATCCCCCTCACCCCACTTGTCCCCTCCTCCCCTATTTTCCTGTAGTATAAGATAGATTTTCGTATTAAATTTAGTGAGCGTGTTATTCCCTCCTTAAGCCAAATGTGATGAGAATAAGCTTCATTTTTTCCTCTCCCCTTCTCCCTTTTCTCCTCCATTGAAAAAGGCTTTTTCTTGACTCTTTTATGAGAGATAATTTGCCCCATTCCATTTCTCCCTTTCTCCTCCCAATATATTCCTCTCTCACCCCTTAATTTTGTTTTTTTACATGTAATCCCTTCCTATTCAACTCACTGCTGTGCTCTTGTCTATATGTGTGTGTGTGTGTGTGTGTGTGTGTGTGTGTGTGTGTGTGTAAGTGTAATCCCTCTTCCTACCCAAATGCTGAGAAAAGTCTCAAGAGTTACAAATATTATCTTTCCATGTAGGAACGTAAACAGTTCAGCTTTAGAAAATCTTTTATGATTTCTCTTTCCTGTTTACCTTTTCATGCTTCTCTTGATTCTTGTGTTTGAAAGTCAAATTTTCTCTTCAGTTCTGGTTTTTTCATCATGAATGCTTGAAAGTCCTCTATATCATTGAATGACTATTTATTCCCTTGAAGTATTATACTCAGTTTTGCTGGGTAGGTGATTCTTGGTTTTAATCCTACTTCCTTTGACTTCTGGAATGTCCTATTGCAAACCCTTCAATCCCTTAATGTAGAAGCTGCCAGATCCTGTGTTATCCTGATTGTATTTCCACAATACTAGAATTGTTTCTTTCTAGCTGCTTGCAATATTTTCTCCTTGGCCTGGGAACTCTGAAATTTGGCCACAATATTCCTAGGAGTTTCTCTTTTCAGGTCTCTTTCAGGAGGTGATCAGTGGATTCTTTCAATATTTATTTTGCCCCCTGCTTCTAGAATATCGAGGAAGTTTTCCTTGATAATTTCGTGAAAGGTAATGTCTAGGCTCTTTTTTTGATCATGACTTTCAGGTAGTCCCATAATTTTTAAATTGTCTCTCCTGGATCTATTTTCCAGGTCAGTTGTTTTTTCAATGAGATGTTTCACATTATCTTCTATTTTTTCAAACTTTTGATTTTGTTTTCTAACTTCTTGGTTTATCTCATAGTCATTATCTTCCTTGAACTCAATTCACTCTTTTAAAGAACTATTTTCTTCAGTGAGCTTTTGAACCTCCTTTTTCATTTGGCTAATTCTGCTTTTTAAAGCCTCCTCCTCATTGGCTTTTTGGACCTCTTTTTTCAATTGAGTTAGCCTCTTTTTAAAGGTGTTATTTTCCTCAGCATTTTTTTGGTTCTCCTTTAGCAAGTTACTGTCTTGCTTTTCAAGCTCTTCTATGGCCTGAACTCATTTCATATTTATTTTGGAGGTACTGGATGCAGAAGCCTTGACTTCCTCTGACAGTATGCATTGCTCTTCCTCATCCAAAGGATGGAAGGAGATACCTGTTCACCAAAAAAGTAACCTTCTCTGGTCTTATTTTTTTCTCTTTTTTTGGCATTTTCCCAACCAGTTACTTGACTTCTGAATCCTTTGGCAAGAGGAGGGTCCTAGTGCTCTTCCTGTCCCCAGTACCATGCTCAAGGCTGAGATATGGTTTAGCTGCTCAACTCCCCCAGGGGCTTTGAGTGGGGGCAGACTGCCACTGAGGGCTGAGGTTCAGATCAGCTGCTCAATTCCCCCAGTGGCTTTAAACTGAGCTGCCTGGACAGTGGACCCAGGCTGCTTCCTAGCCCTCTGCCCACTGCTACTGCCACCTAGGGCCAGTGCTGAGGAAACCCCATGCCCCTCTCTTGCAGCTGGGAAAGCCCTCCCACACTGACCTTTGGAGATTTCTTTGTCACTTGTGGGTTGAGGGATCTGAGATCCTCCCTGCTGGGAATTCTGCCCCAGAGGTCTGTTCAGGTCCTGTTCTTCCCAGTCCTGTGCAACCAGGGCTGGGCTCTGCTCTGCTCAGTGTCTCATGAGATAGACCTTTCCTATTGGCCTTGCAGGTTACCTTTGGTCAGAAACCTCTTTCACCCTGTTGTTCTGTGGCTTCTACTGCTTTAGCATTTGTTGAGAGTCATTTTTTACAGGTATTTTGTGGGCTGTGGGATAAGCGTTAGAGTATATGTGTCTTTCTACTCTGCCATCTTGGCTCCATCCCCCATAAGGGTCCCCCATGAGGATCAAATGGGATAATAAAGTGTTTTGAAAACTTGAAAGCACTATATAAATATTAATTGTCATTATTCTTATCATTGATTATTCATTCCACAAAGATAAATCTTACGGTCTTAACTGCTAATATAAAGTGCAGAGAAATAGGAGAAATAGGAGAGAAAAAATTTGCAGATTTTTGGCAACAGATTATAAAAATGCTGTCACATTCATAGCCTTAGAAGCTAACCATATTTCTTTTGTTTGTATTAAATTTTTTGAAAATTAATTTTAATAATATAAAGAACTGGTGATTATATTACCTATTAGAATGAATTGAAAGTGAATAGAAAGCTTTAAAAATGAATAATGCATGTAAAATGAAATTAAAACTACAAATACAAGAAAATTTCATAGCAAAATATGGTTACACCTGTTATTAAAACAAAAAAGGTAATGGAATTTCTTGATTCCAGGGCTGCTGATCTTCCATCCATGAGATTACTCATGTAGAATGAGTAATATAACTATTCAGGCAAAACCATTCCTAATAGTTGAATAGTAATATATTTTCCTTTTATAGATGTGGCTCTGTCTTTAACCACAGTTTTACAACCAACATTTACATTTCTGCAGCATCCAGTATTATTGTAAAAGAAAAAAAATATTGTGTATAGTCTCTCCTTTTTATATTATGCATGTTTACCTTGGTAATTCTTTAGGTAAGAAACCTCTTAATTTAGGCCATTATATATAATTTGATTGTTACAGTATAATTTCTGAAAAGTTTCTATTCATGATTAATAAATAATGATATTCTGTATAACAAATTAGGTATTCTTTACACTTCTCAGAACAGTTAGCTTTGTATGCTGTGCTGTAAAAATATATTTAAAGCAACTTCACCTCAATTGTATGCAATTACTGTAATTACTTTTGAGCTGCTTCAAACAATTGTTTTATACACACACACACACACACACGCACACACACACGTTATTGTATTTTGAAAACAAATGAATTGTTGGTCATTTCCAAGGCCCTTTAAGAGGGCCTTGGAAGTTTGACAGAGGGTTTTCCCCCCATATCCAGCCCAACATAATATCTATTAAGTAATTCTTTTTTTTTCTGGTAATTTTAAAAAAATTTTAGACTTAAATACAAAAGAAAAAAATCCCCATGTACACAGAAGACCATAAGAGAGGATGTAATATAAAACAATAAATTTCTCCTTCAAGAAAGCCTATACGATAAATATTACACATTATTTTCAAAGTAGCCCATCTTTTCTTTGCTTCCTTGTTGGTTTTCCTTTGTTGTATGTTGTGCAGTTTACTTTATTTTTCCCCTCCTCCCCAAAAGACTACAAGTAAGCATCTCTATCGATCTGTCTGTCTATCTAGATATATGTATGTATGTATGTATGTATGTATGTATGTATGTATGTATGTGTACATATATATATGTATGCACACATATATAGGTATCTATAAATATGCACATGTATACACATTCATTCATACACAAATATGGAAACTGTACTATACTTATTTCTACCTGTTGTAGGTCCAAATCTTTCCATGTTTTTCTCAATCAACTAACTCATTGTTTCCTGTACCACAGCAGTATTCCAGCCTAATCACATCCTATCTGAGAGATTTTGAAAGTTTTCTCCCCAATTTTCTGCATTCCTTCTGTTCTTAGCTAAATAGATTTTCTTTATACAAGAAAATTTTAATTTAAAATAATTGAAATTATCCTTTTTACACTTCAACAGTGGTCTCCCCTATAGTATAGTTTAAGTTTCATACTGCTGAATCTACTTCCTTTATGTCTTTTTTTTTCTGGTTTCTTTGAACTTCCTGACCTTTCACTCTTCCAAATGAACTTTGCTATTATTCTTTCTAACTCAGTAAAATAATTTTTAGCAATTTAATTTGGATGACATTGAATTAATGGATTAATTAGGTAAAATTATCTTTTTAAGAAATCATATTGGCTTTATCTCCCCATGAACAAAAAATATTACTTCATTTATTTGGATCTGAGTTTATTTGTATTAAAAGTGCTTCATGTATTTATATTCATATACTTCCTGTATCTGTTTTGACAGGTATATGCTCAGATATTTTATACTGCTTAGGTATTTTAAGTGGTCTAAAACAATATTGAATAGTATTACTGACACATAGTGTAGTTTCTATATTTTTTTTTACATTGGATTAAATCTTTTTTAACTTATAGTTCATGATTACTATCCCTCCTTTTTTTACATAATAAATTCTAGTCCTCCACTTTTTAAATCTTGGTATGTAGCTCTCATTTTTATGATTCCTGAAAGCAATGGTTGAATTCAGATTTCTAGCTTGCTGCCATTTTTGTTTTATGAGCAAATTTGTACCATTCACATTCTAAGCTGCAATTACTTGTTTTGTATATTCCTCCTTCCTGTTTTGTCTCACCTATTTACCCTATATCTCTTCACTCCTCTGCTTTACTTCTCACTACCTTGTCCTCCTATTCCTTAACCTACCCACCTCTCTAAAAGTCCTCCCTTATCCTCTCCCAGTACCCTATCCCTTCTTCCTCTTTTTTCTTTCTGAATTTAGAAGAGGCAGGGATAGGGTTTCCCTCTTTAATCCATTCCCAATGATGTTCTAGCACTACATGCTCTACCCCCACTAGCTTCTTCTATATCATTTTTTTTCCTTTTATGCCTCATTTGCATGACATACTGGTTTTCTTTTTTAACAGTTCTTTTAGAATCACCCCATCATATTCAGCCCAGCCCAAGTCTTTCTTTCAAACTATCCAGATAATGATGACAGTCATAAGAGTACTGCTAATATTTTTACATATACAAAGTAAACAAGTTGGCCTTATTGAGTCCCTTATAATTGGTCTTTAATGTTTACCTTGTTGTGCTGTGCTTTGTCCTTTGTTTTTGAAAAGGGCCATGACATCAGGGAGATGATGACTTGACTTGCAATTCAATTTTATTTGAGTAATTGAGGGCTGTGCAAAGTCACCAGCTTCACTTTCTCCTCTGGAACCATCAGGGTCCAGTGGCTATCATCTCCTTATATTTCTCCCAGATGTTATAAGTCAAAATTTCCCTTAAGTTATGGGGATTTTGTCACAAAAACCTGAATGTCTTTCAGTTCATTAGATATCCTTTTTTTTCTTCATTCAGGATTATACTTAACTTTCCTGGGTAAATTACCCTTGGATGTAACCTCAGCTGTTTTGCTCTATGGAATGTAGTATTCCAAGACCTATGGTCCTCCAATATACTGTCTACTAGGTCATATCTAATTGTAACTCCATGATACTTTAATTGTTTTTTTCTTGCTGCCTCTAATATTTTCTTCTTAACCTTGGAGCTTTGAAACTTGGCTATGATGTTCCTGTAAGTTTTCTTTCTGGTATCTCTTTCAGGGGGTGATCAGTGGATTTTTTCTTTGCTTTCTTGTTGTAGAACTTCAGGTCAATTTTTCCTTGAAAAATTTCTTATATTGTATCAAGATTCTTTTTTTATCATAATTATCAGGTAGTCCAACTATGCTTATATTTTTTCTCCTTGATCTGTTTTTCAGATCAGTTGCTTTTCTGATGAGATGTTTGACTTTGTCTTCTATTTTTTTCCATTCTTTTGATTTTGCTTTATGATTTCTTGGTGTTTTAGAATGTCATTAAATTCCCCTTGCCCAATTCTAGTTTTCAAGGAATTATTTTGTTCCTTAAGTTTTTGATTCTTTGTTTTAAGTTAATTGACTTCCTTTTCATAATTTTCTTGATTTTCTTGGACTTCCCTTATTTTTTAAAATTTTTTTCTCAACCTCTCTTATTTGATTTTTTAAAGTCCTTTTTAAGTTTTTTCAAGAACTCTTTGTGTCGGGACCATTTGACATTTCTTGCTGAAAAAGAAGTGGCTTTTTTAGCTACATTATCTATCTTTCTCTGAATATGAACCCAGATCTTCTCTATCCCCATAGTAACTATCTGTGGTTGGGTTCTTTGTCCTTTGCTTACTCGTTTTTATTTTTTCGGTTTTTTGTAGCTATTAGCACTATCAAGTTGTAGTCCCAAGGAATGCTGAATGATGTCCCAAGTCCTTCTTATTATTATATTCTTAGATCTGTCTCAAGACCCAAACTTTGGCCCCCCTCTTCATCCCTACTCCACAGTTAGGGTGATTAGACACCTTGTTCTGCAAATGATCTTGGTCGCTGCAAACCTTAGCTTTCAAACTGAAACCAGGGACTCTTTTTTGGCAGGTGCCCACAGCCCCAGGGTCCCCACCCTTTAATACTGCACTCACCGTATATGTACTAGCTCCTTCTCCCCGAAGCCATAGCACAGCTGTAATTGGTACCTCTACACAGTGGAAGGTCCCTCAATCTTCTGCTATTCAGCTGTCAGACACTGCAGTCTGCAAAATGAGAGTTTCTAAGGCTGAGGCAGCCTCTGAACCCAACTACCCCAGGGCTTATTATTTGATTCTGCAGAGTTGACCTGGAGGGGCTGGCATTTCACTCAGGCCAGGTTGAACCTTCCCCCCCTCCCTGACCCCCAGGTCTGATTTCCTGGGGTCTTTTCAAGTTGGCTTAGGAGGACGACTGCTATACCCTGTGTTTATTTCTGCTACTCTGAGGTAATACTCTGTCTTTTTTTGTGGAGGAAATTTGGAGAGCCAAAAGTTTTCTGACTTACTTCACCCTTCTCAGAATTCTCTCAGTAATTCCTTTCATTACAGTCTTACGATGCTCAGTTTAAGAGAATGATCTAATGTATAAACTGGCCATTAAATGACAAAAGGTATTCTGCCCGACTTGGTTGTAATTATGACTGGACTCGGGAATGACAAATGACAAAAACTGTACTATAATTAAATTTTCATTATAAAAGTTTTATTTTTCTATCTGACAAATGGCCGGTATCATGCAGGTCATGGTATTGTTGAGGTTGGGGTGCTTGGAGACCCCAAAATACTGACACGCCGGGTCTTGCTCAAATGAATTTGACACAAGCCTTCTTAAAGCCCAAGAAAGCAAGTTTATTAAAGACACGCCATGCTGGGTTGACTCTTAAGGAGCCTGACTATAAGGCTCATATTGACATCCTGGACCAGATAGAATCTCAGCTAGACAGAGTCTGTGCTGGATTAAACTTGAGTGCTTTCATGGAGGCAAGATGGAACTTAAATACAGAAAAATACTGAGGGAAGAATCCAGGTGTCACCAAGCAGTCTGGGGTCCCAGGGATGGTCTTGGTAGGGGAGGTCAGCCTGGAATGTAGATCCAACTCAGGGAGGATCCTGATGGGAGTGGGAGTGGCTGGTAGTCCAGACAATCCACAATCTGGGCTGGGCCACTTGAACTTCAAGAGAATGCTGAGTAAGTGGCTAGTAGGAAACATCAAAAGAACGCTTAGCAGTGGCTGGTGATAGGATCAAAGGTGAGTATGAAGAGGTTGCTAAACTGTGGCCTACAGTGTGTACAATAGGATTTTGATGAGATTGGGAATATCTGGACTAGGAGAAATGGACCTCAAGAGAATGCCAAATCAAATGAAGGGAATCCAAGGAGCCCTCCAAGGCCAGGCTTTGTGGGGCCCTTCAGACAAATGCGACAAAAACCCTCCCAGTAAAAGGTCTTGGCTTGGGCTTGCACCCATCAGTATCGTCTTCCTTATGTCATGGTCCTGGAGAACAAGGGACAAAAAACAACCTGTGAGTAGTACTAGCTGTCCACCGAGGACCCAACTGCAATGTTACAAGTGAGCCTGTCTAACAAGCCCCCAACAGTGAGAAACATGCTCACCTTAAATAAAGAATAATGCCTGTTGTGAAATCAGGGAAACTTTTATTAATCTTTACGTCTGGGTTGCCTCCCCAGTAAGGTTACAGGACGACTACAACACGTTCAGAAAGATGGGGTTTCTTATACTGTTTTCTGAACTTTGGATCTCCTGTGATACTGACTCCATGTTCTCCTCTCTGATAGGCCTTTTCCTCACACAGCTTCTTGAGCCTGCACATTAGTCCCTGACCTCTAACCTGCCAATGTTAGGTCATGATAATGTTTAATATAAAATTTTAGAATAATCTCTTTGTTCTCTCTGAAGCAAACTCAGAGAGTGCCTCTTCCTATGTCAGCAAAAGCCAGCCAAGGCCGACTCTACACTCCTTAAGGAGACCTTTAACCTAAGACACTATATCTTGAATAATGAGGCTTTCCTTTGTATCTTATTATCTATAGACATATACTATGTTATGGCATATTAATGGTGACATCTTAGGTCGTAATTTCTATTGAACTTTGTTTACCCTTTCCTATGTCAGTTATCTGTTTAGGGCAGAAAGCTGGCCACTCACTAGTGGTGGGATTTCCTTTCTCGTCACCGAGACATGTGTTTACCCAACTGGAATTGCAAGGCCTGACCAACATTACTTTGTTAATTGTCTTGTCTTACTAAATTTATGATTTGTTCAACTAGGAGAGTTCCTTTCTCACAGCAAAATGTATATAAGCCAGAAGATTTCTGCACTGGGTAGCCAGAACATTTCTGGCTCCATAATGCATTATGTAACTGTTTTCTTTATGGGGAATTGATCAATTAATTAATTAAATCATAAAATGTATGCAATTAGCCTATTGCCTTTTCTTAACAAAGTTTTCAGGTCAACAGTCACAACCCTTATCACCTAAGATTGTGGACAACAGAACTTTCTTGCTTCCCACAGGCAACACAGCTCCTTCCTTCCTTCCTTCCTTCCTTCCTTCCTTCCTTCCTTCCTTCCTTCCCTCCCTCCCTCCCTCCCTCCTTTCCTCACCTCCTTTCGTCTTCTCCCTCTGTCTACATAGAGTAGCATACCTTTTCCTGCAGATGAGATGCCCCCAAAAATATAAATTTCAATCGCTGGGAGTATAGGAGTATCTTGGGGTTTGTAGATTAGATTTCTTTCTTAAGAACAGTGAGTTAAATCCAAATCACTCAGGCTCTCATTAATTGGCCAACAATAGGTTCCTGCCCAGGCCCCACTTGGTTGTTGTTTGGGTCTTTATGGCTCAGAGAGAGTTTAAATAGCAATTGTTTTTGTTTTGGCCAGAAACCCTGGGGGTCTTACCCTCCCAAATTGATTTTTTTTTTTTTTGGTCTAAGTGAAAAAGACCATACTTTGCTTCATTTCTTACTACCCTTGATCACTTAATGGGTATTGCCTCCGTCAAACTGAGACCTGGGACTGATCTTCACTTAAAAAGGCCAAGGTCTCCCACTTTTGGGCCATCCTCAATTGTCCTGATCTATATCTTTTCGCTGGACCCAGAGGACAGTGAGACTTTGCACAGCCAACTCTCACTTAAATACAGTTCATTCACAAAGCATGGCATCACTTCCCTGATGTCATGGGTTTTTTTTGAGAACAAAGGACAAATAGCGACAACAGCAGTAACCTCAATTGTGTGCAATTACTGTAATTACTTTTGAGCTGCTTCAAACAATTGTTTAATACACACACATATTTCATTATTACCAGGACCTTGGAAGTGTGAAGGAGGGCTTCCCGCTCCCCCCATACTTAGGCCAACATAATGTCTATTCCGTAATCTTTCCATATGATGCTCGGTTTAAGAGAATGACCTGATGTACAGACTGGCCGTTAAATGACAAAGGGTGCCTTGCCTGACCCTGGTTGTGATTATGGCTTGACTGGGGAATGACAAATGGCAAAAGCTGTGCTGTAATTAAGTTTCCATTATAAAAGTTTTATTTTTCTCTCTGACAAATGTAAAGCTAGCCTTTGAAGAGCATTCTGCCTTTACAAGGGAGAGAATTAAAGTAATTTAGAAATCAAGGCTTAAGAAAGCTTTACTCCTTTCTGATGAACCTTTGTTCTCCCCAAAAAAGCATAGTATTATTTCATTATTGTTTATTTAAATTTAAGATAACCAGTTGTAATTAGTGATAATGACTCATAAACTATGCCACTTACGAAGTGACAGATATCAAAAGGGAGAGCCTGTGGATTGGGTGATTTTAATAAAACAGTTTCCCTCTCATCTTCCCCATTGAGGTTCACTATCAAGTATTTGAGAAATAAATTATCATGTGACAAGGGCCTAATGTACCTATGTCCTTTATCCCCAGTTATTATAGAATCAGCTGGAGACTTCAGCCCCTTCGTTCCTACATTGTTTACCTACAGTCCCTGAATTCCCAAACTGTGTAATCGGCTCACATTATGTAACACTCATGATACGAGTGTTTGTAGTTAACTCTCAGGGAGCTACTGTTGATATAAACTATAAGTGCCCCTTGTGATCTCTCAGAGAAATGTATTTTTGTTTCAAACATAACATCACAAAATTTTCTGCATCATGAACGTTAGCTTCTGATTTGGAATTCTTTTCTGTTGTTGTATCTTCCAAATTGTATTTCAATGACATATTTTGCTGTTCTCAGGTCATAAACCTTTTCTTCTTTTAACTTTCTCCTATTTTTTTTTTTTTTTACTATCTCCTCATTCTGGAGCATCATGATTTGTTTCCATGGTCCCACACAAGCATGGAGTAGGAAGTATGGAGATAAGCTAGAAGTAGAGGCAAGTGTTCAAAGCATGGGGCCTTTGCAACCTTGTGAAAGTCATTCTCTGATTCTCGTCTTTGCTTTCCTCCATTCTTCAGCATCCCCTGAAGATTATTTCATTTACAATTTCAAAAGGACTTTTTAATTGACTTCTTTCTGGTGAAGCTTTGCACTTTAGTGACCCTGCCTATGGCTTTACTCTATCCCAAAAGGAGGTAGCTTGGCGTAGTGAACAGAGTGCTAAACTTGGCTTCAGGAATTTGGTTGTTGTTCAGTCCCATCCAACTGACCCCATTTGGAATTTTCTTGGCAAAGATACTGGAGGGGATTGCCATTTCCTTCTTCTTCTCGTTTTACAGATGAGGAAACGGAGGCAGAGAGGTTGAGTGACTAGCCCAGAGTCACATAGCTAGTAAGTGTCTAAGACCAGATTTGAACATATAAAGATGATCTTCCTGACTCCAGGCCTGGCATTCTATCCACCCTTCCACCTAGCTTCAGGGATACTTCGATTCAAATTCTGCCTCTAACACTTGCTAGCTGTGTGACCCTGGGCAACTGGCTTAACATCATTGAGCTTGTTTCCTCATCTGTAAAATGGTAATAACAATACCTGTAGCATTCGTATCCTAAAGTTATTATGAGGCTCAAAGGAGACAATGAACCCAAGGTGTTTCACAGACCTTAAAATGCTATCTGTATGTCAGCTATTATTAAATTAGCCCAGGGGTTCTTCCCACCCTTGACAGTAGCAGGATTGGTAATGCTAATAATAATAATATAATACAGTATACATTGCTGGTGTCTGATCATAACAGATAGGTAACCTTAGGTTTTCACAGGCCATTTCAGGAGAGAATCATTGAATTCAGCAAACGTCTTTATAAATGGACTGGTGATGGGAAGCATTTTCATCTGAGGACCAATTCACAAGATTGGATACCTTTCTTTCATTTCCTTCCTTCCTTCCTTCCTTCCTTCCTTCCTTCCTTCCTTCCTTCCTTCCTTCCTTCCTTCCTTCCTTCCTTCCTTTCTTCCTTCCTTCCTTTCTTCCTTCCTTCCTTCCCTCCACATATACATACATATGTAGAGAGATGCATATGTGTGGATATATATCTACATGTTTAAAGGTATAGACATATGGATATACATGTATGTATGTATGTGTATGTATTTTTTTTCTTGGCTGTAACTCATGAAACTATCAAAGTATAGAAGGGCTGTGAGTTACACTGATAGTGATACTACCCATATTGATTGAAGCAAAAGTATTTATATGATGTTTAACAGATTTGTAAAGATCTTTTAACTCCCTTGAATCTTCCTAATAATCCTGTGAGGCATACAGAGCAGAATCACTCCAAATTTACAGATGGGGAAACTGAGGTATGGCGCATTTAAGTGACTTACTTGCTCCATATTACAAAAAATCATGGCATGGCCAGTATTAGCAAGCAGATTGCCCAATATTTTCTGAACAAGTGTATTTTTTTTCTGTACCTTCCTTACCCCTTATTCTGCAGATGTTAACATTTTTATAAAGTGGATAGTAACACCTGGCCATTCTAGCTCTGCTTCCCCAGTAGCATCTTCTGGCCCAGTAGCTAATCACATCAGATTAGACCGAGTCAGGTTCTTATGACTTTTGGAGACAGTGTCTGACTCTGTGGGGAATAGCTATAGTCTAGATTCAGAAGCTCTAGCAAAGCCTGTTTAACCTTGTGTATGTGTGGCATATGGCACTATTTAACTTCATTAGGAGAGTTCTGGAAGCATATTGTGGCATGTTTGTGCAAACCCAGGGGAACACTTTAATGTCTTAAGAGAGAACTTTCAAGGGAAATTGAGTGACTTGGAAACCCTAAGAGTGCTCATTTCCAAACTGATTGATTTTTGTTTCCCAGCCTCTGTGGAGAACCAGCATTTTGGTATTTGACAGGATCTTCCATACTGAGAAGTGCAGGTGGTTCTGAAACAAATCTCTGCTCAGTTATTTGAAGAGGGAACATTATATCTCTGAGTGTCTCTGTTGTTGTTTAGTGGCTTTTCAGTCATGTTTTGTGACCCCTTTGGGGATTTTCTTGGCAAAGGTGCTAGAGTGGTTCGCCATTTCCTTTTCATTTTACAGATGAGGAAACTGAGGCAAACAGGGTGAAGTGACTTGCCCAGAGTCACACAGCTAGTAAATGTCTGTGGCCTGATTTAAACTCAGGTCTTCCTGATTCCAGGCCTGGTGCTCTATCCACTGTGCCACCTAACTGCTCTTATGTGTCTTTATCAATAGGGTGATTTGACAAAGGTTTTTACATTATTAAAAAAAAAAAAAGTTTTGAAAACTAGTTGGTGATAACTGAAATTTTGTGATTCAGGGTTTTCCCATTGCTTTCTATAAGTTATATTTTTGAACTTCACGATAGCCCTTTAAATAATGTGCTACAGTTTTATTATACACATTTTACAGATGAGGAAATTGAGGTGCCACACATTTAAAGAGCTAGCACATGATCACAGTATTAGTGCCCTTGGCAGTATTTGAACCCACATCTTTAATGATTCCTGGGCTAGTGCTTTTAAATGAAATTGCATTATATTATCTCCTATGGAAAAAAATCCAATCGGATTTAAAGTTTGCATCTTGTGAATTAGTTTAATAAGTTTAATCCTCATCTATTTTGTCAGTGAACTTCGTGAAGCAAATCTAACCTCTCCTAGCCACTATTTTGAAAAGATTTCAGAATGAGTTGAACAAGGTTAACTTTTCTTTTTCTCCTATATAATAATTATAGACTTTAATGCAAAATCCATGTTTTATGTGACTCAAAAGGTTATTTATTGAATGATAAAGTTTCAAAAATACTACTTGCACGAATATTCGTTGAATAATAATGTATCTCAAATCTATCATTAGTTACTGGAAACCACTCTAGGAATATGGTGTATTTTTTCTTTTTCTGGTTCACCTAGTTTAATGTGTATTTGGGAGATGAGTCAGTATATGCTCTTCTCCTTCCTCCTAAAAAGACTCATTACCACCGCACCTCCTTGTAATGAGCTTTTCCTGAATGACTGTGCCATCCCACTCACCACTTGAAGCGTCTTCCCCACCCTAAAATCATTGCTCCACCCTGGAGGCTCCTTCCTTATGTTTACCATTCTGCCAGTGTTTGCAAGAGCATGACTCTGGTCAGCTCACACTTCTTTGCTACATCAAAAGATCAGTGATTTCCATAGTGCAGATGCTGTCTGCACCAAAGCAAGGCTGGACGATGGCTACTGTGGGCAGTGATTCATCACCTGATGGACAACCTTCTGGTAATTTCTCCAGATTCACAGTCCTTTGCCAGGATTTTTTCAAAGCGTTTCCAGCTTAACCTGTTGGCATGGCCTTCTAGAACCCAAAGTCATCTTCACAGGACAAGAAGGAAGAATTTGAGATTATCCCGTCACAGACAATATAAGTACTTACTTTTCTTTTGACTGTGAGGGAATTTGTATCTACTCAGTTCATATTTGGTTTTTTTCTTTCAAACTATTTTTTCTGATATTCTTTTTTATTGGTCAATTTGACAAGCATTTTTAAGTACCTTGCTATGTACATTATGCTGTGGAAAACTTCAGTTATTTACTGATCCCTAAGCATATCCCAGAAGTCCTTGCTTCCATGATGATGTTCAGACTTCCTGGAATACATTTTCTTCCCTTTTCAGCTTTACCCATATAATTCTTATCTGTCCTCTAATGCCCAGATCAAAACAGATTTTTTTTCCGTTCTCTCTTCTAAGAACTACCTTAGAACTACAGAATACATGTTACCTTAGGCAACTCCCTAAGATTATCTTTTCAGAAACTGATTATGATATGCATTGCTAAATGGAATTCCTATACCTGTGAGGTCATAGTCCATAGACATCTTATATACATCTATATCCATTTTTTGTTGTTCAGTTGTTTTTCTGTGACCCCCATTTGGGATTTTCTTGGTAGAGATACTAGAATAGTTTGCCATTTCCTTCTCCAGCTCATTTTACAGATGAGAAAATTGAGACAAACAGGGTTAAGTAACTTGCCCAGGGTCACAGAGCTAGTAAGAGTCTGAGGCCTGATTTGAACGCAGGTGTATCTGACTCCTGGTCTGATGTTTTATCCACTGCACGACCTAGCTACCCCAGAGCCACATCCATTACTAGACTTAAAACTCCATGAGAGTAGTAATTCTGTATTAGTCTTCTCTAGTGTCCTCCGCCACTGAGTATACAGCCAAGTACACAAGTAGACTATCAAATAATATTTGATTCAGTTGATAATTCCTTTAAAGATATAGGAGTGTGTTACTTAGATTTGTACTGAGACAGGTTAAAAAATTAAATCATCCAATGAGAAACAGCCCAGATTTTTTTGTTGTTGTTGTTAACTGACTATCTCTTTTCTCAGTAGTATAAAGGGATGCTTCATCTGATGCCAAAAACATGAACAAGTTTGAAGAAATGGAGTATTTTTATTAGGGGATATTATTTTCAAATTCTATCTAAAGTCATAGTATTGAGTTTAATTATTTGGGTGTCTAGCTGGGGATGATCTGAGCTTTGGTTTCATAGAAATTTGCTTGATTATTTGTGCTTTTACCAAAGCACTGCACAGCTTACATTTTCCAGTTTCAGTATGGTAGGTATGCGTACATCTGCACTATGATATAATGTTTTACTTTCACATCATACAAAGCTGTTGGAATGTATCAGATTTAATGAATCAGTTAAAATTCACTCTTTTCATGTTCACATACTATATCTGAATATGTAATTTAAATTATAAGAACTCTTACTGAGGGGAAAGTCTTAAATGATTGGGAAGTAGAACTATATCACTGGTTAAATTATGTAGTTAACATATCAGTGAATCAGCACTGATGTTAATAAATTTGTTCAGCAGTCAAATAAAATATTTAAGCAGCAAAAAAATATATATTTTTTGTCTCTACTTTTTTGATTTCCTGAGAATCTATGGGAAAATTTTTTTGGTACAGCACTGTGCTATAGGGTCTAAAGAATGACTAACTTTGTGTAAATCAGCTTTCAGAGCAACAGAATGGTACTAAGCCATTAAGTAACAAACCAGTGAGAATCAGCACATACATTAGGCTAAATGAGAGACTTTGACCTAACAGAAATGCAGTACTTTCACTTTTCTTCTTTTCACTTTTTATATAGTCTGTTAGCTGTTTCTTGTTAAGAATTTTTGCTTTATGTGATTTGTGTATTTTCCCATTCCAAAGAATTTAGACATTTCAAAATTCAAGACATTTCTTTTTCAGGTTAGCTCACTTCCTAGCAACAAAAATTACCACTAAGTATTTTGAACTCAAAATGTATAAGCCACAAATAATGACAAAAGTGGAACTCGACTCTGAGTCAAGTAGTAAGGATGAAAAATAAATACACCAACAAGAAAAGTCCCTGTAGCATGTGTGGATTTGGAGAACATCAGTGGAAAGTGGTGTGCATGTCCCATCTCAGCTATGGTCTTGTTTTCCTAGGATTTTTGAATGTCAACTTGACATCTGCTCCAGGAATCTTTCCCTGCTTGCCTGTGGCATTTTCTGTCAGCCATTTCCTGACAGTTCATTGTCTTCATTCCATGACTTCCTCAAAACACTTTGTTCCTTTTCATAATGTCTTTCCCTTAGCGTTCTTTAGTCTTCCCTACTCAATGTCAATGCCCAGGTTACAAGACTTTAGGGAAAAGGGTGTCTTTTTACTCCTCTAATCAAAACTGATGCGTAGAACACTGTGGGAGACTTGAGATCTTTCATCGTCAAGCTTGGCTGCTGTATTTGTTTGATTTTGTGGGATTCCATTCCATATTTATGGAGCCACTCTGAACACATTTCTTGAAAGTTGAAGCTCACAAGGATTTGGGGAATAGTTGAATGAAATGACAAGGTCAGACTTAGAGGGATTTGCAAATGCAGTGTGTGGGCTGAATGTGGTTTTCTAACCTGATAAGTTTTTGAAAATCTGGTGAAAGTTACCATATTTTTTAAAATATGATTGCTAAAAAGTGCTGTTTTTGTTTTGCTGTGTCTCTGCCAATTGAGATTTGGAAATTTGAAAAGAATTTACTTGTTATGGAACCACAATAATTATGGCACAGTAAAGAAGGTAAGAACTGAAAAGAAATTCTCACTTTATATCATGAAAGCCTAGATTTGAAAACTGTTTCTAGACACTGGTTTTATAAATTTAGACAATTTAAAATTTGGAAGAAATTCAAAGGAAAATCATGAAAATGGTTATGGTTTAATATATATGTATTTATGTACACACATATATACATACATACCCACACATACATGCACGCATACATATGAAACCAAAGAGAAAAAAAGCTACAGCAGCAGAATTACATGAACTTGAAGAAAGAGAGACGGATGGAGAAAATGGATTCATGTAAGTTTGAGTAATCAGTAGCCATTTGCCATCTCTTCTAGAAACAATGGAAAAGGAATTATCCTAGGAAGGAGGTTTGTTATGTACAGTATATTTAACATCAATGTTATATAGCAAGATGATGGTGTGATAGAACCTAGAGGAGGTCCAGAAAGTAGAATTATAAGCCAAAGAGAACTTACTATAAGCTCTTCTTTTTAGCCTAGAATTTACAGGAAGACTACCAAAAATCTTGAGAGGTTTTTTTTAATGGAGAACAGTCAGGATAGACAGAAGACCCAATGTGCAAGCAACCTAGAGGCACAGTAGGAGATGGAGCTGCCCTGGTACATGGTGGGATGTAGTATTTACCTGAGCCACAGCTGAAGAAAGAAACTAGGTCAGCACCCAGGTAACATGGCAAACAGGCATCCCATGACTGAGCTATGATGTAAGAGACCTCCTAGCAGTACAATCCACGGTGTCAGGTTTGGGTCTTGAAGAACAGGAGATGGAGCAAAGGATGGAAGCAATCCTAGATGCAGCATTGTGGAAGGAAGAGACAAAGGAAGGGGCTCAGGACAAATCCTAAGTTGAACCACTAGCAGAATGAGTATCTGCAGAAGGAGGGGCCTAATCTTAGCTACAATTTTCAGGACCAAGCAGTGACTGCTCACCTCATCCAGAAATACAGGAGAGAGTAAAATCTGACTCAAGCATAGTCTCAATCCATAAACTGAGACCAGAGATATGAGTAAGTAGAAGAAAATGTCAAGTACAATGAAGAAATACTGTGAACTGGAAAAAAAAAGAAAAGCCAAAGGAGGTTAATCCAGAGAAAGAGAGTAAATACACAAAAAGCCCAAATTGAACCTTGGAGAAAAGAATGACTTATCTATAAAGAATTAAATGAGTGTCTGGATGGAATAAAGAAAGAGGGGTAAAAAAATAATGAAAATGTAAATGAAAGAAGATCTACAGAGGAAAAAATGGGAAGGAAAGTTATTTACTTAGATTAGAAAGTGATAAATCTTACCCAAGAAATAGACTGCCTGAAAATTAGAATGAGACAAAAAGAAAACAATGACTCAGTGAGGCATCAAGAAATATTAAAACAAAATCAAAATATTACAAAAGCAGTGATTCAAAATGAAGAAAATATAAAGCATATATTATCCAAAACAACTGAGAAACAGTTGAGGTTATCTTAGAATTCATTAGACTACCCAAAAATCATAACCAAAAATAAATTAATAAATAAAATCTGGAATACACTATATTACAAGAAGTCCTAAATGAAAACTATCCAAATCTATCAAAACTAAAGGACAGAGTAAAAAATGAAATCATCAGTTAGCTCCTGAAAGAAACCTCAAAATAAAAACTCAGGAATGTTATAAATGTAAGTTAATTTCTTCCAGGTCAAAAAAAATTTGCTACAGTCAGAATTCAAATACCAGTGAACCATAGTCATGTTAACTCAAGAGTTAACTACTGCCACTATGAAGAAGAGGGACTTTATGGTACAGTATTCCAAAACATTCGCATCAAGAATAACGTACTTTGAAAAATTTAATATAAATCTACCAGCAAAATTGTGGATCTTTACTGCAGTGGAGGACTTTAAAGCATTTTTGGTGAAACGACTAGACTTGAGTAGTAGTTTTCAACTGCAGACACTCGAGTCAAAAGAAAATTATAGAGGTAGATGCATTTGAGGATTTGAAAATAGCTTGCATTCTAATGGAAGAGAAGAAAAAAAATTTTTTCCCTAATACCTTTAAGGATCCTAGAAGGAGTTATATAAGACAAGAAAAAAGATAGGAGAAATGGTTTTATGTTTTTATGGTCTTAAGAGAAAGAAGAAAAAGGAGGAAAGAAACAACATACATGGAAGAAGAAGAGGGAAGTTACCTATCTCTTGTAGTTAGAATGCAGTGAAATGAGAAGTGGTTATACCTTGAGAAAAGATAGGACAGGACAAACATCATTTTGATCTGCACCTGAAAAAAGAGGGTTAAACTCACTCATACACCTGTACACTTATACATATAACAATGAATTTTGAATGGAAATATATTAAACTTAATGGGGAAGTAATCAGGGGAAAAGAGAAGGAAGAGGTGAGTTTAAGAGCTAGGATAGGATTGGTGAGAAATTAATCATAACTAAAACAAACTCCATCTTTGTAGGATTGGTCTTGAAGAATTCAGAGGAAAGCCCTGTGATGTGGGGCAGAGATGAGGGGAGTAGAAGAGGGGCAGCGGAGAAAAGCAGACTGAGTAGATTATACGTTTCTAGTATTAAGCACACTCCTTTTTAACTACCTTTATAAAAAAATGGGGAAGAGTCAAAGATAGGGGCTACAAAGAAGAGCATAATGACCAGTTATAATCATGAATGTGAATGGGGTGAACTTACTTATAAGGAATAGGATAGCAGAAAGGAGTAGTTAAAAAGCAGAATCCAATGAAATGATATTTTAAAAAGTACACGTCAATCACAAAGATTGAACAGAGTTAAAATAAGGAATTGAAGGAGAACTATTATATAAAAGATGACTTCAGATAAACAGGGGTAGCAATCATGATGTCAGAGAAGACAGTAGCAAAGATAGATATGACTAAGAGATAAAAAGGGAAACTAAATGATGTTTAAAGATAGCATTGAGAGTAAATCATTATCAGTAATTTGTATACTTGTTAATTTCATATACACACCCCCCCAAAAATGGCATAGCATCTAAACATTTAAAGGTAAATTTAATTAAAGAAAGAAGCATACACTAAAGCTATGGTTTTGGGGGACATCAATGTGTCCCTATCAGACTGATTCATATATAACAAAAAGAAAAATAACAAAGAAGGGAAGGACCTGAATAAAATTTTTACGAATTAACTATGGGATCTCCAGAGATTCCTAAATGAGAATACAAAATAACACGCATACTTTTCTGCAGTAAAATTTTGCCTTTACAGAAAAGACCATATATTAGACTACAGAGGCTAGTTAATTATATATAGAAAAATGGAATTATTAAACACATGCTTTATTGACCACAGTGAAATAAAAGTATATTTACTAAAAGTCTTCTCAAGAAAGGATTAAAATTAATTGATGATTAAACAATTTCATCCTAAATAACTGGTAGATCAAGCATAAAGTAGGGAAGCAATAGGAAATTTCATCATGTTGAATGACATTGAACAACATACAAAACTTTTAGAATACACCTCAAGCAGTTTTTAAAGGAAAACTGTTGTCACTGATCATCAACCAAAGTGAGAACAGATCAGTGAATTGAGTATTGAACTGTAAAAATGAATTATAAAAGAAACAAGCAATTCAACTGATCATCAAATGGGAAATTCTGAAAATCAAAGTTTAATAAAATTAAAAATATTTAATTTCACAAGTAAAACTTAGGTAGCATTTTGATGAAAAAGAATAAACAAAGAAACCATTAGCTTTCCTGATTTAAAGAGAGAGAGAAAAATGACTACATAAAAATGAAAATGAAAATTCCCAATGATCAAGGATAAAATAGAAGAAAGTACCAAAAACTTAGCTGAATTATATAACAAAAAAAATCTGAAAACTTAGATGAAATAGAAGACTATTTGCAAAAATATAAATTTTTCAGATATCAAAATAAGAAATAAGTTAAATTACATAATTTTTCAGAACAAGAAATTAAATGAATTCCTGAAGAATAAAAACTCTATACCAGCTGGACTGAAAACTAAATTCTATCCAACATTCAAAGAACAATTAATTCAACTATTATTTAAATGTTTGCAAAAATAGGAATCCCACTAAACTCTGTCTTTGACAGTTCTTGATCCCTAAACCAGGAAGGGACAAAGTGAAGGAGGAAAATACTCAATAACTACAAACCAAAACTATTACCCTTAAAGAGTAGCAGCACAAAAAAAAATATTAAATGAAATGTTTAGCAAAATGACTACAAGAACATATTAAAAATTGTGCTTAAGCTAAGAGATAAGGACACAAAAAAATGCAAAAGATAGTCTCACACCTCGAAGACCCTATAATCTAATGGGGGAGACAGTATACAAATATATATAAAGCAAACTATATGCAGGCTGAAAAGCAAATAATTAAAAGAGGGAAAGCATTGGAATTAATAGAGGTTAGGGGAGGTTTTCTGTACAAAGTAGTATTTTGGGAAAGCCAGCAAGATCAGTAGTTGTAGTGGAGGAGGGAGAGTGTTCCAGGTATAAGGGACAGGCAGAGAAAATGCTCAGAGCTAAGTGATAAGAGTGTCTCACTCACAGAACAGTAAAACAGCCATTGTTGCTGCATCAAAGAGGACTGAAAAGGGAGAAGAAGACTAGGCTATGAAGGGCTTGGAATGCCAAACAGACCCTTTTGTATTTGCTCCTAGAGACAATGGGAAGCCACTGGAGTTTAATAAGTAGGGGGTGACAGCATTGTACCTCTGTTTTAGGAAAATCACTTTAATGGCCTAATGGAGAATGTATTGAAGTGGAGAGAGACTTGAGGCAGGCCAACCCACCAGCAGGATATTGCAATAACCAAAGTATGAGGTCATAAGGGCCTGCAGTAGAGTGGTGGCAGGGTCAGAGGAGAAATGGGGTTATATTGAAGAGATATTGCAAAGGTAAAATTGACAGGTCTTGGCAAAGCTTGGAAATGGGGAAGAGGCAAGAGATAATGAGAAATCCAAGAAGACTTGTAGGTTGTGAGTCTGAGGGAATGGGAGGATGATGTTTCCTTCTACAAGTGGTAGGAGTGGGAAGAGCTTAAGAGAAAAGATAGTAAGTTCTATTTTGGACATAATGAGTTTAAGATATGTGTTGGACAGCTGGTTCAAGATGTCTACAAAGCAGTTGGAAATGTGAGATCAGAGATCAGCTGAGTGATTGGGGCAAGAAAGGTTGGTTTGAGAATCATCAGCATAGTGTTGATAATTAAATCAATGGGAGCTGATGATATCACCAGGTGAAGTAGTATTGAGTAAGAAGAGAAAGCCCAGGACAGTACAGAACCCTGAGCAACACTAAGGTTAGAGAGTGTGATCTGGAGGAGAACCCAGCAAAGGAGAGTCAGCGAAACAGTCAGATAGAAGGGAAACCAGAGAGAATTGTGTCCTGAAAACTTAGAGTGAAGAAAGTATCAGGGAGAAGAGAGTAACAACAGTGTCAAAATGTTCAGCGAGATCAAGGAGAGTGAAGATTGAGAAAAGACCATTGAATTTGACAAGTAAGATAATTTTAACTTTGGAGAGCACAGCTTTGGTTGAATGATGAGATAAAAAGACATTATAAGGGGTTAATAAGAGAATGAGAGGAAAGAAAATGGAGGCACCTATTGTAGACAAGCTTTTTTGTAGATTTTACCTACGAAGGGCAGAAATGAAATGATAGTAGGGATGTACGTTATGACAAGATTTGATTTAAATTAGGAATATGAATGAAGTTAAGCAAAAAGAAAACCATAAAAACAAGAGAATATATAAATAACAAAAATGATTTTCAAAAAACTGGCAATTGTACGGGGATGCTGAAAAACCATTTTGACAAAATTTAGTACTTGTTTCTGTTAAAATTAAAAATCATCAGAATAAATATTGAGTAGCCCTTACTGTTGTTCATTTGTTTCAGTCATATTTGACTCTTCATTACTCCATCTGGGGTTTTCTTGGGAAAGATTTTGGAGTGGTTTGCCATTTCCTTCTCTAGGTTATTTCGTAGATGAGAAACTGAAGCAGACAGGGTTAAGTGACTTGCCCAGGGTCACATAGCTAGTAAGTGTGAAGGCCAGATTTGAACTCAGAAAGGAGTTGTCCTGACTCTAGGTCAGGCACTGTACCCACTGCACCACCTAGCTTCCGTGTTGAATAGTACTGTCTTCCTAAAACCAGGAATCAATAGTCTATAATTCAGCACTTCTGAAACTATGGGTTGCTAGCTATGGGGTCTTATAATTGAGTGTGGGGGGTTGCAAAAAATTTGGCATAAGTAAAATATGTCAGAACATGCAATCACCAAAAATTAATTCAAAATCAAATGCATAACGAACCCGAGATGTTTCTTGGAAGTATTTGCCTGTGCGGCATTGCAAGTCTTCACTACAGCCTTGGTTCTAAGCGTAGCATTGACCATTATCAAATCAAAATATTGATCAGTTCTGAAAAACATTGCAGATTCTCTGTGTCCCGCAGTATCAGACATTCCACCAAAATCTAGTTTTTTATGTATAAATAAACAAGCACATTTATCTCATTAGTATGCAAATTTGTTTTCATCTTTAATAAATGGTAAAATTATGTGTATACCAAAGAATTGTTTCAAAATAAATATCTTTATGATTTATTATCAGTAAATATTTAATTTGTGTATCTCTTTTATATATCTATAAACCTGAGTTCACATAAAAATTTCTTAGGAGTCATGAGTGCAAAAAGTTTAAAAAGCCCTGGTCTATGTAATGCAGAAAGTCTAGCGATCTTTCCACTAAGATCATGGTAAAACTAAGATGTTCATTATCAGCACTAGTATTTAACTTATTAGTTAATAAGAAATCCTAACTATAACAAGGACTGGATTAATACAATGAGAGATTTAAAGCATAGACAATGAGAAAACAATGTTTTCATTTTTTAAAAATTTATTTGTTTTAAGTTTTCAACATTCATTTCCACAAAATTTTGAGTTTCAGATTTTCTCCCCATCTCTCTCCTCCCCCCACCCCAAAACGCCAAGCATTCTAATTACCCTTATCATCAATCAGCCCTCCCTTCTAACATCCCTCCCTTCCCTTATCCCCATCTTCTCTTTTGTCCTGTAGGACAAGATAAATTTCTATACCCCATTACCTGTATTTCTTATTTCCCAGTTGTATGCAAGAACAATACTCAACAGTTGTTCTTAAAACTTTGAGTTCCAACTTCTCTTCCTTCCTCCCTCCCCACCCATCTCCATTGGGAAGGCAAGCAATTCAATATAGGTCATATATGTTTACTTTTGCAATTGACTTCCATAATAGTCATGCTGTGTAAGACTAACTATATTTCCCTCCATCCTATCCTGCCCATTTCTTCTATTCTCTCTTTTGACTTTGTCCCTCCCCAAGAATGTTGACTTCTAATTGCTCCCTCCTCCCATTGCCCTCCCTTCCATCATCCCCCCTACCCTGCTTATCCCCTTCTCCCCCTGTATTGTAAGATAGGTTTTCATACCAAAATGAGTGTGCATCTTATTCCTTCCTTGAGTCAAATGTGATGAGAGTAAGCTTCATGTTGTCTCTCTCACTTCTCCCATTTTCCCCTCCACTGAAAAGTCTTTTTCCTGCCTCTTTTATGAGAAATAATTTGCCCCATTCCATTTCTCCCTTTCTCTTCCCAATATATTTCTCTCTCACCCCTTAATTTCATTTTTTTAGATATGATCCCATCCTATTCAACTCACCCTGTGCTCTCTCTCTCTCTCTCTCTCTCTATGTGTATGTCTGTGTGTGTGTGTGTGTGTGTGTGTGTGTGTGTGTCTGTGTGTGTGTGTGTAATCCCACCAAACTACCCAGATACTGAAACAAGTTTCAAGAGTTACAAATATTGTCTTTCCATGTAGGAATGTAAACAGTTCATCTTTAGTAAGTCCCTTATGATTTCTCTTTGCTGTTTACCCTTTCATGTTTCTCTTGATTC
This sequence comes from Notamacropus eugenii, assembly GCF_028372415.1. NCBI lineage: Eukaryota > Metazoa > Chordata > Mammalia > Diprotodontia > Macropodidae > Notamacropus > Notamacropus eugenii. Next base: position 235,410,575 of record NC_092875.1, on the reverse strand, counting down.
TTATGTTTGAAGGTCAGATTTTCTTTTCAGCTCTGGTCTTTTCATCAAGAATGCTTGAAAGTCCTCTATTTCATTGAAAGACCATTTTTTCCCCTGAAGTATTATACTCAGTTTTGCTGGGTAGGTGATTCTTGGTTTTAGTCCTAGTTCCTTTGACTTCTGGAATATCCTATTCCATGCCCTTCCATCCCTTAATGTAGAAGCTTCTAGATCTTGTGTTGTCCTGATTGTATTTCCACAATACTTGAATTGTTTCTTTCTACCTGCTTGCAATATTTTCTCCTTGACCAGGGAACTCTGGAATTTAGCCACAATGTTCCTAGGAGTTTCTCTACATAGGGCTGAGGTAAGAATCAACTGCTCAGTGCCCCCAGGGGTTTTATGATCCAACAATGGGTGCTGGCTGCTGTAGGGGCTGCTGTGGGAGCTGCTGCCAATTGCCCTATGCAGCCTCTGCTGCCACCGCCTGAGGCCAGAGCTGTGGAAAGGCCCTTCTCCCTTCTCTGCCAGCTAAAAATGCCCTCTCACTGACCTTTGGCACCTATGGGTTGAAGGAGCTGGGAACCACTGCTACTGCAACTGGGGATTCCACCCCTGAGCCCTGCTCGTGTCCTCCTCGGAGCCGTGCCATGCGGCCAAGGCTAGGCTGGGCTCCAATCCAAGTCTGGTGCCATGGATGTTTCCCATTGGCCTTTCAGGTCACTCTGGGCTTGGAATCTCCTCCACTCCATTATTCTGTAGCTTCTGCTTCTCTAGAATTTGCTGAGAGTCTTTCTTTACAGATATTTTATGGGCTGTGGGGAAAGAGCTAGTGTATATGGGTCTTTCTACTCCGCCATCTTGACTCCGCCCCCAAGGCTTTCATTTTTGCAGCAGATATGATTGTTCATGCAGAGAAATGATAAGCGATCAAGAAATAATTAAACAAAATATGAATAATAAAAAAATAAAAGTGAAAGTGAAGCATCTTATAGGAAAAACAACATTTGGAGAATAGAACAAGAAGAGAAAATATAAAAATAATTGTATTAACTGGAAGTTATGATCAAAAAAAGAATTTTGATGCAGTAATACAAGAATTAATGAAAGAAAATTGTCCTGAAGTATTTGAACTAGAGAGGGAAGTAGAAATAGAAAAAATCCATCAGTCACCACTTAAAAGAGATCCCATGAAGAAAACTCATAGGAATATCATAGTCAAATTTCAAAACCCCCAGCTCAAGAATAAAATATTAAAAGCATCAAGATTAAAATAATTTCAATATGATGGAACCACAGTTAGAATTACACAAGACCCAATAGCAAAGACATTGAAGGACTTGGAACACAGTATATTGAAGAGTGAAACAATTGGGGCTTCAGCCCAAAATATCATACCCTGCTAAGTTAAGTATTATTCAGAATGAAAAATAATGGATATTTTATAAACTGTTAGACTTTTACGACTTCATTCACAAAAATTCTGAAATTAATAGATTTGACATATAAGAGCTAAGAGAAATATAAGGTATATACCAATGACTGATCATGAGGAATTCATAAAGACAGATTGTTTACCTTATATATATTTATATATATATATATGTAAAGAGTCTTTATATATAAGACTAAGACTCTTATTAATAATTGGGTAGCTCATAACAAAGATTGGAGTAAACAGAACTATGATATTAATTTTAAAAGTAAAACCATTTAGAAATAGTTAATAATAGTAATTATTTTATACAAATGAGGTGCAAGAGGAAGAACTGATACAGAGGAATTAGATGGGGGATGAGGGCTTTTAGTTCTGGTAACCTAGTTTCATCAGAAAGGTGTTTAAGAGGGAACGATACATATATATTTAGAAGAATATAGAAATCTTCTGAATTCAGAGGGAATAAAATGGTAGGGGCATAGAGAGGGGGGAGAGGACAAGGGAGGGATCTTTAAAAGGGAGGGTGAGGGAATAGGTAAAATGGGGGTATAGAAGGTATTTAGATTTATGGGAATGGGAGGATAGGGAAGGGATCCTTGGAAGGGGGTAGGCAAGTAATAGGAGGGCAAGGTAATGGGGTAGAAGTTAAGTGGAGGAGGCAGGAGGAATAGGAAACGAGATATTCAGAAACATAAAAACCAAAGATCAGGTATAGAATAGGTTTGGGAAAATAGATGTTTTATATATGTATGTGTACATGTATGTATTTATCTATAGCAATAGAAAAACATTCAAACTTCATTGCAGCCTTTGGGAGTAGGGGAGGGGGAAGAGCAAAGTAAAAAAGTGCACAATAGAAACAAAAGAACTCACGAAGCAAAGAAAAGATGGACAGTTTTCAACACAAGTGAAAATTGTTTTATTTATTTTTATACAAGCTTTCTTGAAATGAAAATGTTGTTACATAATTTGAATCCTCTCTTATGTTCTGCCGTGCCCATGACATGTTTTTTGTTTCTTTTTAACTTGGTATTTAAGTTCCAGTATTTCAGTTTATAATATGTTTTTGTTTCTTTTTCCTTTTCTGTATTTGTGTTCTGGCATTTGAGTCTAAAATAAAATTAAAAAAAAAGAACAGCTTTAGACTGCTGTGAAAATAGATCTCTTTCCTTCTTTAACACAGTAATCAGCCTCAGCCTTCATCAATAATATTGTTTAGCTTGAAAAACTATTTTATTGTGGTTTGATGTTAAGCTCTCCAAAATGCTAGCGAGTGGGCACCTAGGTTGCTTTTATTCATACAAATTCCGGACAATGTTCTGTTGTATCATTCCTGAAAATATAACTGGGTTGTTTTCCCTGAGTTACCCATAGTACCTTTTAAAAACTGCTTCGCTTCCAAAGCTGATGGAACACGATTGTGGGCTTTAAACCTGTGTTTTCACTGAGCTATAGGCCTTTGGCAAAGAAAATTGAATGTCGGCCGGGTGACCTTAAACTGTAAGATAGGTCTTTAATTTTCATTGCTAGCTACGCTGAAACTGTACTATAGTTGAAACTGAAATGCCTGAAAGTGTGGGCAAGAAAATGATTATCGCAAAGCATCTATAGCTAACCTACAGAAAGAAAACTTGGCACTAGATCATAGCTTCTTTCTTTAGTTCTCTCCCCTTTGTTGCCTGACGCTTGGTTTCAGTAAGATTCTACCCATATCTTCCTCAGGCTGCTCCCTAAGTCCCCAACATACATATGTGCGCACGCATACACACACACACATGCACACACACATGCTTCTGCTTATTATAAAAAAAAACTACACCTTTCAAGTTCATGACGGTGTGGTATAGTGGAGAGAATGCTGAGTTGGAGTCAGAAAGACCTGCATTTAAATTTTACTGATGACATTTTCTAGCAGTAAAACAATGCCGGGTGGTGCAGTGGATAGTGCTTGTTCTGGCCTGGGACACTTACTAGCTGTGTGATCCTGGACAAGTCACTTTACCCTCTTTGCCTCAGTTTCCATATCTGTAAAATGAGTTGGAGAAGGAAATGGCAAACCACTCCAGTGTCTTTCCTGAGAAAGCTTCAGAAGGAGTCACAAAAAGACAGACACGGCTAAGCAACCACAAAAATGGTGGTCAAGTTTCCTATTCTGTCTGAGCCTCTGTTTACTAATTATTAAATTATTTATACTCGTAATACTTAACTCACAGGGTTTGGGTGAGTTTAAATAAGATAACATGAAACATGCTTTACACACTTTAAAACCACAAATGAATTCTTTGTTTTTGTTGTATCTTTATTATCATTATTATATACACATGATGGGAGTACAAGTTTTTCTGAGAACTTTTGAAGTACTTTAGAAAATAAAATACTGTGCATCAAAAAATAAAAACTCATTGGCAATGCAAGAAGAAAAGCAACAAGTCAGATTATAATATAGAGGTTCTACTCAATTACTGGGGGAGGAAATGTTTTAGCTAGACAGACATGCCATTTTTCCACAATTTTCTTTTGAGCTAAGAGTATAGCTTTTTTATTATTTGACTTAACTATTGATTAAAAATTAGATACATGTAAAGATATCTTGCTAGGAAAATATAGAATACATTTTAACCAAACATTAATTTTCAGAATACTAAAGCATCTCTTTGAAGACGTGCAGACACTTAACTGTGGGAATACAGTTAATCTCCTAATGTTCTTTTTCTAATATCTACTTCATCTTCTTTTGGAATAGAGAGAAGAAGGATACTCTCAAAGAAATTCATGACTTTGGACAGAGAACTGGGTGATGTTACATACTGGGTAGTTGGCCACTCTACCTAATAAGCATAGGTTTATTCTTGTTCTTCAACAAATTTTATTTTTCTGTTTTAAGGTCACTCCTAAATCCATCATTTGTTCCTTTCCAAATAGTCTTCTTGGAGCTTAAGATTTGGTTCTGGTTTCTTTTCTGCTGAAAATGGATTTGCAACAGGACACTTTATACATATATACACATATACACATACATATACATATATGCATGCATGTATGTATATATAAGCAAGACATGTATATAACCACAGATGTATATGTATATATACACACCACACAGATGTATAGAATACACACACATGTGTGACTTTGCAACCAGGACAACACATACTTTATACTAGACACAGATATGCATGTATACATTCACATGTATACATATATACTTATATGCACATGAGCATGTATGCGTGTATATATGTACATATGAATGCATACATATACACATAGATGAAGTATGTGTCCTGATTGCACACTTAGTTGCATTGCTGAGCAGTGTGTGCATGTATGTATGTAAACATAGATATGCACATACAAGCAAGCACATATATGACATGGATGTTGCCATGGACATGCTGCATCATGCCCTTCTTTTTCTAGTATAGCTCACTCACTTTGGCTGCATGGGGGTTCCCAGAGGAGTTGACCCAAATGCTATAGCTCACTTTCCTGGTCTTAAGGATAACTCCTGGTATGTGGAGCCTAGACTTCTATTACTTAAACCTAGTGACCCATTACCAAAATGGTTAATTTTAAGTTCCTTGATTAAAGGCAAGAACTTTTGATTTTCATTTTTATATGCCTAGCACCTAGCACAGTGCCCAAACATATTATGTAGGTGCTTAAGAAATAGTTTTTAAATTGAGTTTTTAACATGCAAAACAAGAAGAAAGCCCCAGCCATACCTTTTTGGCCAGCTATCTTAGTGACTGAGCCTTATGTATGAATTTTCCTGTTTTTGTAGCATTGTTAGTATTCAGTCGTTTCTGTTCTTTGTGACTTTATTTGAGGTTTTCTTGGAAGAAGTACTAAAGTGGTCTGCTTTTCCTTCTCCAACTCATTTTATCAGTGAGGAAACTGAGATAAGCAGGGTTAAGTGACTTGCTCATACAGCTAGTAAAAATATCTGAGGCCAGATTTGAACTCACAAAAATGAACCTTCCTGACTCCAGACTCAGTGCTCTATCAACTGTGCCACCTAGCTATACTTTTGTAGTGTATTTGCCTATTTTCTCAACCACAACCATTCTATGGAAAAAATAATCCTTAAAGTAGTTATTAAGCTATCTTGGCTTCATCTTAAAGTATGTTTAGCTTCTTTATAATCACATAAAATATATGTGCTGGTAAAATAAAATAATAAAACTGTCAGTAAAAAGCACACCTTTGATTCCATTTTTAATGATGAATAACAAGAGACATTCAAAATTTTCATCTCTTAGAGTAAATTGATATTATCAAGGTTGGAAGGTGATAGATTTAGCATGAGATTTTGTTAACTCCATGAATAAAATGTAAGTTATTAGAGACTGCAGTGTGTTCTGGAAGCCAATACTTTCTAACCTTTTTTCATAAAAATCTAAGGAAAAAAACATTACATGAATCTTTAAATACCAGTCAACTTTCTGGTATTTTTATGTTCCCAAAGGGCAATGATAACTATTAATTAATTATATTTTCTCTAAATATTCAAATGAAGAAGAATTAGGCCTCCAGTCAGATGACTGTTGGTAAAGTGAGACAAGTATGGAAAATAATCAAATAATACATCATCAATTAACATCTCATCTGCTAGTATTTAGGATTCAGGATTAGATAGAATTTTATTAAGAAAATATTAATTTACAGGATCAGCATATTTTAGGTGACTAGAGAAAGCTAATTTCCAGATAATAAAAACTCAAGACAGTAGACATCCATCCTTAAATAATACAACTGAACAAACATTGCCTGGATATGGTCCAAGTTAAGCCAGAGCTAGTGGTAGGTGCTATTCTGATTCAGTAAGAGGGGTATAGAGAGTTTAGAAATCTTATTTAACTTTCTGTGCATTTGTCACATGAGGATGAATGATTTAATGAATAGTTTTAATGAAGATCCTGCCAACAACTTGACTTAGTCCTTTGTCACATTGTACGTGTGTGTGTGTGTGTGTGTGTGTGTGTGTGTGTGTGTGTGTGTGTGTGTGTGTGTGTGTGTGTGTGTGTGTGTGTGTAACTGCAGGCAAATCATTTTGCTTCTCTGGCCTTCAGTTTCCTTGTTTGTAGAGTGCGGGTTAGCTAGATAACCTGTAAGGTCCCTTCTAGTCCTAAATCTATTATCTTTTTTTTTAACTAGTACTGAACACTTTGGAAGTAGTAGCCTAGAAGCAGAATCTTATCTAGGATATGACTTACTGATTCAATTTCGGTTCAGTTTATCAAACAAAACATTTCTTATACATTTACTCTGTATGGGGATAATTACTTTAGGCCAGGTGCCTAGGAAAGTCTCACTTTAATTGGAACTGGACTTAGATTATACCAGCTGGTGCTAAGCAAAGAACAAAAAACAACAACAACAAAAAACCTAGAGGCTCATTTGCATATTATTAGCTCATAATATTCCCTCTTCAGAAATTCCCACTAGCAACACAGAGGGAAGGAATTTTCCTTTTTCCCCAACCTGGCCTTCTCTGCAAACTTGCCTTTTTAAGATCTTGTAGTGAAATATGACACAGATCTTATTTATACTTATAACTTTTAAAAAATCCACCAACTGTGGTCTTCAGGATTCAACATTGGAGATGTAAATTGGGAACGGAAAGTGGTATATATGAGTGAATGACTCCTCATCCCTATGTGAGGAACCAGTTGGATCCCTAGAAAAGGAAAAGAAGATTTGTCCGGCATTTCGTGGCTCTGAGGAGTATGTATAAGTTGTATTACTCATAGTTTAGAGGGAGAGAAGTAGGGAATACAGAAGTCTGGAGTGTGAAGTCACGTAGAGAGAATGTTTGTATAAGATAAAATTTCATTCAAAAGTTGAGGCAGCAAAGGACATACTGGTAATAAAATCCATATTGGGAAAAGTATCCATAATAGAGGAATGGGTTGAGTACACTTTCCAATGGCCAGACCCTAGAGGTCTGCAGAAGAAGCATAATGTGGTAGAAGGCTGACCCTAAAAGAGCAGGTGAGGAGGAGATTAGAAGTGGAGATTGGAAAATACATTCCCTCCCCTACCCCAGACCTCTCCCTTTCCCCATTCACTAATGGAAGAAACAGCAATTTATAGGGAAATGGTAGTCATAATGCCATGTTTGATATGTCACAGGGAGGGTGAGTGGAACCACACCAGAGTAGATTTTTAGTAACAATATTGATACTAATATATCAATATCAATATCTGTATACCTATTTATCTATCTATCTATATATATATGTATATATTTGATTCCAGTTCTTAGGGTGAAAAAAAAGGAAGGGTAGGGTGTGGAGATATAGTAAAAGGAGAAATAAACTGTAAGAAAATGGCCATGGGGTAGAATGTGAAGCATGATGGATGCTGTCTAGATATACTGATCATCTAGCCATGTAAATTTGCCTCACTTACCATTTAGGACAATTTGAGTTCCAAAATTGTTAAGCCCACCCAGGACATGATCTGTGATGATATTCCTAAGGTTCAAAGGCAAGGCAGATGGCCAGAAGGTGGCCAATGGAATTTGAGTAATCTAAAAATTAAAGAATTATATTTTGAAATAAATAATAAATTCTCTAAAATGAGACATTTAAACAGAACAGTTTATTGACTGTGCAGCAATTGACTGAAGTCTTATTTCATAGTCCCATGAATTTAGATTTTTCAGCATAGGTAATTATCTAATCTGTCCTCCTTCCCTATGTACAAATAACTTCTCTGACATCCCTATAACAGTAGCCATTCAACCCTTCTGCTTAAATTTTTCCTCTTCTGGAGAAATTACTACTGTTTACTTCAAAATACAAATCTTTCATTTTTGAACTACTCTAATTGAATTCACATATTTTTCCCTCAATCTGGTTTCATCAGTATAAATTGTCTGAGAGAAAGAGGATGGCACTGTGTCTCCAGGCCTTGCCCTCCCCATCCAAAAATGACCCCTGAAATCTACTCCCACTACTCATCAACTTCTTTGCACTAACTTCTTTCTGCAGGTTGTGTTTCATATTTTCTCATGAATAATGAGTCTAGTTAGTAGAGACCTTGTAGAAATAATTCATATCAGATTCTGATTTGCTTGAAGCTCACTGACCCAGTGTAATAGAACATAATTTAGTGCAATTTAGTGAGTTTAGATTCTTAGAATTAATGTGAATGTATCTTTGAGAATGATTTAATTTGTTTTTTCTTGCTTGTGACTTAGCCTCTGGAAGAATCTAATGAATTTATTAAATCAAAATTTTTTTTAATCCTTTTTAAGGAACTTTCCTGCCTACTCATCATTTATATTAGCTGCGCCATGGTTTGGTCCTTTTTTCTTAAATGAGCCATCCCTCTGAGCAGCATGCCCACATATTGCTTTACTCCCAGGGTTCTGCCCTTTAAAAATACTTGAGATTTGTGGTGACTTCAGCAGTAATGTCATTTTTTGTGATCAGATAAATAACTTGCCAGCAACTATGAAATGAATGAAGAGGCAAACCTGAAACATTCTTCAGAGGCGACTATCAAATCAAAGCAGATGGATTTGTTTGCAAGGCGACAGCATAATCATATCCTAGGGTGTAATTGCATTAACGTCATTGTTACTCTAAACAGTTTTCCTCCCAGAAAAAGAAAAGCTAGACCAAGCAGATTTATGTTTCATAGGGGCAACTCAATCTGGCAGTTTTATGTGGAACAGTTTTTGTTTCATTTTTACTTTAATTAATAGGGTGTTAGCTTAGCTCAAAGAGGATGTTAGTGGCTGGGACTGTAATGTGCCACATTGAGTTTTCATCAGGAGAATCTTGAATGTTACAAAGACATATATATTCTCTGAGGAAGTTGGTACATAGATTTCCCCATACAGGGATGACACTTCTGATGCGTGTTCATCCTTTATTGCCAAAGAAGACCATGCCATCAGAGAAATAATGACGTGACTTGCACTTGACTTTGTTTTGAGTGAGGGAGGGCTGTGCAGGTCACCAGCCTCACTTCTCCTCTAGAGCCATCTGAATCCAGTGACCAGGTATTTATCAGGATGACTGGAGATGACCAAGGATGCATTGGGAGACCTATAGTGTGCCTTATATAGTGTGTGATGCTGGGTTTGAATTCAGATCTTTCTGACCCCAGGCCCATGCTGTATCTACTGTGGTACCTAGCTACCCACACTATTATAGTGTTAGTATGGTATGGTATGGTATGGTATGGTATAGTACTGTATAGGATGGTATAGTATAGCATAGCGTAATGTAGTGTGGTATGGTACAGAAAGAGTCCCAGGTCACACAGTCTGTTTTGAAATTCTAGCTTGGTTACTCTCTATAGCTATATGACTTTTGCCTTAGCATTTAACATCTTACGTTCAGCTCCTAATTCTTTAGCCTTGTGAGACTGAGGTATTTTTTTTTCCCTAGAAGTACTAGAAATACTTCTCTAATGGTCAATCCCCAGAATAGTCACCAGTGACCATGAAGACATTTAACTGTTCACTTTCAAAGAGTTTTCAATGAAGGAGACAGGACCATATCTCTTTGGAGATAGATGGAAATGTACAGACACAACCAACCTCTTTATTTTATAGATAAGTTATTTTAGGCTCACAGAAATTGAGTGACAGTCCCACAGACCGTAAGAAGTGATTTTGAATCTGAGCCTAAGACCCCTGTATCTGAGCCTGAGTCCGCTTTCTACAGCCCTTTCGGGGAGGGAGTGGGGAAACAACAAAACAGCTATTTAGGAATGGAGAGAGATTTAGTGCTTTAAGCAAATGGAAAAAACATTTTTTCTTCACATTAGCCCAACTTATTCCAATTTATTTAGAATAAAAAGACAAAAGCTAATTGGAACATGCAAATAATTACATTATTTTTAGCAGAGTTAACAAAGAAACAGATAGGTTAAGGAGGTATTCAATAGCAGCTCTTATCAGGTTACTTTTGACCAACATGCCTCTGTTAAAAATTGAACTAGCAGTGACACTTGATTGTATTACCACTGAGTATATATTATTATTTTTACAGAAATGTTTCATTCTGAATTGTTTAATTGAAAAGTCAAATAACTAAGCATTTATTAAGCACTTAACTATGTGTCAGGTACTGTGCTAAGTGCTAGGGTTGCAATATAAGTAAAATACAAAACCTTCCCTGCCCCTGATGAACTTACATTCTTTTTTTTTTTTTAAGTTCTAAATTAATTTATTTACTTTTAGTTTTCAACATTCACTTCCATAAGCTTTCAGAAAAGCCTGGAAAAACTGAGTGAAATGAGCAGAACCAGTAGGACATTATACACAGTAACAGCCACAGCGAGCAAGGACTGTTTCTGATAGACTTAGCGCTTCACAGCAATGCAGGGACCTAAAGCATTCCCAAAGGACTCTTGAGGCAAAATGCCATCCACATACAGAGAAAGAATTATGGAATTGGAATGCAGGATGAAGCAGACTATTTTCTCTTGTGTTTTGTTTTTTCTTTCTCGTTTTTTTTTCATGTTTTAATTCTTCTCTGCAACACGGCTAATGTGCAGATGTGCTTAATAAGAGTGTATGTGTAGAACTCATGTAATATTGCATGCTGTCTCTGGGAGGGAGAAGAGAGGAAGGGGGGGAAATTTAAGACTTATGGAAATCTCCACCTCTCTCCCTTTCCTCCTCCCCAAGATGGCATGCAATCTAATAAGGGCTCTATGCATACATTCTTATTAAACATATTTTCACATTAGTCATGTTGTAAAGAAAAATTAGAATGAATGGGAAAAATCATGAGAAAGAAAAAACAAAACAAAACAACAAAAAACGAAAGAGCAAATAGTATGCTTCCATCTGCATTAAGACTCTGTACGTAGTTCTTTCTCTGGATGTGGATAGCGTTTTCCACCATGAGTCTTTTGGAGTTGTCTTAGAACCTTGCATTGCTGAGAAGAGCCAAGTCTATCAAAGTCACCACTCAGTGTGGCTGTTACTGTGCACAATGTTCTCCCGGTTCTGCTACAAGCTTACCTTCTAATGGGAGAAGCAACTCAGAAAGAAAAGGTGAAAACCAAGAGGTATTAAAGGTACTTACACTTTTTGTTGTTGTTTAGTTGTTTTCAGTCATGTCTGACTCTTCATGACCGCATTTGGAATTTTTTTGTCACAGGTACTGGAGTGACTTGCCATTTCCTTCTCCAGATTATTTTACAAATGAGGAAACCAATGCAAACAGAGTTAAGTGAATTATTCAGTGTCATACAGCTAGTAACTGTGTAAGGCCAGACTAGAACTCAAGTCTTCTAGACCCCAGCCCTGGCCGTCCAATTCACTGTGCAACCTCGGTGTCTAGCACAGTGTCAGATACTGGAGAGTCAGAAATAGAGCTGAGCCAGGAGTGATGAATGACTTTCCGGAGCTCTTCCTCAAAACAGAGGTTTAGGAGGAACTCACTAATAGAAAAAGGGGGATTATAGAATTGAGTGATGTTCTAGGATAAGGATACAGGTACTAATCTTTCCTAAAGAGAAGGGAGTGAGGCAAGGTAATGAAGCCCAGAAAATCAGAGGTAATAGTCTTTTTCTGTTCAGCATATTCAGTTATAATCTGTAGCTTCATTGAAGAATTCATTTCTTTTCTTTCCTTTAGTAATAATAGTTGTTTTTAGTTTGTAATATTCTTTACCTAAATGATCTCAGTGGTTCCTTGCAACTTTGTGACAGATGCCATAGATGTTTTTTTCATGCTCATTTTATACATGAGAAAACTGAGATTCTGAGAAATTAAATGACTTGCCCATGGTAACATAACTGGCTTGTATGTCAGAGATCATACTGAGATCTTTCTGATGTCAGGTTCAGCATTTGGTTCCACACTGTGTTCCTGGTAGGAGAATGCTTTCTTAATGTTTCTCATATTGCAACATAAAAGAGCTTCAATATGCATGTGAAGCTTGTGGTCTAGTGCTAACACAGAGACAGGTATGAATCCCTTCATTTTATTTTTTATTTAAAAAATAAAATATGGAGAAAACAAAAATGTTCCTGAATAATCAGAATGGAACGGTTGAATGAATGAAAGTTATTGACTCACACATCCTGAAATAGTAAAATTAAACTTCTCAAAGAGTTAGGATGCTGTTGCCCCTTATTTTACCCTATGTTACTGTAACTTAGTGTCAGCATTGGCTGTGGTCTCTGAAAATTACTGCTAAAAATCAAAGTATCTTAGGGTAACTCAAGGGTCTCTAATAAAGTGTAATGAGAATTATTCAGTCTCCTAACAAAACTTCAAAGTACCAAGGATCAATTCTTTGCTCAGTTAGGTGTTCACTGATTGATCAAGGAACTACTTCTCAATCTTATCCTCTCTTCCTCCACATTTGTTAGGGTCTCTCTGACTTTTTGGAAAAAGACTTCTTCCTGACTTTCCTCTTAGATTTTTAGCAACGTTCATTTCATATGTTGTACACAGAGAATCACTGATTTTTAGAGCTGGACCATCTATCTTGTCCCAGCCCTTCTTTTACAGATATGAAAGCAGAAAGCACTTAATTCTTCAAGGTCATTCTGTGAATATTTGGCATAGTGGACCCTTGAACTCAATGCGGTGTCTTTTTACCCCAATATACTGTGCTATTTTGATGTTACTAGTTATCTTCCATCCTGACAGTTGCTATTTAACTTTTCTTTAATTAAGTTTCAGCCAGAGAAGGTTGGCAAGACTGAATAAGATACATAGATTTGATGAAAATAGCATTTGCCAACATTTCAAGTCATGATACTTTTATATAGCTAAAGCTCTTTCATCTATACCTACACTTCAAAATTACCCTTTAAGACTAGTTTGGATCTTTGTTCTACATTTTTCTTAGTTTGGAAAGAAGGCTTATTTTGATTAATTTATGATGAAATTAATTTCAGTTTTCTGGTTCACTAACCTCACCTTAACAAAGAAATTGGAAATCTAGTTACTTCTCTTACGGTTGGTGCAATATATCTGACTTCCCCCAGTCCTAACCAGGATAGACTGTGGAAAGCATGCTCAGGTGTGTTTTTATTGCAGATCTGGCTTCAGAATTCTTAACTGCTAACCTTGAACTGAATATGTACTATTTGTGACAGTTAAATTTGTCTTTTACAAAATTTTGTGCGTCTTTAATATCTCTGAGAGTATGGTGTTCCACCATGTTCCTCCCAATATATTAGCAAATCACAAGTGGTTATATAAGGTTTGGAAGCCTTATGAAATGGAAAACTTGTTGACTCAGTGTTCTCTTTAATATTTCTAGTTAAATTAGCATGAATTCTCTTACTCTGAGAGCCAGATGGGGCAGAGAAAGAAAGCAAAAGAAAGAAAATGAATTATGAGAAGTAAGGGGTTGGGGTGGGGAGGCTACAAGGGATGGTTTTTACAGAACATCATTTAAAAATGTATTTCTGTGGAAGTATATTTGACATTATTGAATAAAATTTAATCCAATCCAATTGAATACACATTCATTAAACAACTACTATTTTCAAAACTTCATGTTAGGCATACAAACTAAGGTTTAGTGATATTAAGGATGTATTTAAGTCAATGAGAAAACAAATAATGTGGAATCTTCACTTACGAGCAGCCTTGAAAAAATTAGTTTTTAAATCTTTTGGGGAGTCAAAATGACAGTTATGTGATCCTTTCATGTTTTCTCAGTTTTTTATTTTTTATTATTTTTTAATGATCTTATCCTTGTAAAGGTACACTGAATATTGTTCTGTTTCTGTAGTTGTGTTTTTTTTTTTTGTTACTTCAGGAAAGTCATTTGACTTTGTTCCCAAGTGGTTTCCTCATTTTTATAAAATATATAATAGTTTGGATTTGATGAATTCTACAGTCACTTCCATCCCTAAAAACCTTCTGAGTTTCAAATAGATACATTTTTATTTAGCCTTCCTCTAAAGTTAAAACTCAGGGAATAAAGCATCACTTAAAGGGCACATTTCCAAATTCTAGCAATCATTGCCTCTATATACAAGTGTCATTACTATAAACATTTAATATTTACGGAGCAACTACTTTGTTCATGGCACCAGTAATTCAAAGAATGCCCAAACGTAACCTTTTGTAAGTGCCTTGTCACATCAGATGTCATGATGGGTCTGGCTAACTTTTAAGGGATTTCTTGCTTCTCTGTCATTTTCCAGCGTGGTACTCTGGGGTTTTTATGAACTGGGACTATCGAGTATCACCCACTCTCCTTTCAAGAACATGACTCACAAAACTTTGATATTTAAAAAATTTATTTATTAAAGAAAATAAAAACAAGAGCCACCAAAGAATTCATAAAAAGTTGTCTGCTTATGAACACCCCATTTAAGTTCTCCTAGTAGACAGAGTCACAACCATGCCCTAAGTACAGAACACCTAAATGTTTATCCCTTGGTGTGGCATTTCTTAATAATACAATGTTCCTACTGTACCTCACTCCATTTTCAAAAGATATTGGCAATAGTTGTTGCTTTATCGTTATTTTGACCATTCTGCAGTATATTTTTCCTATAAATAACCCTGATGTTCCCATCAACAGGTACATGGGAGATAGGTAACTTTTGGAGAAGAGAGATTATATAATGGGTACCATTTTTGAAATTCAAGAGCTTAAGATGGGAAGTCCAAGGAAGATGTCATTATGGTATTGAAGAACTGTAGAATTAAAGATTTGTAATTGATTTGCTTAGATGGGAATCACTACTCCCATGGGAACTGATAAGATCCTATCTTGAGAGAGAAGAGGAGAGGAGAAGTGAGTTGAAGGGGACCTCTTCACGTAGTTTTTTGTAATTTCCACAGCTGTATACCAAGGAGAAATAGTGTGATGTTGGTTTTTGGGATAGACATTTTTACACTGTCTAACCTTTGAACTGAAGAACACCTGTTTGGAGGAACATACTACTTCCCGCAGCAGGCTATTCTGCTATCAGATATTTTGACACTTCATATTTTCTCTAAATCTTATTTGTGGATATTTCCCTTTTCAACTATTGCTTATATCCTGGTTCTACCCTGTCGGACCAATCATAATAGGTCTGACTCTAACTCTACTTTAAATTCTTGAAGACAGGTTATCATATCCTCCACAAATATTATATGCTCTAGACCTTTGGTTATCCGGGTTGTCTTATTATGAATACTGTCCATGCTATTGTTGTCCTTACCAAAATGTGATCCCTGGAACCAATTTCAGTATTTCAGATGTAGCCTGAACAAAGCAGGCCTAGACACTGTTTCTCTTAACGGCCTCGTAAGGTTGTATTAGCTTTCTTGGCTGGCATATCAGATACTGAGCTCACAGACCCTATCATCTTTTCATCATTTCATCATTTCCTATAAATGAAATATCACAGGTATTTTGTGAATTGCCCATTTATCTTTCCTAGGCTAGGCCAAGCCTTCTTCCATATTTTCAGGTAGTGACTATTTTCAACCAACACAGGGGATCTTATTTTAAGTGAACAAATTAATATTCTATAAAATAAGACTAAGAAACCCAGATCTCAATTGTGCATTAAATAATTGCTTTGTCTCTGCTTTCCAGTAGACTCAATCTTAAACTTGTCTCAAACTCTTAAAAAATACACACACACACATATGTATATGTTTATATATATATGTATGTATGTATATATATACACACAAATATACATACACACACACACATATATTTCCTTTTGAAATGATGGATATAATGAATCAGATGGCACAATCACTATAATTTTACAGCTCATGACCCCCCCCCCAATTCTTTTTTATGTAAATTCTCCAAATGTGTGTGTATAGTGTGAGTCATGGCTACCTTTTAAAGAAAAGGAATTAGAAAAATTGCACAAGCAATTTGTAGTGTTAACATTTGCCCCTAGTTAGCATATTTGAAATGCTTATTTGTGTAGCTGTCCGTTGGATTTTCAAGAGCATGCTTTCAGGCTGGTTTAGAGATGAGTGACACAGAGAATGGAATGGCTTGAGTTAATATCACTTACAGTTTACACAGCTCAGAGTAGGAAGATGTGCCGATGTCTAATGTAGGAGAAGAGTGACATGAATGGGAAGACACAACACCAGGAAAAGGACAGAAGCATGAAACACTAATTGCCATCGATCTCACAGAGCTTAACTGAGACATGGGGAGAAGTGTCAGGGAGCCAAGTCGCCATCATACAGGAGTAAACTGACAGCGTGAGATGACCTGAGTAGAATCACATAAAGAAAACTGAGGTGCGTTTCTTTCTTTTAGGAGAAAGTGGAATGTTTCTGTTAATGTAGTTTGGTTTAGATTGGTTATTTCTTCTTTCTGGATAGTTTTTTTTTTCCTTTCCCTCCAGCATCTCTATGAAGAAAACAATTTCATGACTGAACTCATTGACAAAATTCCTACTTTGATAGATTATACTGCTGTGATGTATTTTTCAAATGCAGATTTGCTGTAAGCACATGGAAAGCATGTGTTACTGGACATCGTGTTAGATGCACAAAACCAAGATTCAGAGTGTGGTTTTATGAACTTAATTGGGAGAAATGTTGTTATTAGATACAATGGTATTGTGATTAACAAATTATCTGTAAATTAAAGTTCTTTATTGGGAGGAAGTTGGAATTTTAAAAAAAATCTTCACAATTTCTCTTTGTTTCAATCCAGTAGAAGGTCAGTTGGGATGACTTTGTGTTATTGTTTCCTAACTTCCTTTGTCTATAACCCCTCATTAAACAGAACAGGTATTAATGACTATTTTGTATATGAAAGAAATTCTAACACAAAAATTGATTAAGTTTCTGGTAGAAATAACTAGATGCAGATTTCAAGACTCACTTAGGCTACTGCTTTTCAGTTTTACCATGCCAAAAAAAAGTTATAACTAATCCATAAAGGCATTTAAGTACATAAATGTTTGCGATGAACACATGACCATATGCAGTTATATGTATGTGTACATATAGACATATATATGGGTGTGTGTATTTGTGTATATATTTATATATGTGTGTATATACATATGTATGTATAATTTTTATGATGTAAAATGTCCTCAAGAAAAGGGAGAATTAGGGAAGTTGGATTGTTGCACAAATTCTTTAATTTTGTTGGGACTCAGTTTCCTCATAAGTAAAATGAAAGAGTTGGTCTAGATAACTTCTAAGAACCCTTTCACTTCTAACTTTCTAATATTAGTTGACTCCAAGACACCTTGAGGCATTAGAAGACAAATGTACTTTACAAAAGGAAGACCACAGTTCATATTTGAAACTTTAAATGAAATAT
The DNA here is from genome assembly GCF_028372415.1 of Notamacropus eugenii. NCBI lineage: Eukaryota > Metazoa > Chordata > Mammalia > Diprotodontia > Macropodidae > Notamacropus > Notamacropus eugenii. The sequence continues at coordinate 235,392,899 of NC_092875.1, read as the reverse complement.
CATAGCATATTATATAAATTCATTATTTCAGATATTAAATGTGGCCAAACAAACTAAATTCGTAGACTGTGTTCCTAAATTTGGCAGAATCTCTCCTCCCTTCTGAGCTTGAATAGAACAATTTCGATACTTGAAATTTTAACATTTAGTGGAAAAAGAAATTTGAGCAGTGCTCATGCATACTACTATATGAATTTTTTGGTTTCTTTTGTATCTATGCACATGCATTTTAAAATTGAATTGTGGAAGGGATTTTATTCATTTGGATAATCACAGAAGGCTGTTTTCTTGTTTTTATGAGAACCATACAATGCTTTTTTTGTTGGTTGGGAACTCATAGTCTACATCACTTTTTAAATTATAATTTCAAATGTGTAACTTTGGATAAGTCACTTACCCCTGTTTGTCTCAGTTTGTTTATCTGTAAAATGACCTGGAGAAGGATATGGCAAACTACTTCAGTATCCAAGAAAACTCCAAATGCAGTCAGGAAAGACATGACTGAAAAAAACTAAAGAACAGTAAAATGCCTATCCTTTAGGGGTATTCTGAAGCAAAATGAGTCTTTTTTGTAGAAATTATCTGTGAAATACCAATCAACTATTTATTCTTTCATTCCTTGGGAAATCAGGAGGGTGCCATTGTGGAGAGATTTTTGTCCACATAGTGATATACTAAGGGCTCTGCCCCACCATCAACCTATATAACCTCTCATCCTCCTACACAGCTTCAAAGTTACAGAGTATCAGATGTGTGCAGTAGGAGGTTGACAGTTCAATGTAGTACAATACAAAATAAATCTTGGAGAAATCAATAAACAATGTCTGACAAGATCAACTATAGGAAAATTATGGGCTGGCAAAGTAGGGTAGTGAAAGGTTTGATCTTGTAGCTTAAAATTTAGAAGGGAAAAAGGCCTTTCATTTCAAAAATAAAAGTCTTCATGTATTGTTTTAAGAACAGATAATTAAAGAACAAAGAAATTATTACCCATCCCAGTTCTTGACTGTCTTGGATCAGAAATGTTAAATAAGTAACTGTGTTATTTCTTTGTATTTTTAGTGATTTTAGGGTTTAATAATGTGTTTGGGTGACACGCAGAAAAATGAACTGTTCTCTCCTATTTTATTTATCTCATCCTTTTTGCCTTTAATTTTTCCAAGATGCTAGAAGAGGGTGTAATCATTAGAGATTTTTCCCTTTCCCTGAATCTCCTTCTTATAGGATAGGTAAATTAATCGTTCCATCATCGTTACTTCATTATCATGCTCACAGTTTTTGGAATGTTTACCCTGTCCTATGAGCTATAGATGCAAAATTCTTGTCTTCAAAGAGATGATAATCTAATTATCAGCTGAGGAGATGGGATATACAATCCCAGATATCATAAATTAATTGCTAAATGAGTGATTTGGAAATTAAATACTATGAAAATTTAGAGGAGGAAGAGATTGCTTTTAGGCTGGAGAGGTCAGAGGAAGTTTCATGGAATATTTGAAATTACAAGAATAGCTGTGTATTGGAGAGCAGCTGTGTGTTTGGCAGCTTGGTGGTGCAGTGGATAGAGCATCAGCTCTGGAGTCCGGAGGACCTGGGTCCAAATGTGACCTCAGAAACTTATGTTATGTGACCCTGGGCAAGTCACTCAATCCTGTTTGCCTTAGTTCCTGGAAAAGAAAATGACAAACCACTTCAGCATCTTTGCCAAGAAAACCCCAAATGGAGTCACAGAGAGTTGGACATGACCTGAAACACCTCAACAACAAAATTGGAGAGCAGGATGTCAGTGAAAATAGAGTCTTGATAAATTGAGAGGGGTAGAGGCAACATTTTAGATAAGAGGATATCTTGATTGATGTGGCAGTGTCATGGGGATAATTAACAGATCAATTGAATTAAGGTTTTGTTTTGCGTCTTTGCAACCCTGACACTTAGTACAGTGCTGTGAACATAATAAGTACTGAAAAATTGCTTGTAAGATTGAATTTAATTGAAAATAGTTTGAAATTTAAAGTATTTTAATATGCAATATTATTTTGCCCTAAAATTCAGAGATCTAGTTGAAGAAGTATACTCAAAAACTGGAGTCACAGTCATTGCACATGGGAGTCTGAGTCTTGTTTTTTTAATCTTAGACAAGGCATTTTTCTCTTGGGTTGTTTCCTGATGGAAGAGAGTTGTACATAATAATCTAAAATAGTCTTGCCAATACTAACATTATATGATATGATCCATGAAGATTAAAGGAACAAAATTTGGAGTATACTTTCCCCCCTTTTTTTAGAGGTGTGCCAATCAGACCCTGATACTTAGACAGTCTTATGAGAAGGTCCATTATAATGATCCTCCAAAGGAGAAATACTTAGCTCTTCAGGAAGCTTCCCCTGACTAACCCAGCCTCACAACTCTCATAAGCAAGTATTTAGTATCTATACCATTCTTTCGACAATTAACCACATAGTATCTCCTGACTCTACTATGATCCAGAGATGTTATTCAAAGCTTGTTCTCTTTCAACTTCCATATTTTTATAGTTTGTTTCCCCAGCTAGACTATATGTTCCTAAAGGATGTGTCTTTTATAACTTTATAAATTTATAAATATTTTTAAATTTACTTTATAACTTGTAGACAAATGCTATTTATTTGATTCTATAAAGTAAGTAAAGGTTTTCTAACTTACGCCAGATTTTTTTTGGATACAGACAAGTGTCCACCACTGTAAAGTTAGTTGTCTAGTGTTTTGTTGTTATTGTGATAGAAGATTTTCCAGCTGTGTATTAAATCTCTTCTTAGTTATCCAAGTGTCACTAACGAGTCTGAGTAGAATGTGGAAGATATGGCTGTCAGGGAACCAAAATGAGTATTAAATTACCATACCAAATCTCCTGCAGCTGATTGAGTCTTACCTTCCTTCAAAGGAATCCTATTGGAAGACAGTGTATATTTACGTGAGTGACGCACATTTTAAAAATTCCTCTTTTGAAGTTGTCTCCTAGATGCCTCATTCTTTTAAATGTCATTCAGGATGGAAAATCGTCCTTTTAAGCTGGATTTGTTGAATTCCTTTTGAGTGTTATAAACTGAGTATATGGGAATGTTGTGTCAGAGAAGGTACAGGAATCAGGCTGAGATAATTAGGAAGGTTTTGTGGAAGCGGTAACATTGGAAGTTTGATAGACTGAAATTAGGCAGAAATAAGGTGTTTTCTAAGCCACAGGATTGTCATGAACAAAGCTGTGATTGGTGAAGTTTAAAGCTCTTTCAGTATGACATTAATTTTCAAAATTGGCTGGAGATTCCAAGTTGGGGAGCAGTAGGAGTTAAGATTGGAAAGATAAGTTGCTCTGAACAAGGGATATTATTTTTTTTTTTAATTTTGACACAAAAACTAGTTTGTTGTTGTTCAGTCATTTCAGTTGTGTCTGATTCTTCATGATCCCAATTATTTTTTGCTTTTGTTTTTTCTGCAAAGATGCTGGAATATTTTGACATTTCCTTTTCTAGCTCATTTTACAGATGAGGAAACTGCTGCAAATCAGGTTAAGAGACTTGTCTAGGGTTATCCAGCTAGTAAGTAAGTAAATGTCCGAGGTGGGATTTGAACACGGGAAGATGAGTCTTTCTGACTCCAGGTCTGGCACTCTATCTTCTGGGCCACCTAGTTGCCCACAGAACCTATTAGCCAAGTCTGTGGCTGTTGGTGAAAAGGACTGCTGCCAGCTAGATATGATAGGCCCAAAACTATGAGCCTTCCCAACTGGGTGGCAAAGGTTGGTATATTCCTTCAGTGCAGAGATGTTGAACTTGTAACCAGTGACTGCACCTCAGTGTTGCTTGAAGCAGATTAAAATGTAGATGAAAAAATGTACAATAAGATAAATAAAAATATACTACAACATAGATAATGTTAATTTGTGGTTTTCTGACTTAATATACAGGCTGTAGGGATCCATTTCCATTTGCATTTGCTACCACTGCTTTAGTGGGCTAAGCTAACTAAATCTGGAATCAATATGGAGAGCTTCCTAGAGGTGGGGAAGCATTAGCAAACCAACACAAGGTAGAAACAGAGCAGGTACAAACTAGTTAGTAGTAGGATTGAGGCAGTGGGTGTACAGCATGGGTGAGAGAGGAAAGCTTTTTTTTTTTCTGAAGCATTGTTATTGCAGGTTGGGATGTGTTGAAACCTATGTTCTGATCTCTTCTCCTCTGATTCTAGAAGTCACTCACCCAAAGATCCCACCTCTGTAACTGTTGTTAATTACTCAGGTGACATGTGTGATTCATAAATACTCAGCTCACTGAGTATAAATATAGGATATAACATGCTGCGTTTATAGTATAACCAATCAACTTATTTTATATTAATTTTGGTGTCAGAAAAAATGTTCATACAAGAAATAAATGTGAACATTTTTCTGACACCGAAAGATTAATATATGTGTGTATGTGTATATATGTATTATTATGCGTATATATGTATTATTATGTATATATGTGCGTATATACGTGTGTGTGTTCAGAAGGACGTTGGACATCACTAAGTCCATCTTCATTGATCAAGAATAACAATAAGAGTTATTGCCCAAGTCGGCAATAGAACTTAGAATCTTCTATTAACTTTCACATTCCACCACCTTTCCCTTCCAATTTTCTTTTTCTCCTGAGTTTAAGAGGGCAATATGTTTCCTTTTGCATAATTCTGTTCTTTCAACACTCTTTCCCCAGTAGACAGCAAGTGTTAAAATAATAGATTTTAATGACTTTTCTATCCTTCTCTAAGTTCAGGTACAATTTCATGTTCCCAGGAGGTATTTGAAAATGATGATTTTTTGGCCACTTTTTCACCTACGGTAAAAATGACTGAGTAGCACCCTGCACTCCCCCTCCCTCCCCCCAAAAATGTTTTATAAATCACACAGGTTCTAAACTGTCCATAAACGTGAATTTAATTCTTGATACTTGGTACAATGGGAGAAACTTAATCACAGTTAGGTGGATATTATCATTATAAATAGAGAGCTATCATGATTAGCAGATAGACAGCTGACCTCAAAGCCAAGAGGGCCTGGTCAGGGGTGGGGAACCTGTGACCTCAAGGTCACACGTGGCCCTGTAGGTCCTCAAGAGTGGCCCTTTGAGGAAATCCAGTCAAGAATCAAGTTTGGATTCAGTCAGAGGGCCATACTTGAGGATCTAGAGGGCCACATGTGACCTTGAGACTGCAGGTTCCCCACGCCTAGCCTGGGTCAGTCTCTACTATTCCATATTATTACCCTGGGCAAGTCTACAATCAGCTTTTTAAAAGAGTCACAAAATTAAATGAGAGATATAGAAAATAAAATAGCCTTCTTTGTTTATTGTTTATTCATTGATTCTAGTTGACCTTAGGAAGCAAAATTCAGCCTTAAAGTTTCTCCTCCAAGAAGATGTTTCCTTTGTAAATGTTAATATGCATGAATGAATGAAAAACATTTATTTAACATCTCCTGTGTGCCAGGAACTGTGTAAGGCACCATATAGATTTGGAAGTACCTGTAGATATAATTTTGTTCAATAGTCTTCTAATTACCCTTATCCACTGAAACATCAAACAAGGAGACACGTATTTGTCAAAAATGCTCATCACTGCCTTGAAAAATATCTTCCACAAAATTCAAGTGAAAGTGAGATTCCACATAGATAATAATGTTCTCTACATTCTCCCATTTTGGGATGATATGGTCTTAATTTTACTGAATTTTCAAATGCTTTGAGGCTGGTCAGTGAGACCCAGTACAACTCAAAAGAAATGACCCGAGCAGTTCACGTAAGAAAAGCTGAGTGATTAAACTATTCATTATTGCCATGATTGTGGCCATCAAGTACATGGACTGAATTAGTCTGTCTGTCTGTGAGAGATAGATAATATGCTGAGCCCAGAATCAAGTTAGATGAGCAAATCAGACCAGATGGAAATTGGAAAGGTATGCAGTACTTTCTGTGATCTGAAACTGATACTTGTCACAAGACATCCTTTTTTTTTTTTTTAACACCAGTGTTCTTGAGGTGTGATTCAGTATAGCTATGGAATATCACAGAAGAATTAAAATTACTGGTGCTCCAAGGAGTTAATGTAAAGATACATAGTGGTTGTGAGGAAGATATGGCACACTGTCTCTTCAAGATACCCAAAAGGCATTAAAAAGGAAAATCTGTATGTCTATACATGCATATATATAAACATAAACCTACATATAGAAAACCAAGTGGGTGTGTATATATACATGTATGTGTGTGTAAATATATATACATATATATTATTCCGTGATTGAAATATATACCCATATGGAGCTCTCTATATCAATATAAAGATATGTTTCCAGCCATATGCATTTATCTGAAAAAGATGTCTAGTCTTGTACTAAGAATAAGGGATAGCAAATGTGTAACCCAGATTTTTCATTGGGATCAACCAAAATATTAAAGTGCCTAGAGCAATGTGGCTGCTGTGTTGGTTAGATCATTTATGGTGACTACATAGGATATGAATAAAATGAGAAGACATTGAAAGGCATAATAGGATCATAAATTTGGAACAGGAAGGAACCTTAGTGTTCCCATAATCCGAATCCTTTCTTTTATAGGTAAGAAAACTGAGACCACTCAGGTAGTGAATTAGTATATCCAGCAAAAAAAAAAAATTGTTCGGTTTCATTAATTTTCAGTGGGATTCAAATGAAGAGCATTTATTAGCATTAGGGAAAGGTAAGTTCTGCAGGAAACAGCAAGCTTCTTTTGTGATCAGCTTCTCTAAGACAGTGCTGTTTGTTCATGGAAATATGAAAGCTTGTTAAACTGGTCATATATTCTCTTTTAACAAGATTGATGAGACTTCTCAGATGTGAAAGTTGTGATTCAGTTTCAAATGAGCTTTGAAAAGATCTTACAGTAGGAATTGTATAAATAAATACCTACGCATGAGGATTATACCTCTTAACAATGAAATTCTAAGTATTTTAGAAGAAAGGTATAAGCATTTTTAGAGCAAAGAGCTTTTTAAAAATTCATTAATGAAAATTATACCTAAACACACTGCAAAAAAAATGTATTAGGAGAAAGCATGCCTGATATTAATGTTGGAATGATAAATTTTAAAGCTTAATACATCTTTAGTCCTTAAAATCCTCTACCTCTCTGATTGGAGAATATGATGATGAGCTAATCCCCAAACCTCTATTTAAGAAGGGAGCCTGAGTCAACCACCTCTTCGTTTTCTACCTAACTATACTTCTTTGGTCTTTTTTTTAACACCCCCAGACCTAGACATGCTGCGCCCCCCCACCCCTACCTTCCTTATGTGTATTGTCTTCTTTCCCTATTAGATTATAATCTCTTTGAAGATAGGAACTGTCTTTCATTTTCTTATTTATATCCTTAGTGTTTAGCATAGTGCCTAACAAAAAAGTAGGTGCTGAATAAATGTGTATGAACTGATTCTTGGTTCTTCCTATTTTCAACAAAGGCAATAAAAAACATCAAGCTTTGGAAAAAATAAATACTTAAAAGTTGACATTTAGATTTATCGTTGATTTATTTAAAAAGAAATTGATTTTAAATGACTGCTGAAACCTATGATTTAGTTATTTATGGTAGTTAAGCACTTCTTTGGATAAAAATTGCATTATTCATATTTTGACATTTCTAATATTGTTGCTTTTTCTGATTTTCAGAATGTTGATATTCTGATGGGTTAGTGGGCTATCTAGATGAACATTTAAAAAAATTTAAAGAAAGTAAGCATTTACATACTGACTGAAGTTAAAAAGTGCAAGTGGTACAAGATAATTAGAACTGTTAGGATAATTGTCTCTTATAGATACATTATGCCTCAGTTGCGTACTGCTAAATGAAATGTGAAAACGTGTATCAGAGTGAGAAATTATATATGAGCTAGATCTGAGTACAAGAGAAATGGTTTTGTTTGAAAACTGTGGAAAGAAAACTGTGGGCTTTTGCCATATATTTGCATACGGTCAAGTCTGATGTTTAGTCCAGAAACTGAATATTCAGAAAGAGGTCTGAATTTAGTGTCAGAAATCTTTGGTGAAAAACTGGTATTCTTTCCTAGTGGTAACGTGCACTTTAGGTTGCATTCCAGTGAGATATTGCTGTAAATTCAGAGGAAATTTGTCAATTACAGATATTTCCTCTCATGTTCTGATACCAGTTGGTGCCTATGAGAAAAAGGCTTTGCTCATCTCTGTCCCTTCACTTTTCATCTCTAAGAGCATTGTGTAGGTTCATCTGCTGAACTCATTCTGATAAGCTCACTGAACTGCAGAAATTGTCTCCTTTCCATAAATCCACCCTTGCTCATGTTGCTTCAACTATCCACCACTGACTAACTAAATCGTAGTATGAAAGGACATGAAATTTGTACATCACAAGAGGGGCAGTGGAACATAGCTCTTTCAGGACTGACCCCAATCACTGCCTTAATAGAATGGTCCAACCCAAACAGAAAGCACATTCAAAAGAAAATGAAAAATTGCTCTCTGTAGACTCTATGCTTGTGTTTGCTTTCTATTACATTTTATTTTAAAGAGAAGATTATGCTTCTCACACTTTGGCTATGGATCAGATGAAGTTTACTTCCCTTCTAGATTGTTGTCTTAAACTTGAGCTGTCATTGCAGTTTCAAGCCAAGTTTCAAATACAGCCAAGAGAAGAAATCCCTTATGATATTTTGAATAGCATCCTGGAGCTAAATCCAGGGAGGCTATCAAGTGAGCTTGACCAACTAGCTGATTTTTTTCTATAGATTTTTCTATAGACTTTGTCTTGTTTATTGTAATGGTTTTATAGTTAATTTAGTACAAAAATCTTCTCAAGATTTCAGAAGTAGGTATAGCCAGCCTACCTCAGTTTCAAGAGATGACCCTTAGCTATAAGAGTCCAAGTTCTGAATGTTGCCAGGGTCTGAAAGGGAATTTTAACTGGCTATTCTCCAGATACATGTGGAACTCAGAGGTTATCTTTAAAAAAAAAAATAACAGTTTGAAAAGACTACCTCAAAATTAGTAATTCATCTGAAGCAGAATGTTTTAACCTACTGTAGATGCACCATCTGGTCTCTAGAAATGTAATATTCATTTCTAAACACTTATTTATGCATATAGACATCATTTCAGCTGCTCACATGTTAGAAAGGAAACATGGACAATTTTAGGGAATAAATTCCACCTCTCTCACACGTATTGAGCTAGCTAGAACTTCACAGGGCAGTACTGGAAACTAAGACACACTTTTGACACACCATTGCCCCTACGTTCTGAAGTTGCCTCACCAGAAATGTTGAAGATGTGGATTAGTGTTTACCTCCCCCTCTCTCTCAAAGTATACTCCGTATAATTTTGCTGTTTTTCTCCATTTTTTACATTTTATCAAATGTTATGGAATTGAATACACACACTATCAAAAGATAGAGATACTTGATGAGTAACAAGTATAGATGAACTTTCTGGGAAATTTCTAGCTCAATACAAACACATAGATTTACAGTTAGAAGAAAATAAATTATGTAAATTGATATATAGCTTTTGACTCTACTCCATAAAATACTACCTTATTTGGGGAAGCACTATAGAAATTATGCTGGATTTGGGATCAGAAAACCTTAATTTGGTTATGAAGTCTACCATTTACTACTCACGTGACCTTAAGCAAATCACTTAACTCAATCTCATTTGATCCTTATATCTCTGCAAGGTATATATTATAATCCTCATTTTACAGATGAATAAAATCAGGCTAAGGGATGTTAAGTGACTTGCCCAGGACCATACAACATGTAAACATCTGAAACAGAATTCAAATTCAGATCTTTCTGAGTCCAAGCCCATCACTCTGTGCACTGCTTCATCTAGCTGCTTCATGATATGGTTGCAGCCAGGAGGAGGGAGATGTTTTAATACCACACCACAAAATAGTGAATATCTATCTATCAGTGTCTCTCTATCACTTTCTCTTTTAAAACTTAGGTTGTTGTATGATTAATAATCATTAGTAAAGGAAATTTTGATCTTCAAAGGCAAGTATCACTCATACTAACTGTCTACAGGCTTTATTGTGAATTTTTCTCATGGTTCTCAGTGTGGGTGAATTTGCTCTTAAATCTAGCAAGTATTTCACCCTCATCATTTAAATCTGTGCTAAGATACTTCCTAAGGAAAATGTATATTTTTATTGTATATCTGTATTTATTTATACACATTTATATGTACATGTTTATATATGTATATATATATGCATGCATACATACATAAAATTGAATTACTTCTGTGTTCTAAGTCTCTAGGATTTTTCTTAACAAAAATAAGAGACTTAAGTTCTCCTAATCCATTTTGCTTCCTACATTTAACTATAAATTTCTCTCTATTCAGAAGTTCTTATTGGAGTTCCCTGAAGTTGTTTTAAAAGATACCTTGATAGCTATATTCCAGTATAATTTTCTTCTGCAGTCCTACGTATCTTGTTTCACGCATTTAAAAACAATATTATGAAAAGAAACCCTTGGGCTCCATCACATTTCCAAAGGGGTCTGTGACACAAATAGGATTGAGAACCTTTGTTCTTAGTGAATGATTCTGTGGAATATAAGTGTTATGGTGGGAGAAGAAAGGGAGAGCCTGTGAACAGGATTTACAAATCCAGATGAAATTTATTGGAAGATGTTCTTTTTTTTTTTAACTTTTAACATTCATTTTCACAAAATTTTGGGTTCCAAATTTTCTCCCCATTTCTCCCTTCCCCCCACCCCAAAACTCCAAGCATTCTAATTGCCCCTATCACCAACCTGCCCTCTCCCATAACATCCCTTCCTTCCCTTGTCCCCATCTTCTCTTTTGTCCTGTAGGGCCAGATAACTTTCTATACCCCATTACCTATATTTCTTAATTCCTAGTAGCAAGAACAATACTCGACAGTTGTTCCTAAAACTTTTGAGTTCCAACTTCTCTTCATCCCTCCCTCCTCACCCATTCCCTTTGGGAAGGCAGGCAATTCAATATAGGCCATACCTGTGTAGTTTTGCAAATGCCTTCCATAATAGCCATGTTGTGTAAGACTAATTATAATTCCCTCCATCTATCCTGCCCCCCATTGCTTCTATTCTCTCTTTGAATTCTGTCCCTCCCCAAGACTGTTGACTTCAAATTGCTCCCTCCTTCCACTGCCCTCCCTTCCATCATCCTCCCCACCCTGCTTATCCCCTTCTCCCCCACTTTCCTGTATTGTAAGAAAGGTTTTCATACCAAAATGAGTGCACATTTTATTCCTTCCTTTAGTCGAATGTTATGAGAGTAAACTTCACGTTTTTCTCTCTCCTCCCCTCTTTTTCCCTGCACTGAAAAGTCTTTTGCTTGCCTCTTTTATGAGAGATAATTTGCCCCATTCCCTTTCTCCCTTTCTCCTCCCAATATATTTCTCTCTCACTGCTTAATTTCATTTTTTTAAGATATGATCCCATCCTCTCCAATTTACTCTGCTGTGTGTGTGTGTGTGTGTGTGTGTGATCCTACCAACTACCCAGATACTGAAAACTTTCAAGAGTTACAAATATTGTCTTTCCATGTAGTAATGTAAACAGTTCAACTTTAGTAAGTCCCTTATGACTTCTCTTTGCTGTTTACCTTTTCATGCTTCCCTTGATTCTTGTGTTTGAAAGTCAAATTTTCTTTTCAGCTCTGGTCTTTTCATCAAGAATGCTTGAAAGTCCTCTATTTCATTGAAAGACCATTTTTTCCCCTGAAGTATTATACTCAGTTTTGCTGGGTAGGTGATCCTTGGTTTTAGTCCTAGTTCCTTTGACTTCTGGAATATCCTATTCCATGCCCTTCCATCCCTTAATGTAGAAGCTTCTAGATCTTGTGTTATCCTGATTGTATTTCCACAATACTTGAATTGTTTCTTTCTAGCTGCTTGCAATATTTTCTCCTTGACCAGGGAACTCTGGAATTTGGCCACAATGTTCCTAGGAGTTTCTCTTTTTGGATCTCTTTCAGGCGGTGATTGGTGGATTCCTTGGATAATTATTTTGCCCTCTGGTTCTAGAATATCAGGGCAGTTTTCCTTGATAATTTCATGAAAGATGATGTCTAGGCTCTTTTTTTGATCATGGCTTTCAGGTAGTCCCATAATTTTTAAATTGTCTCTCCTGGATCTGTTTTCCAGGTCAGTTATTTTTCCAATGAGATATTTCACATTATCTTCCACTTTTTCATTCTTTTGGTTTTGTTTTGTGATTTCTTGGTTTCTCATAAAGTCCTTAGCCTCCATCTGTTCCATTCTAATTTTGAAAGAACTATTTTCTTCAGTGAGCTTTTGAACCTTCTTTTCCATTTGGCTAATTCTGCTTTTGAAAGCATTCTTCTCCTCAGTGGCTTTTTGAACCTCTTTTGCCAATTGAGTTAGCCTATTTTTCAAGGTGTTATTTTCTTCAGCACTATTTTGGGTCTCCCTTAGCAAGGTGTTGACCTGCTTTTCATGCTTTTCTTGCATGTCTCTCATTTCTCTTCCCAGTTTTTCCTCCACCTCTCTAACTTGATTTTCAAAATCTTTTTTGAGCTCTTCCATGGCCTGAGCCCATTGAATATTTATTTTGGATGTTTGGGATACAGAAGCCTTGACTTTTATGTCTTTCCCTGATGGTAAGCATTGTTCTTCCTCATCCAAGAGGATGGGAGGAGATATCTGTTCACCAAGAAAGTAACCTTCTATGGTCTTATTTTTTTCCCTTTTTTGGGCATTTTCCCAACCAGTTACTTGACTTTTGAGTCCTTTGTCAAGAGTAGGGTATACTCTGGGAATCTGTGAGATCTCAGTTCCTCCAAGGTGGCATGATCAAGCGTGTACTGGTCTGGATGCAGAGAGGGATTTTTGTGCCCAGAATCTTAGCAGTTACCTCTCCACAGCCACCTGGCCTCCAGTTCCACCAAGTCAGCACTGGGGGCTGATTTTCAGATAAACTGGATGGACAGGGCCACCATTCAGTGTGAGATAAAGACAAGCTTGGCCAGGGCCTCTACTCAGGGCTGAGGTAAGACTCAGCTCTTCAGTGCCCCCAGGGGTTTTTATGCTCCAACAATGAGCAGTCTGTACAGGCTGCTGTGCAGCCTCTGTGGCCGCTGCCTGCTGCCGGAGCTATGGGAAGGCCCTTCTCCCCTCCTGGACAGCTGATAAAATGTCGTCACTGACCTGTGGCACCTGTGGGTTGATCTGAGGACCCGCTGCTGCCAGGACCCAGAATCTGGAGATTCTGCCCCTGAGGTGTCCTCCTCCCAGAGTTTCCTCTGGTGCCCTGCGGCCAAGGCTGGGCTGCCCTCCGCTCTGTGTCCAGTGCAACCGATGTTTCCTGTGGGCCTTTTAGGTCACTGTGGGCTGGAAATCTCCTACACTCTGTTGTTCTCCACTTCTGTTGCTCCAGAATTTGTTGAGAGTCCCTTTCTACAGGTATTTTGTGGACTATGTGGGAAGACCCTGCATAAGTGTGTCTTTCTAGTCCGCCATCTTGGCTCTGCTCCCCCCAAGATATTCTTTACAATAGAATTTATTGTCTTTCTCTCCTCTAACCTATTCTTCTTCTAAACTTTCCTAATACTGTTACAGGTACTATCATCGTTCCAATCATGCAGTCTCAATCTAGGTGACTTCCAGAATGCCACACTCTGCCTGACCCTTCATATCCAGTCAATTTTCAAGTGATCTTCTTTCCAACTTTGTAACATCTTTTGTATACATCTTCTTTCCTTTGATACTATTATCCCCCTACCTTACTCTCTCATCACCTTGCACCAGACTCTTTCCAAAGCCTACTAGTTGGTCTTGCTGTCTCGTCTCTACATACTCCACTCTATGCATCTCTCAACTTACCAAATTGATCTTCCTACAAAACCTAAATCTGACCATATCACACCCCCTATTCAGTAAACTCCAGTTGCTCCCTGTTGCATCTAGGATCTAATATAACATCCTCTGTTTGGCTTTTTAAAGTCCTTCACAACTGGCTCCCCTTCCACCTTTCTAGTGTTCTTTTATCTTATTCCCTTCCAAGACCCGGTGATGCTGGCATCCTCACTATTTCTCACATACTACACTCCATCTTCCTACTCCAAGTGTTTACACTGGCTGTTACTCCTTCCTGATCTTCTCTTCTGCTTCCCTGGCCTCCTTCAAGACCCAGCTAAACTTTTTGCTTCTGCAGAAGCCCTTTCCAGTCTTTCTTAATCTTGGTAATCAGAGATTACCCCCAAAATTATCCTGTTTATATATCTTGGTTATACATTGGGTTTAGAAAAATTATGTTTAATTTATGAAATAAAACAAGAATTTACATTAACAATATAATAAAAATTAATCTACAGGTGTATTATATGCAACTTGTTATTACTTTTAAATATATGATAAAGTTATCATGTAAATTTCTTTTATTTCCACTTCTTCCCTTCTCTCCTGCCCTAGCAATGGCTGCCATTAGACACAAATAAGTGTGTGTGTATGTGTATATACATATATATATATATATACACACACATAACACACACACATAGTTATGTAAAATTATTCTCTATATTCTTCTACTTAGTTCTTTCTCTAGATACAGATAGCATCTTTCTTCATGTGTCCTTTATACTTATAATTAATTTGAGTATTTGTGATAGATAAAATGACATTCATTTAAGTTGCTCTTACAACAATATTGCAGTTACTGTATACAGTGTTCTCTTGGTTCTTCTCATTTCACTCTTCTCTATTTCATGTAAGTCTTCCCACATGTTTCCAAGATCATGGAGCCCATCAGTTTTTATAACACAATAGTATTTCATTACAATCGTATACCAATACTTGTTCGGCCATTCTCCAATTAACGGGCAGGTTTTTTTGTTTTTTGTTTTTGTTGTTGTTGTTTTCTTTTTTTTAGTATTTCCTCCTCTAGCAGACTGGGAGCTCCTGGAGAGCGAGGACTTGTTTTTCAAACCTTTCTCTGGACCTACGTTGCCTAGCACAATGTCTGGCACGCGGAGAAGCTTGATAATGTTCATTGCCTCACTGACTGCCAACTGAAGACTTAGATGGAGACACACACACACACATACGTATAGACACGCACACCTGTATACATGGAATACTCAATACTAAATCTTCAGAGAGGCAGCAGCAGGGATGACCACTCAGCTTTCTTCTTGAGCACAGCTATCTCTGACCTGTCTGGGTGGAGCTGTTCTAGTTTTCCTTGTTTCCCAGTAGTTCTAGATCAGTAATTGGAGGAGAAGCATGGTGTTACCTTTTAGCTTCTCTCCCAGATCTGTGCTTTGGGTTCATTTAGCACTCTAACTAGTCAAATGAGATGGAAATGGGAGGCTTTCCAGAGAACTGAAATGCTCATTTTCCCTGTATCTACTCAAGGTCCTTCATTAACAAGAACATGTGAAAATGTTAGTTGTGACCCCAGGTATTATGGAGTCCTAGAATCTAGGTCCAGGTGTAGACTCATTTATGAAGTAGTTTTTGGAGACAGGAGGAAATTTTTGCTGTTTTAGCGATATAAGGAAAAATTTAAAAGGAAACGATCAAAACTTTATAGGTCATAATAATATAGGATTATAGATCCAGAGGAAAAGGGAGGAATTGAAGGCCTTCAAGTACAACCATTTGTACTTGAATAATAATTTAATAATTTTAAAAATAGTCCTAGCTCCACTGTGCTAGAGGATTTCTCTTTCTTTCAGTTGGTTGACCATTGCCAGTTGAATGACCCCTTTGTTTGAGGGGCTTACAGCTTTCTCTTGGAATTCAACATATGAATGCCAGCCTAGATGGTTGGGTCAGTGGAGTGAAGTCTGTAAAGCAGAAAAAAAAACCAACACTGAATAAAAAGAATAAGAAAAGAGTTATACACACACACATACACAAACACACACATACATGTTAGTGCCCATGTGCATGTAAAATGATTTCTTTTTTTTTTTGGGTGTGTAATGTCTATATCCCTATGTATATAGGTAATTCTTTTCATCCTGAGCATTTGCTGAAGTTATTTTCTCTAAAATAATTTGCTATTGTTTTTGTTATTTATTTTCTAGACCATTATCCTAAAATAATAACAGCAACAACTATGTCCGTCATAAGCCACTGAGAGGAATTTAGTTAGGTGTGATAGATTTGTGTTGCATATTTATGTTTTATAGGGTGGCTTGAATGATTCTCCAATTTCTTTTTCCATTTATACTCCATTTTCTTTTGTGAAGTCCTGAATCTGAGTGTTGGCTCTGACTCTATCTTTGTGACTTTGACCAAGTCAGTTAGCCATATTGGGCCTCAGTTTCCTCATCTGTAAAATGAAGGAGTTGGAGTAGCTGACCTTTGTTGCCCCTTCCATTTTAGATCTTGAATTAATGGCATTAGGAAATATAACAGATTGGTTGAACTACAAATGAAATTGTGATAAATTTAATCATATTAAAGATTTCAGTTATAACTTATTGTCTCCCTTTGTAAATGAGACACTTGCTGTTCTAGTTGGGCTGTATTTTGCAATTGAAGGGAGCATCTTTTAAAAAAAGGGTAACTGACAATTTTAGCAAAGAAGAAAAGTTGCTCTCCTGTTGTTTATCCCTTCCCCCTCCGTTGTCACAGAACATTAAGCTTTTCCTCTAGGCAAAAATAGACATCTGCTACTTATGAAGAAGAAATGAAACTTTTTTTATCATCAAAATGACATCATTGTTTTTAAGGACTCTTCAGGAAGGCAAAAATAATTCACACAGTAGTGGTTTATCTCTCTGCTTCTTAAACACAATAAAATATTCTGCTTGTAACTTCATGGGCAAATCTATTTTGCTTTATCACCTAATGTTTCCTTCATCCTACCCAACAGTTTAGAAGCATTTTTATAATTGGCAAAAGAAGCTTATGTCCTATAGATTACCATGTAGAGTTGTTTGCACATATACATACATCCATTTAGACTCTTCTGCTAAAAATGAATGGGAATTCAGAATAGTAGACTATTGGGTTTGTTAAAGATTAGTTGTTTTCCCTTCTTCATAAATTTTAATGGCAGGGGCATTAGAATATATAATGATAGTCATGATTTCCCATTTTATGCTTTCATCAGTTTCCTCATCTGTAGTACTAGTAATGGAAATACAGTCTATGTTTTGGGATAAAAAATGAACACAAGAGAGTGATAGCATAGTACAGAAGAAAATACACTGGATTTTGAGCCAGAGGAATTGAGTTCAAATCTCAAAGATTTTAACCACTGCCCTTGTGATCCTGGGCATATAATTTAATGTCTCTTGCCCTAGTTCCAAATTTGTTAATTAAGGGAGTTTGGCAAAGGTGGTCTCTAAGGTCTCTTCTCCCTCTGTAGCTGTGATTCTATAAATGGTGGCTCATGGCTTATGCTTTCTTGATAGGAAGGTATCATGTCAAAACAGACTTAAGGGTGACTTGGAAAGAGGTTGTATTTTGAAGTGCTTCAACATGGATCCATGATAGAAACATATTTATACCAATCTGTACACATACATGAACTTTGAATTTAAAGCCTTCTGGAGGATTTCCCTTGAGCTCCTCCCCCCCATCATAGTGAATATGAATGTTTAACACTTCCTGTCAGAAGAGTCTGACTCAGTTTCTCTTGTTGTAGTTATAGCTCATTTCTGTTCTGACATTTGTTCCCTAGCCTAGCATCTGTGCAATCACACACTATACTTGGGGAAAGATCATGGTTAAATATTTTTAACTGTCTCTGAACCCTTTATGGTTTTTTCTTATCAATTGTGGTCAATTCTGTGAACATTTATTTAGTGTCATTTATGTGAAGAATACTAGATTTAGGCACTAGGAGAGAGAGAGAGAGACAGAGACAGAGAGACAGAGAGATACTCATCTATCTCCTCTAACCATCAGTAGACTCACTGCTGACATAATACTCTTGTGAGAAAAATGCTCTATATCTCTTATTGGAATCATCCTGTGGAAATATTTGACGTCATACTTGCCCAAAATAAAATACGTAGGTCCAGCGATATGTTCAACCATCATCCCATCCAATCTCAGTGTTGTTGTTGTTCAGCCATGTCCAATTCTCTTGGCAAAGATACTGAAGTGATTTGCCATTTCTTTCTGCAGTAGATTAAGGTAAATGGTGGTTAAGTGACTTGCCCAGTCACACAGATACTGTCTGAGGTCAGATGTGAATTCATGCCTTCCTTGTTCCAGATCTAGAGCTCTATTGTCTGACACATCTAGCTGCCCCTTCCAAAATCAGTACATTTCTTATAGGAACCAGATTAAAATGTAGTTGGGAAATATTTAACAAAAATGAAATACAGTTGAATTTGGATAATGTTAATATCTGTTTCTCTAAGTCAGTATATAGCCTACAGTGGGGGATCGTTCAATATGATTTAATGACCCCTATTTCTATTTGAATTTGACACTGCTGCTCAATAGGAAGTCCTTTCACTTATCGCCCTGTAGATTGGTAGGAAGTCACCTATTTTTTATCTAATGCTGTCCATTGTTAGAGCTTTAGGCTGATCATCCTACTCCTGTGTCGGGTAGTATGAACCCTGTGCTTTGTAAAACTTGAATGGATAAATGATGAGCTCTGAAGATGGTACAAACATGCAAGTACAGTACAACCTCCCCAATTTAGAGTAATTGAGGGAAAGGTCATAGTGAGAAGTCTAATTACAGATTTTGTTTTGAGATTATATTTTGACCTTGAAATAGTGGCCAAAAAAATGTTTGTTGCCAAGGAGAGGTCCTGTAGACCTGCTTTAATGAATACATAGACACAAAGGAATCATTAGTAATTGCAGCATTATTTGTTTAAATGGCTGCTGCTATTGAAATTACTTTAAATTAAACAACCTTCCTAGAAGGTTAGAAATAATTATTTGCTTTATAAGTCCTTTTTTATAGACAGACTTTATCAAAAATGACCTCATCCATGCCTGCTCAAATTTTCATGAATTCACAATTTTGACCAAATTAAGTATTGCATGTCTCTCTGTATGTATTTTATAGCTAAGAAGGATAGAGGAAAGCTTAATTTCCTCCTCCTCATCATAGACAGGTACAGGTTTTTAACTTATAGCACACTGAATCAAGGATTCTTGCATTCATCCTATGAAGGTTCAGATTTACTGTGAGAGAAATCTTTGATTCAGGAAGGAAACTAGATTACTTCTTATTTGTCATGAACACTTAGCAGGGTGAAAACTCTTTTAAAAAAGATTTATGTACCCGGGAGATTTTTTAAAGGATATTATTAAAAATGGAATGTTCTGAGTGAAGGTGAAACTTTTTTTTAACCCTATTTGGGTGTCCTGGCTTAATCACCTGACTTATCCTTACCTCCTTGGTACTTGCTCCATATCCATAACCCCATTTTAGTGTATCCATATTGCATAACATATCTTCCCTATAGTTTTTTCCATTGTCACTGGCTCAAAGTTTGGCTCTTAAGTGGTACTGAAAAGAAAAACACCAGCTGTTTTGCAAAATAAGCATCCATTTTATATATTTTGATTCTGCACAAAAGAGATAAGGAGAGAACTTGGACACACTATACTTAACACAGAATACTTAACAAGGAATACAAAGTTCAGACTATAAAGTGTAGAACTAATTTTTAGAAGGCTTCTAGATCTCTTGAATCATCATGACACCTTCATCAAATCCTTCTGGCTTTACTGAGTTTATTTTCCCTGTGGGGATGGAGCAGAATTGAGGAACTTCTCTTTTTCATTAGAGGATTAAAAGTCAATCCAAAGATTTCCTTTCCATCAAGCCAAGGATTATTTTAGTGAGAGATACATACATACATACATATCTGTGCATGTGCTTGTGCTCATGTGTGTGCGTGTGCGTGTTTGTGCGCATGCATGTGCTTATGTAGTCAGTCATTAAATTAACTAGAACTTACAAAGTGCCTATCATATTCTTGGTACTAAGCAACGGGAATATAAAGGGGCAAAAGATAGTTCCTGACCTCAAGGTTCTTACAATCTAATCAAAAGAAAGTGACTATATATTTACTGTAATGCACTTCAAGAAATATTTTTTTAATGTTGGATTCCTTTGACTTTACTAGTTTAAGAAAATTATAAAATAAAAACTATCTGATAACCTTTTTAGCTCTTTTATTGGAGCTCTGTTTCTTAATTGGTTTTGTTTTATTTTAGGCTTCCTTTGTTTTTCCAAGCTAGCAAATGTTATTCCATAAAAACGCCCCAAAATTTCAGAATCATTGTATTCAGTTGTGAGCTGATGTCCACTGTGTTATTCCGTTTCTGGATAATTTGTTTAGAACAAGGATCAACAAACTATGGACAATAGGTCACCATCTATTTTATATGAGGACAAGCTAAGAATGGTCTTTTGTTTTTAAATAAAATTTTATTTACAAATGTTAAAGCTATTCTTAGCTCACTAGCGTACAGGTTACTAACCTCCATTTTAGGCAAATATGTGAAAAGTCCATAATGAAAATGTCACAAAAAATTCTTAGAGCATATACAGTTATATAATTCTTGTAAACATGCACACCATCAAGATAAAAGCAGTCAGTCATATCCCATCCTGTGGCCTTCCAAAGGAAAAAAAAGTTGAAAAGCTGTTATAGATATAGAATCTTAGAGCACTACCCATATATTTTTATTTCTTTATGATCAAATCCATGTATAGAATTGAGACAAGGACAATAACTATAAATTGGCTACTGGAGACACAGTGAAAAATTGAATGGAAAAGTATTTAATACTATGTGCCATAAATTGTACGAAATGCTAAGGATGAAAATAGGAATTTATATAGTCCCTGTTTCCAAGCAGCTCGTTTTCTAATGAGGGATGATAACATCTGTTAAAGAAGTTCAGAGATCAAGGTGGTAAGCTCTGGTGTAGCAATAGCAAGACAGAAGGTCCCAAATCAGTGGTAGTTGGGAAAGGGTAGGGGGGACCCAAGGGTCTGAGTAGCTACTCTTGGTTACCTCAAGAGATAAGAGTATGGGGGAAAGGATGGTCAGCATACCTGGTGAGGATGTTCATCTATTTCACCCATCATCCCATCATCTACCTACCTGGTGGGCCCTGGGTAATGGTTCTTGGGATAGGAGAGTGGAAAGACTCTCTGAGACTTACGTCTTTTGGGTTCTATTCATATGTAGGTGGCAGTAGGGGAAAGCTACTGCTCATACTGGGCCCTGACACCCCTGACTGGAATCATCATTATCGTCATCCTCATCTTCATCATGCTTTAACAAATATCTGATCTCATCAGTGTAGGTAATTCCTCCACAGGTACACAATCCCATTAATGTCTTCTCGTCCTTTGCGGTGATTGCCTAAGTTTTCCAGGATAAGTTTTCCATAAAGAAATAATAACATGGTAACAGGAATAAAAGCCACAACACATTTATATGGTACTTTTCTCACAGCCATATACGAGTCATTCTCCAGCCACTTTGTGGGGGAGTCCCAACAGAGACAACATGTTGTCACAGACAGAGAGAGCCAACCAACCTTGGATCAGAAAGACCTAGCTTCAAGACCCACCTCTTACATGCCAGTCACTTAACCCCTCTGTGCACTAGATAATTCTAGTTAGACTGTTAATTGCAGAACAGTTTCTAATCTGCTTTGGTAGAGGAGTTTCTTCATTGATTTTTCCCCTCACCAGAGATAGCTTTGACACTATCTCTCTCCTGTGTTAATAAATAAAAAGTTAGGATGCTTTTTCTTATTCGAAATCGAGATTTGCTTCCTTATTATTTCCGTCCATTTATCCAACCTTCTGCATCCACATAAAATAAGATAATGCTTCAAATGTTTGAAGACAGCTGTGACATTCAGCCCAAATTGTCAATTCTCCTTAATCCTTCTGAATTCATTATCTATTTTCCTTACTCAAAGGAATTTTAGCCACAATTTGTGATTATCTCTGACTCTGGAAATTTGGCTCAGTGTGAGTAATACCTGAAGCTTACTACCTCTGAGACCTGGGACAAGTCATTAAACCACTGCCTGACTCAGTTTCTTCATCTTTAAAAGGCCGAACTAGGCTACTTGACAGTTTCTAAGTTCCATCAAAGTTCCAGATCTCTTAACCTGTTAAAATTTGACCTTTTGCCAATACATGGGTTTTTACTGTGACTATTGTTTTACCATCTTTTTCTTTTTTTTTTAAAAGAAAATTATCTGCACAAATGGAAAATAGCTTGCTTTACCTTTGTCATAATTTTGCCTACTCAGATAGTGTATTCCTGCCTTACAGCATTCAGTGGGTCATGATGCTGGTTCCATGTTTTATTTTTAGTTTCTCAACTTATGGATATGTTCCCTGATACTGTGACCTCTGGCTCCTAGATTTTTGTACCCTGAGAACTGGCAGAGAGCCAAGAATTCTTAGCTCTGTGGGAGTTCTATACCTAAGTCCTGTCGTTGGGATCTGGGGTTTCATCCATGTAGATATTCTGTCACTCTGTGTCTAAGTATATATTTTCATGAACTGCCCTCAATTAAAAAAAAAAATCACCTAATGGCCAAATCTCAATTGATAGTTTAATAGCTAATAATAGAATAATTGTGATTTGAGCATTGAGTTAAGGCTTGAAATAAATGAATTTTATACAACCAATTCCTAAAGAAATTCTTTTTAATAAAAAATGCCTTAAATTTATTATATTAATTGAAGATCTTTTGAATATCCATCAATACATTTGTGTATTTAAAAATAATGTCCATGAAAATAGAAGTATCCAATTCTTAATTACCAGAATTTAATAGGACTGCCATTTCTTTATTAGACAAAGAAAGCTTGCTTGTTTCATCAAAATACTAGGTAGAAAACACTGTCAGAATTAATTGTCTTGATCAGAATTTCAGATCCTGAATGACAGAAAATGGCTCAATGTTTTTATTATCAAAATATAAATAGGTTAGATGACAAAAAAATGTATTTTGTGTTCTGGTCACTGTCCAATTTTTATATACATAGATGAAGCAATAATGAAATCTCTTATATTCTAGAATGAGAAATTTATCCCTTAAGTAAATGGAAGTCCTTGCAATTTTGGCATATGTGAGTTATTAGGTTTTTACGTTCTTCTGGGATATATTTTATATGGAAATATGCACACTTGTGAGATAATAACCTTCATAAGTCATCTGAAACTCCCATTTATACAGATTGTGCACATTTGTTGCTAACACATTTCACAGGCAAATATATGTGTGCTTGTGTGCACATGCATAAAATACCTGTTTATTTCTTAGGTGCAAAATATGACTCTCCCTTAGCACAGAAGCAATAAGGAATTTCACTATTTATGGGGAAAGGTTTCTTTTTTTTCCTTCGAAAAAGGAAAATAACCCAAAGTTAGGATAAAAGTCTTAACAGTCAATAAAAACTTGTATACTTTTCAAATAAACTAAGATGTGAGCACCAAGGTTGACCTTGGGCAAAAGTGTGAAGTACAGTCTTCAGGACTTTCTCCCAGTTCCCAAACTCCCTCTGATCAGTCAGACAGTAAACTTCTATTAAGCACCTACTGTGTGCCAGTTCAATATACATTTATTAAGTACTTACTGTGGGTCTGGTACTGTGCTAAGTGCTACGGGATACACATAAATAAAGAAATTTATAATCTGATAGAGGAAGGCAGCCTACAGAATGAAGCTGGATAGAGTGGGAGCCTCCAGGAATCTCCAGCAGGGGCATCATCTTCTGGGGCATTCAGACCAAGCATGTGGAAAGTGGAGAATTAGAATTTCCTTGGGGGCAGGGACAGCCTTTTGTCTCTTTGTACCTCTGGCATGATCGATTCATTGAGCTGTCCAAAATCCATGCCTCTATATTAAAGGGAACCTTTGTGAAGAGTTCAGTGCTCTGCCCTCCAGCCCTTCAATCTGAGAGCAGAGGAGGTTGAGTGTGTTGGGAAAGTGTTGAATATCCAAACATTACCATAAGGCAATTTTAGATCAGCTTATCCTTGGTGGATCATCCTGTTTCACCAACTTGAAACCAAACAGACCTGCTGATGGAAAGTGGAGAGGGAGCTGTGTGCCAGGCATGAGGATCCAAGGAAAGGCAAAAGATAGTCCCAGCCCAGTAGGAGCTCATCACTAAATAGGTGAGAAAACAAGCTATATACAAAATAGATAGGGAACATGATTTATCCCTTTCATGCTACTTGTCACTGCTTTGCCTTTTGTCTATCTCTATCTACTTTCCTGAATATCTTGGTAAAGATGTTTAACTCTGATCTTTTAAGGATGAATTATAGAGAGGTTGATTTATTGACTTGTCCAGACCGTGGGGTGGAAAGGAGTGAGGGAAAGAGAAAAACTCCATAATTTCCCAAGAAAAATGGTGACAAGAGGAGAGATTAGAAAGACAACCTTTTAGGAGAAGGAGGTTTGGAGTTCCTCTTTGGAAGCTATTTCCAGCCCCAAGGATGTTTATTCACAAACAGAAGGGTATGAGGGAAGCTGAGCCCCAAAGAGCTCCATTCATTCCTGGCATGTTAGGATTCCTATAGTGATCTTCTCTACAAATAGGATAAAATCCAAACTCCTTAACCTGATATTCAAGCCCTTTATAATCCATCTTCCACTTACTTACATAAATTAATCAAATGCAGCACACTTACATACACCATACACATTTACACAAATACACACACACATATGCACAAACACACACAGAGCTTTTCTCCCCCCTCCCATATATCAAGATATCCTATTTTTCCTCCCTCATTTAAATCCTACTGATTATCCAAGGCAAGGACTGTCTTGTGTCCACTTTTTTCTATGGAGCCTTAGCTAATGTTTGTAACTCCTATAGAGTTCTTTCTTCTTAATCAGAAGAGAGTAGAATGAATTTGGGATTAGGGGGTATGAAAGGGGACAGCAAAGCATAAAACTATTGCACTCACAAGTGTCTTGTCAGTCTTATTCACCAAATAAATGGTTAGCTGCTTCATTGGGTGCAGCTTTTAAAAATTATTATATTTAATGTGTGTCCACCCCAAACTTAAAGTATATAAGGGCCATTTCAAAGAATAACACATAGACACACTGAAAATTAAAGGTGGCAGGTAACCTTATTAGGGCACTTAGTCCCTCATTTCAGAGATGAGGAAACTAGTGATGAAGTGACTTGTCTCAGGTCACACAGATAGTCAGTGGAAGAGCCAAGATTCTGACCAATATCTTCAGACTTTTAATCTAGTGGTGACTGTTATACTATGCTTTCTTAAATGTGGATATTTGCAAATACTCCAGTCACTGTGAAGATGTATTTTTAAAGTCCTACAAAATGAGCTACATAACAAGAAAAGCTTTTTTTTCCTTTCTTTTAAAAAATCTTTATTAAAAGAAATGAGACTCTAGATGGGATTGGGGGAAGAATATAGTAGAAAATGTAGGTGATATAAAAACAAAATATAACAATGGAATAATTAAAAATATAATTATCTACTATCTCTTCTGCGTTGATCACTTATCACTGAGATGACCCTCAGAAAAACAAAACAGAAGAGAAAAAACATGGATCCATAAATTTGGGGCTGGAAGAGAGTATCGAGGTCATCATAGTTCAGCCCCACCCTTTTAAAGGTGAGATGTGACCCAAGGTCACACAGATAATAAGCAGCAAAGTTAGGATTTAAACCAAGATCAGTGTTCTCTAGTTCAAATAGAAATGGGGCCACTAAGAGGATGTTTAATGTAATGTTATCTATGTTTTATTGCACTTTTACTTCTTTTTGCTAAATATTTCTCAGTTCCATTTTAATCTGTTTCTGGCCACCCTGGGGGCGAGTGTCATGGGTCACATATGGTGGGCTGTGTGTTTAACACCTCTGCACTAGAGATAGTGTTGTATCTAAGCATCAAAAATAGTGGGCTAAACCCTCCTACCAGCACGGAGGAGAAAAATATCTCATAGAAGAGAATGGAATGAGATTGGAAGTTGTCTAATCAGGGTAATAAATCACTGTAAATCAGAAGTAATGCATCATGCACTACATGACTCAGTAGACTACAAAGAAACTGGGTGACATAATCTTTCCTCAGCATTAGACTAAAGTACCCATACACTGCTTAATTTCATCAATCACAACTCTTGAATTCTTGCATTTTCATTTTTCTTTTCCTGGAACCTCTTTTATACACATTGTGTTAATGATTACACACATTGTCTCTGTATTAATTCTGTCTTGAGGAAACAATCAATGCATAACTTGGCCGTTTCAGTTTATCTTTGAAGCCCTTATTAAAGCAATTACTTAATGTTTAATTTTATTTGAATCTTTTGATGTGGGCTGTGGAGGCTGCTTAGCAGTCTTTTAGTCACCACATGCTAATCACTCTTTTATATCTCCATCCACTTGAAGATAACTGATGTAACCTACTGGAAATTAAGGCTGTAAATTTCCAGGTAGGGATTTCAATGCTGCTGCAATCAATACTTTGCTGATGGTGCTAACAGTTTATTTCTATAAAATATGTTGGCTGGTAGGTAGAAAATCAATGTCTGGAAATGAAAAACAGGTGTCAGGTTTGATAGGGACATCATGTGTTTGATGTTTGGAGGCCAGAGGGCCCTGTCAACAAACACAGCAGTAATTCTGTCAAATACAATATGCGTGGAATTAATGGAAATGCCAGAAACAAAGCTGCCTGGACAGCGGGCCAGCTCTGCAAAAAGTCTGGGCAAACGAATGCTGTTTCATCTCCTGTCCTGAGACAGTTCCTTTTAGAATAGCAACTTGCTTTGTATCATGCTGCTATCTCTAGCCCTGTCTCTTGCCCTGCTTAGAGGACTCTTTTAACTTTAGAGAAGAAGAAAATGCCTGGTATAGATGACCTTGACTCTGTGGCAAGTAAATCAGTGTTTTAGTGCCATAATGAGCCTGTGAGGTGTAGTTTCTTTGATCTGGGCAAAGTGCAGAAGCTTCATAAAAGGACACGGATAAGTGAGAGAGCCTCCAGAAGAGAACAGTCAATCCTTGGGGAAGGATCGTGAGATAGCACCGTTTTTAGGACCAGGTGGATGAACTGGGGATATTCATCCCACAGAAGAGAAGCCATTGAGGGGATGTTATGCCTGTTTTCGACTAGTTGAAGGGGTATTAATGGAAGAAGGATTAGACTTGTTCTGGTTAGACTCAGTGGGAGTAGAAATAGGTTAAGTATGATGGAAAACCTTCTGTCCATTAGAGATATCCAAAAAGGGAGTCATCATGGTTCAGAGGAAAGAATGCTGCACGTGGCACTCCACGACTTGAGTCTGAATTCTGACTCTGTCACTTACTACTTATGTGACCTTGTTTAAGTCATTTGATCAGTCTAGGTGACACTTTCCTTGTGTATAAACTTAAAGAGCTGGAGTACACAACTTCTAAAATACGTTCCAATCTCTGATGCTGCTGTACTAGGCATAATGAATTGTCTTGTTAAATAGTTAGTTCTCCTTCATGAGAGATTTGCTAGATACTCGTAGAGTGTATCCATTATCAGGTATGAGTTGGGCTAGAGGTCCCTTCTAGTGATGAAATTCTGTGATTTTTTGTGAGTGACGGGAATAAGGTATATAAGAAGAAAAGTGAAGGAAATAGCTTTCTGTGAAAACTGGCAATAAGTGAATAACATGAAAAATTATCCACAAAATAACACCACAGCTTGCTTTTGATTTTCAGTAAAAATACAAGTAATGATTTTATTGATTAAAGTTTATTTCAGTGATGTGCTTTCTTCATTACATTGTCCACAGTTAAAGACTGCTTGTGTATCTACTTTACGTGTGAAAAGAAACCATAGTTTTATTCTCATTCATCCTAAATGAGTGCTGTGGACAACATCAGATGCCATAGGAGACAAACAAAAGTGGAGAAGAGGCCCAGAAATTCTCAGGGAAAACAGTAGAGAAGAAGAGGTCTGGGTACAATAATTATAGTCCACATATCAAGGCACAGAGTGTGGATCATAAAATAAATATAGAAAGGGAGTATTGGCTTATTCAAAAGAAATTTATTGAATAGAAAATCTAGGAAATTAGCACTATTTATAAAAAAATTAAAAAGCCACTAATCAATCACAAACATTTATTAGGCTCCTTTTGTGTGCATGGCTCTGTTAGGTGTTGGGGATATAATGACAAAAATGAAACAATTCTTGTCATTGAGCACATTACAACATAACTATTGCAGAAAAAGTGTATATTGATAGGTTTGTATGAAAGAGATACACGATTATGTTGGAGGGAAGGTACAGATCATGAATGGCTTCATTATGAAAGTGCTTCTCCTGAGCCTTGATGGAAGCTAGGAATTCTGAGAGGCAGGTCTAAGCAGCAGGAATGCATTCCAGACATGGTGGACAGCTAGTACGCAGTCACAGAGATGAGAGATAGAATGTCTTGTGTGTTGTACATTAAGAGCGTCAATTTGGATGCACCCATAAAGCACCGGAGGGGGAATATGTATACAGAAGTAGATCAGGTTGGTTAGGCCCATGTTGGAAAGATGTTTAAGTGACACAAAGTTTATAGTTGATCATAGAATTGAAACTTACTGATGCTGATTGAGTCCCAGGAACCTCTGGTGAATTCTTGACCAGCATTTTTGCTTCCTGTCTTATTCCAGCATTTTTTGGGGGGGGGTATAGGGGAAGTAACAAGATGAGCTGATCCCATGAACTTAATTTTAACCAAAGAAGAACTAAGTGATAGAATCTGAGAAGAAAGTGATCATATCATTTTAGAGTTTTTTAATTGTGTAGTAAGGGAATTTGGAGGATAATCATATGTGTAATCTAGATGTTAAGAAACTAAAATTAAAAGAAGTTTAGAGAAAAGTAGGATAGGTAGGAACTATGACCAAAGACCCCCAAAAGAGAGGATGGATTAATGAGAGAAGATAAAATTTTTACTGTATAATAACAAATTATTGCAAAGAGGCCAGTAGAGTAAGATGGACTTAGACAAGATCATCCATAGCTCAGGAGGAGCCTCTTCCTACTAGAGAGTGCTAGATTCATACAAACAATGTTCTGTCCTTGGGGAGCATCATTCTAAGAGCACAGTAGGGATCAGGCTTTTCTTGTTTTCTCCAGCTTACTGCCCCAGCCTAGAGTTACTCCAGGAAGATTTCTCAATATAGTCTAGGTGTGGCTCAGAGTTAGGGTTTCTCCTCAAAAGGATGTACTTAGTCCCCTCTAGTAAGGGGTAATTAGTGTCCAAAATAAGTAAAAAGTTTAAGATAACTATTTATTTCCTCTGACTCCAGAGAAAGGGTTAAAACACAAAGTGCGTAAGTATGAACTGATATTCTTATTACACTCTCCATGGAGATGAACGTTTCCAAGACACTTGTTGGGACTGCTAACCAGTGGGACTTGTGGGACTCCTCTCTCTGACCTTCGTTTTATATTCATAATTACTAAATCTCTGTAGCGTACATGGCCCTTTAATCCTTTCAACTGCAAAATCTTCCTGGTGGTGGTTTGGTTTTCTTTTGAGAAGTTGGGGAAATTCAGGATTTGGAATTGGAGCTAGGGGGAGGTGGATAGGGTAGGGAGTCTCCTGAACTCATATTGTTATTTAAGGGCCTGGAAACACCCGTTTCTTAAATTCTCTTTTATTTTATTTGACCTTAGTCAAAACAAAAAACATTAATTAAGTACCTGTTATGTGCCAGGCATTGAGTTAAGCATTCTAGGTACAAAGAAAGGCAAAAATATTCCCTGCTCTCAAGGAGCTCATTATCTAGGGGAAGACAATAGACCAACAACTTATGTCCAAAGAAGATAGATACAGGATACCTTGAGGGAGGGATGGAAGGTAATTTCAGAAGGAAGACACTGTACTAAGGAATAGAGAAGGCTTAGAGAAAGAAACACAAAACAGAAGAGGCAACCCCTTCTTCATCTCCTCACTCCATGGTGAAAGTCAAAAGGCAGAGCTGGTTTTGTCTATGCCTTAACAAAGAGAGTTCCTTGAAACGGAGAATTTTTTTTCCCCTCTCTTCCTTTTGTAGCCTAAAAAAGGCAATTCTTCTTGTCTCATTTGTCAGTTTACTTCTTCAAAGCCCCCAGTTCCAGGGACATGCAGTTGACATGTGACATCTTTCCTCCCCTCTCCAGTAGAGCCAATTCCTTCCTGTTCAGCTCCATCAGGGATGTCCTAAAGGCACAGATCATAGGGTTCCCTGATCATCTCGGTTACAAAGGTAAACCCCCTGGTTTGACAAGAGTTTGTGTGAAAAAGACTTCCGACTGCTCATGAGTCAGTCAGTACTGTGATATAGCTCTTCAAAAGCCTGTTGACTGAGTATTGTGTTTTTGTCCTTTGTTCTTGAAGAGGACCGCAACATCAGAGAAATGATCAACTTGTAGTTGACTTTGATTTGAGCAAAGGAGGGCTGTGCAAGGTCACCAGCCTCACTTTGTCCTCCAGAGTCATCTGGATCCAGTGACCATATATTCATCAGGATGACTGGAGATGGCCCAGGATGCAGTGGGAGACCCTGGCCCTTTTAGGCTAAGGCCTTTTCAGGTACTCACTTAGAGTGAGGTAATGCTCATTCAGTGAATAGACCTCTTTAAGAAATGAATCAAGGGATGGCCCCTTTAATTAGAAAAAAAGAAAAAAAAAATCAAGTTGGGAGGGGAAGACCCTCAGGGTTGCTGTTCTAAACAGAAACAGTTACCATTGACATTCACTCTAAGTCAGGAGTGTCCAAAATACAGCCATTAAGTGGAGTTTAAGCAGGGACCTATTGTGGTCAAATCTGTGAGTAGAAAGAGCTAAAAAGGGACCCAGCTAGTTGAGTAACTCAGCTCTTGCTCTCAATCCCCTCTTCCTCTCCCTCTCCTAAAGAAGGTAAATTTTGATGGCCAGAAGCTGCCCAGTTAACTTGGGGTTTACTGGCTAGATCTCTATTGACTGATAGTATACAGATGAAAGAAGATAGCAAGTCATGTGCTCCACACTTGTCAGAAAACATTTGGAGTAGTTTCTTTAATGGAAGTTCTAAAACTCTCCTGTATGAGTAATGTTTGAAGAACCTTAGGTCTGAAAATACTTGGAGAGCTCTTTGGGGAGATACATTACACTGATTCTGCTTACCTCCAGAGGACAGATGAAAGTTAGAAAGAGGAAAATGTTGGCTCAATAGAAGGAATATTTTATGGGATTAGGAGCTCATGTCTTATGAGATTGGGAGCTCCTGCTCCTAGAAACATCCATAAGAAGCTAGATGTATGACATGGGGAGTAATGTCGAATGGATTATCACATTCAGGCCTAGATTGGAGGTAGGACAAAATTTTCTTGTGTCTTCCAAAATTTGATGACTCTCTCAGAAATGACAGCCATATACTTCATTATTTCACATATGTAATTGGCTTAAAAACATATATTAGCCCTTTAATAAAATACCGTTCTTATTGATTTTTTTGTTGGTATTCCTTTTGACTACGATCACTTTTTTATGACTTAATTCTTGAGTCGGACATGAACTTCAAGAAAGAAAATGGTAAATGAAAAGTTAGAAGTCTCATTTAAAAGCTAACTTCATGACTTTATTGTTCAATCAAATTTATTTTTTAGCTGAAGAATGTGAAATTAGATGCCCTGGAAATTCACAAAGTAATTTCTGTAGACCATTAGCTGTACACATCTTAATAGTTATGCTTTCTTGGAGATAATGCTAACTCTAGTTAATTTTAGGACAAATTTTCACTGGAGGAATAAATAATATTTTCTGTGTATTACCAGTTTTTTTCTCTCTCTAATTCATTTTTATCACCCAGTTGAACCACTTCAACTCATTTTAAAGGACCTTAAGCTACTGTCTGCTTTACTGTAAGTGTATGTTTGGCTTAGGTATCTCTGGATATTTCTTTTGCTGTCATCAACTCATGTTTGGAACCAAAGAGATGATGTAAATGTAGTACCCCTTGTGATAGATACCATTCGCATAGCAGAGTGCAAGTGTCTGTTTGCAGTGAGGATCAAGCATAAGTTAGGAACCTCATTACCTGATGAACTTCATTACTCCAGGTGAGAACACATGGCTTCAAGTGTTGAACCAGCAAGATAGATAGTCTGAAATCCTGTCTTTATGAGAGTAATTCTTTTTTAAAGAGAATTTTTTAGGCTTAGAAACAAGTAATAAGAAAATAGGGGGCAGACAGTACCCTGGTAATTGAAGGGAGGGTAGGGTGTATCTTTTCTACATACTATTATCTCTCCTATCACTGTGACAATACAGATTAGTTGTAGATTGTCTGCATGTGTAGATTGAATGCAACTGTTGTATATAACAAGTCATTGAAGCTAAGTTTTGGGTTTTTTTTAAACAAAAAGAGATGGGAATACATTTATCAAAATCTTCTGCTTGTTCTGGTAGATGGGGAGTTTACAAGTGAAGGCGCTTGTTTCCCACCAGCTATGTATCCCTTCCTTATTTAATGTAATTCTTAATTGAAGTCAGTAGACCCCTAATAAGGAGCCAAAGCTTTTTCTCTGTCCAATTAACAGAAAAATGAATTTCCTACATCACTGCTAATTTTTCAAACTCTCAGAAATGTACTTAACAGGAAAAAATATTTTCTGCCTCAGATAATAGGGGCTTTTTTAATGTTATTTTACTATTTAATTAGTGAGGATACATGTTGTCACTTTACTGATTCACCCTCTTAAATATGAGGGACTTATATTTAGTTAAGTGTAATTAATTAAAAATTCATATTTTACATGAAGTACTGAATTCTATTTTTTTAAAAAAAGTAGCATTCAAATGTTTTTAGGAATTAGAAAATCTAATTTATCCAACTCTATAAATACAAATTTTGTAATGTGGTAGTTTTATAATCTTGTAGCTTATAATTATCAAACTACAATGATGAAGAAACATTAATAAACATTTCAGATAGACCATACTTCTTGAAGTTCATCTTTGTTTATTTATTTGTTTTTCCCTACCTTGAAAGTTTTTGTGCTGTGTTTGGCCCTGGTTTCCTGGGCATTTATAGTTTGGGAACAAATGACATGCCTGAAGGGGTGATGCTAAATCATTTAACAAAATATCTCAAAATGTACCATCAGGGCATTGTGAGGTAGACTTTGGGTCCTTAGCATCTGCCCATGAATACTTTAGGATCTTCAAGAGTGTCTCTTATTCTGGAAAGGAATATACAATTCCCTCCAGTTTCTAGCCAACTCCATCATAATGGTCTCATTGGTAATGCCTCTCCTAAATGGTGAGTCAGTCATATTATGCCAGTCATATTTCTAGTAGCTTTTAATTTCATCTTTTGTTTAAACCATACATCTGCTACCATTTGTGAATAGAATCTAAATAGAATTTTCTCTACTATAATCATTGGTATTATTAGATGACTGTAATTTCTGGTCAGATGTACAAGCATAGTATTTGGAAAGTTAATAGGAATATCAAGAGCTACCTTGGTTTAGGGCAGCTAGGAAGTGGCCTAGATAGAGCACTGGGCTTGGAATTAAAATACACATCTTGAGTTCAAATCCAGCCTCAGACACTTTAGCAGTAGGACCCTGGGTAAGTCACTTAATGCTGTTTCATTCAGCCCCTTCTCTGTCAAATGAGCTGGAGAAAGAAATGCCAGACCACTCTAGTATCTTTGTCAAGAAAACCCATACGGAGTTATGAAGAATCAGACGTGACTGAACCTTGGTTTAACTTTTCTGTCACTACATATCAAAGACCTGTGACTTCCGAGATGAGAGAGCTCTTCCCATTGAAGCCTGTCTATAGCTTCTAGTCTTGGAGAGTTTTATTTTTAAGGGAATTATATTGTATGTACATTCGTGACATTGATGCTCTTTTTAGTAACTTTCAGAAGTAATTAGTGAAACCACATTTTTCCTGGAAGAAAATTTTTAAGAACCTGCACTGAAATTGTTTTTCAGAAACAAGTCTATGCAGTTAATAAAATTGCCAGTGTTGTAAATGTCTGCTAAACGTTTTGTAGATATATAAACTATCAAAAGAAAATTAAGCTTCATTCGAGGTTCTGGGAACTTTGGTAGATGGACCACATTTCTTTTCTAATACATTTCTGCACTTTTCTATTCAACTTCTTTAATGAAACTAATGACATTTTGAGCATTCATCTTAAAAAATATAAATTCATCCCCTTTATCTCCAGGTTATCCTCTTTATATCTTGTTTGGACGTAGTTTGCATTTTCCTCATTAGATTGCAAGCTTCTTCAGAGCAGGAACTATTTTTTGCCTTTCTTTGAATGCTGAGCTTAGTGCAGGGGCTAGCACATAGTTTGTGCTTAATAAATGCTTGTTAATTTGACTTAATTTTATAATACTTAATTTCATATTTGACCACTAAAGCAGTCAATGCTATATAATAACCATATTTGTCTGAATATAGGTCACATCCCTAAAATAAATTCTTTGATAGGAAAAATATGTAGTTACACATTGAAAATTATTATGTAAGATTAATGTTGAAAAGTAAACATATATGGATCTTCCCCAATTAATAGCTTGTCTTTTAAAAAACATTTTTATTTAAAGCTGTGAGTTTCAAATTCTATCCCTCCTTGCCTTCTCTGCCCTAACCCATCCCTGAGATGGTAAGCAATCAGATATAGGTTATACATGTGCAATTATGTATGACATTTCCATGTGAGTCATTTTATACAAGAAAACTGAAATAGAAGAAAAGAGAAAGAATAAAAAATAGCATGCTTCAATCTGTATTCAAACAATACCACTTCTTTATTTGGAGGCAGACAGTATGCTTCATCATCAGTCCTTTGGGGTTGTCTTCCATCATCTTGCTGAGAACAGCTA
Source organism: Notamacropus eugenii (assembly GCF_028372415.1). NCBI lineage: Eukaryota > Metazoa > Chordata > Mammalia > Diprotodontia > Macropodidae > Notamacropus > Notamacropus eugenii. The sequence goes on along the minus strand of NC_092875.1, from coordinate 235,357,987 downwards.
AGTCATTCATAGTTCTTCATTGAACAATATTGCTGTTACAGTGTACAATGCTCTGTTCACTTCACTATGAATCAGTTCATGTAAGTCTCTTCAGGTTTTTCAGAAATCATCCTGCTTGTCATTTCTTAGAGCACAATAATATTCCATCACACTCATATGTACAACTTGTCCTAGCCATTCCCAAATTGACGGACATCCCTTTGATTTCCAATGCTTAGCTGCCACAAAAAAAGCTACTGTAAGTATTTTTGTACAAATAGAGCCTTTCTCCTTTTGTTGGATGTCTTTGCTAGACCTACCAGTGATATTGCTGCATCAAAGAGTATGCACAGTTTTTTAGCCTTTTAGGCATAGTTGCAAATTGGTCTCTGCAATGGTTGGATCAGTTCACAACTCCAACAGTAGTGCTTCAGTGTCCCAGGTCTCCCACATCCCCTCCAACATCCAACATTTTCCTTTTTTGTCATGTCAGCCACTCTGATAGCTATAAGGTGGTACCTCAGAGTTGTTTTAATTTGCATGTCTCTGATCAAGAGTGATTTAGAGCATTTTTTTAGATGACTATAGATTGCTTTGTCTGAGAACTGCCTATTCATATCCTTTGACCATTTACCAATTGGGGAATGACTTGTGTTTTTATAAATTTAACTCAGTTCTCTATATAGTTAAGAAATGAGGACTTTATCAAAGATACTTGTAAATATTTACCCCTCCCCTCCCCCCAGTTTTCTGCTTTCCTTATCATTTTATTTGCATTGGTTTTGTTTGTGTCAAAGCTTTTAAATTTTATGTAATCAAAATTATCTGTTTTACATTTTGTAGTGCTCTCTATGTCTACTTTGGTCCTAAATTCTTCCCTTATCCATAAATCTGACAGATAAACTATTCCATCCTCTCTTCATTTGCTTATGGTATCATCCTTTAGGTGTAAATCATATACCTATTTTGACCTCTTCTTTGTATATGGTGTGAGATTTTGACCTATACCTAGTTTTTGCCATACTGTTTTACAGTTTTCCCTGCAGTTTTTCTCAAATAATGAGGTTTTGCTCCAAAAGCTTAGATCTTTGAGTTTATCATATACTAGATTACTATGGTCATTTACTATAATGTAATTTGTACCTAATCTATTCCACTGGTCCACCATTCTGTTTCTTAGCCAGTACCAGATTGTCTTTGTTATTAACACTGTATAATACTGTTTGAAACCTGGTATGGCTAGACCATCCTCTTTCACATTTTTTGCATTGATTCCCTTGATATCCTTGAGATTTTGTTATTCTAGATGAATTTTATTATTTTTTCTAGCTCTATAAAATAATTTTTGATAGTTTAGTATCGCACTATTATATAAATAGTTTAGGTAGAATTAACATTTATATTATCTAGGCTTTGCCTATTCATGAGCAATTAATATTTTTCCAGTTGTTTAGATCTGACTATTTGTGTGATAAGTGTTTTATACTTGTATTCATATAGTTCCTGGGTTTGTCTTGACAGGTAGGCTCTTAAGTATTTTATATTGTTTACAATTATTTTAAATGGAGTTTCTCTTTCCATGTCCTGCTACTGGTAATATATACGAATGCCAATTTTTAAAAATTTTTTAAATAATTTTTTAATTTTGTATCCTGCAACTTGCAAAAGTTGTTAATAATTTCAAGTAGCTTTTTAGTTGATTCTCTAGGATTTTCTAAGTATAACATCATTTCATCTGCAAAGAGCAATAGTTTTGTTTCCTCACTGCCTATTCTAATTCCTTCAATTTTTTATTCTTCTCTTATTGCTATAGCTAAAATTTCTAGTACAATATTAAATAATGGAAGTGATAATGAGCTTCCTTGCTTCACCACTGATTTATTGAGAAGGCCTCTAGCTCATCCCTATTATTGATAATGCTTACTGATTGTTTTAGATAAATAGTACTTATCACCTTAAGGTAAGCTCCATTTCTCCTCCCGAGAGATCTGAATCCAGTGACCTGATATTCCTCAGGATGACTGGAGATGACCCAGGATGCACTGGGAGACCTTGGCCCTTTTAGGCCAACATCTATTCAGGTACTGAGGATGGTGACCTTGTACAGTCCTCCCTCACTCAAAACAAAGTCAAGTGCAAGTCATGTCATGATTTCTGTGGTGGCATGGTCTTCTTTGGCAATGAAGGATGAACACAAGCTCCATTTATTCATAAACTCTCTTGTGTTTTTAATAGAAATGGGTGCCATATTTTGTGAAAAGCTCTGCATCTATTAAAATAACCATGTTCTGTTGGTTTCACTATTGGTATGGTCAATTATGCAGATATTTTTCCTAATACTGAACCTACATTCCTGGTGTAAATCCTGTCTGGTCATAGTGTATAGTCCTTGTGATATATTGCTGTAATCTTTTAGCTAGTGTTTTATTTAAAATTGTTTTCATCAATTTGAATTAATTAGGGAAACTCTTCTATTGTTTTCTCTGTTTTGGCTCTTTCTAGTTTAGGTACTGGTACCATATTTGTGCCATAGAAGGAATTTGGTAGAATTCTTCACCTTTTTTTCCTAAATAGTTTATATCGTATCGGGATTTTTGTTGCATTATGATCTGAAAAGGCTGCACTTACTATTTCTGCTTTTCTGAATTTGGTTGTAATTTTATGTGTTTTATGTCCCAATAGTCAGTTTTTGTGTAGGTGTCATTTATTACTGAGAAAAAGGTTTAATCTTTTTGATTCCCTTTAGATTTTCTCCAGAGATCTATTATATCTAACTTTTCCAGAATTTTATTCACCTCCTTAATGTCTTTCTTATTTATTTTTTTAGTTAGATTTATCTAGTTCTGAGAGGGGAAAGTTGATGTCCCTCACTAATATAGTTTATTATCTATTTCCTCCTGTAACTCATTCAACTTCTTTTTCAAAATTTTAGATGCCATACCATTTGGTGCATATATGCCTAGTATTGGTATGACTTCATTGTGGTACCTTTCAGCAAGAGGTAGTTTCCTTTCTTATCTCTTTTAATTAAATTTATTTTTGCTTTTCCTTTGTATGAGATCATGATTGCTATGCCTACTTTCTTTGCTTTAGCTGAAGCATAATAAATTATGCTCAAGTCCCTTACGTTTACCCTGTGTGTATCTCGCTGTTTCAAGTGTGTTTCTTATAAATGGCATATTGTAGGATTTTAGATTTTGATCCATTCTGCTTTTCGCTTCTGTTTAATGGGTGAATTCATCTCATTCACACTTATAGTTATGATAACTATATATTTCCCTCCATGCTATTTTCACTTGTTTATCTTCTTCACTTTCTTTTTTAAATGTTTAGTAGAATTCACTTGTGAATCTGTCTGGTCCTGGGGATTAGGAGACTGCTTATGGTATCATCCTTTATGTGTACTTATTTTGACTTTATCTTGGTATATGGTGTGAAATTTTGGCCTGGGCCTAGTTTCTGCCATACTGTTTTCCAAGTTTTCTCAACAGTTTTTGTCAAATAATGTTTTTGCCCCCAAAGCTTGGATCTTTCCCTCTGCTTAGGTGCTTTCCCTTCTCACAAGGGTTTTACTTCTGATCACCACCTACCCCAGTATACCCTCCTTTTATCAGTCCTCCCTCCCCCTTCTGTTATCCTAGTCCCTTTTTACTTCCTTATAGAGTAAGAGAGATGTCTAGATCCAACTGAATGTTTATGTTATTCTAATTGAGCCAGTTTTAAAGAGAGAGGTTTAAGCTTTGCCTCGACAGCCCTACCTTTACATCCATTATAATAGCTCTTTCATGTCTTTTTTACGTGGAACAATTTATTCCATTCAATTTCCCCCTTCTTATTTAGTGCAATTTTCTTTCTGACCCCTTTATTCTGTTTTTTTGGGTGTCATTCCATTAAAGTCACCTTATATCCACATTCTCTGTCTATATACACTCCTTCTAATTGCTCTTGTAGTGATAAAGTTCTTAAAAGTTACAAATATCTTCTTGGCATATATGAAGCCTTTTTGAATTTCCAATTTTTTCTCTCTCTTTATTTTTTTGCCCTTCATATTTCCATTGAATCTTGTATTTGGAAGCCAAATTTTTAATTCAGTTCTGGTCTTTTAATTTAGGAATGCTTGAAAGCCTTTTACTTCATAAAATGTCCATTTTTTCCTCTGAAAGATTATATTCTATTTTGCTGTAATTCTTGGTTGTAATCCTAACTCCTTTGGCTTTTTGGTATATCATATTCTGAGCCCTTCAGTTCTTCAGTGAAGAAACTGCCAAATCCTATGTAATTCTAACTATAGCTGAACAGTACTTGAATTATTTCTTATTGGCTGCTTGCAATATTTTATTCATCAATATTTTCTCCTTGACCTGAGAAGTCTGAAATTTGGCTATGATGTTCCTGGGAGTTTTCATTTGGGGACCTCTTTCAGGTGGTGATTGAGTGGATTATTTCTATTTCTGTTTTGTACTGTGCTTCTGATATATCAGGGGAGTTTTCTTTGATAGTTTCTTGAAAGATCTTTTCCAGGCCTTTTTTTTTGATCCTGGCTTTCGGGTAGCCCAATAATTTTTAAATTATCTCTCCTGGATCCATATTCCAGGTCAGTTGTTTTTCCATTGAGATACTTCACATTATCTTCTATTTTTTCATTCTTTTGGTTTTGTTTTGTAATTTCTTGATTTCTCATAAAGTCATTAGTTTCCATTTGCTCTATTCTAATTTTTAAAGCATTACTTTCTTTAGTGAGTTTTTGGACCTCTTTTTCCATTTGGCCCAATCTGCTTTTTAAAGCATTCTTCTCTTCATTGACTTTTTGGACCTCTTTTGCCATCTTGCCATATTCTAATTTTAAAGGTACTGTTTTCTTCAGCATTTTTTGGGGTTTCCTTTAGCAAGCTGTTGATTGTTTTTTCATGATTTTCTTGTATCACTCTCATTTCTATTCCCAGTTTTTCCTCTACTTCTCTTTCTTGACTTTCAGATTCCTTTTTTGAGCTATTCCATGGCCTGAGATCCATTCATATTCTTCTTAGAGGCTTTGGATGTAGGAGCTTTAGCTTTGCTGTCTTCTTCTGGCTTTATGTTTTGATCTTCCTTGTTACCAATGATGTAAGAAATACCTTTTCACAGAGAAAGTAAGACTCTATAGTCTGTTTCTTCACCCCCCACCCTTTGCTCATTTTCCCAGCCAATACTTGACTTTTGAGCTGTGTTAAGTGGAGGACTCCAGAATCAGCCACCACTTCATCAGTGGTTGCAGCTGGCCTGGGGCTATGGGGCTGGGGTGCTTGGCCTTGTCCTCCCAGACAGGTGAGAGACCCTTCCCTCTGACCTTTGAAGCAGTCTTTATAGATTGTGGGTTGAAAAGTCTGGAATCCACAACAGCTGCCAAAGATTCAGTTCCCTAAGGCCTGCTTTTGCTCTGTCTGCAGTGGCATGACTCAAGCTGAACTGTGCTCAGCTCCCAGACCCATTCAATAGACCCTTCCTGTCTACCTTCCATATTGTCTTGGGCTGGCAATTTGATTCAGTCTGTCATTTTGTGGCTTCTGCTACTCTAGAATTTGTTTAGAGTCATTTTTTAGAGGTTTTTTGAGGGGTTTGTGGGGAGACCTTTAGCTGGTCTCTGCCTCTACTCTGCCATCTTGGCTGTGCCCCCATGATTTGGTGTTTTTATGTGAGAATTGGGCTCTGGTCCTGCACTGTCCCAAGCTTTTTGTGCTTTGTGTGGAACAGTCTTTTCTGTGACTGGTCCTGAAGGAGGTATTTTGTTGGTGGTCTATTCCAGGAGTCGGTCCCTGTTGCTTTGTTGCCACGGAAACAGGGTCTCTCTGCTGGTGGGCCCCAGGAGCTGGGTCTTAGCCCTAGGACAAGGCCTCACTATTATTGGTCAGCAGTAGGGTTAAGGCCTGGCTGGTGGTTTCTGCTAGGGGTGGGGTTGCTGGAAGGGGTCCTTGTTTCACTGCACAGATTGCTCACTTGTCTAGGGGGCAGCTGATTTGCAGGAGGGAGGGCCTCACTGGTGGATTGTCCCAGGCTTGGAGCCTTGCTGCAGGCCCCCTGCTGTGAAGCTGGCTGCTGCTACTGTTGCTCTTATACCTTGTCTGTCTCCCATCCCAGTGAGACAGACCTTTTCTCCCATGCTGGTAAGCTGCTTCCCTGCTTATAGATTAATTCTGAGATGATTTTCTAGTTATTTGAAGGGGAATCTGGGGGGACTTCAGAGGGTTCCTTCCTCACTCTGTCATTTTGACACCAGAAGTCCACTTTGCCTTTTTTAACATTAGAATCATTCCTAATTATATTTTTAATCTCCTTGGTCTTCTTTGGCAACGAAGGAGGAACACACACTTATTTTTAATCTCCCATTTACAAAAGGAAAATTTTAACATAAACCATAATGCGGCAGCAACTGATAATATGTATATCATTCTGTACCCATACTCTACTATCTCTCTCTTGAGAGCAGGGAAGTATATTTCCTCCTCTTTCCCTTGTAACCAAGACTGATCATCGCAATAAATCATTTAAGTTTTGTTCCTGCTGTACTGTTGTGGTCAGTATATATATATATTTCCTTGTTTCTGCTCAGTATCACCTACCCTATAGAGAGATATATAAGGTATATTATACTTTCTTCTAAATATGAATAATTAGGGGAAGAGTTAATAAACCTTTTCCCACTGTTTTTCATCCCTCAAACTACCTTCATTTGGAAGAACCTTTCTGGTTTCAGGATAATAAAAAATAATAATGATAACAATAGGAATTATAACATTTATATAGAGCTGGAAGACTATGTAATGTATTTATTTGCATATGCTAAATAGCATATGCATTACAAATATTATCTCACCTGTTTTTCTCATGCTTACCTATACCCAAGAATGGAATGGGTTGGGGTAGAGAGACTGTGGAAAGGGATCACCTTTTAAAATTTAAAATATTCAGCAATTTCTTTGGACTCTGGCTGAGAGGCAAGAAATTGTGTATAGTAAAAAGGTCATTGGCACAAGGAGAATTTAAAATGGAGAAATTAAAGGAATCTTGAGAAGAGTAGAGAATTTTCAACTCTTCTCCCTCAGGGAAAGTTTAAAAAAAAAAAAAGAAAAAAGTAGCAGTCTTTTTAGAGAATAAAAAGGAAAAATTTCATTTGTAAGTTTTTCTCTCTAATCTCAAGTTTTCAAGTTTTTCCACTATTCTTTTATCTTGTCTTGTAGCCAGATGCTTAAAATGGTTTAAGACATAATTGCTTGGTGGGGAAAATCAAGCTATTTCCATTCATCTGGGACCTGAATGCATTGGAACAGTTCAAAGTTTCTTTCAACACTTGATCTGAAGAATATTGCTCATTTTATCAGTTCCATGCATTTGAGACTTAATTTGTCTGAAGTTGCCTTTCCACTCCATCCCTTGACTCAAGTTGATTACAAATATCAGGATATATCTGTTTAAGGGGGAAAGCACATTTAGCCAGTAGCATTAATTGGTGGTCTTCCTTCTTTGGAATAAATTTATATGACTATGAAGTCTTGTCACTTAGGTTCATGAAAGTCCTGCCTTACATTCCCAATTTAGCTAAGATTGTTTGTGGATAATGAGTTTGATTTAATGTAGTTTGTCAGCAGCAGTAGACTGCAGTGCTAGCAAGAACATCCTGCCACATCTTCTTTAGACTGATCTAGGAAATAGTATCTCCTATTTATTTTTTGCACAGCATTACAAACAACATCTGTGCCTCTGCTTTTCTGGCAAGTGTTGAGCTGCTAAAAGCTAAGCACATTTACATCATGGTTTGTCATTTTTACCAGGTGATTTTCATGGCAACCTTAAAAGCTTATGCCATAAAGAGTTTTAAAAAATGTATTTCCCAGCTGTGGAAAAAGAACTGAGTAAATAGTTCCTTGGAAGTCGGTCTCAATAATATTGAATTCTCCTGTTTTAGCCATTTAACTTTGTAGGTTTGCAGACTGTAAGGACACACAGTGTGTCTGTAGACTTAACCAGAAGCGTTTTTAAAAGTTGTGCCCTTGAGTGAGAACACAGGGAAGTAAGTGTGACTTGTGTGGCAATGTCAAAATAAGGATGTTATTTCTCTCATTTGCACTGTGATGTGAAATTTATTTTTCAGGCATCATAGCTCTGATTTAGTTTAATGCTTCCCACTCCCCCCTGAACTTTTCAGTAACAAGCAACCCCCCTAGTTACCAGAAATTCTGCAGTAAATAGAATTTAAATCCAGAAGGTGTTGTGAAACTCTCACTGTCATGCTACTAGCATTTCAAGAATTGTGTCAGAGTCCCCCCTGACTTGGGCTGAGGAATGATCATCAGGGTCTCTTAGTCTCTCTGGATTTAAGTATTCACAGTGGCACCTGGGGTGCATCTGGGGGCCAGTTGTCACTGACATGAGCAAGAAGTGAAAACTATACGTCTGTACTCCTTTATTTTTCATTTATCAGTAAGATGCATGTTTCTCTCATGCAAAGGAAAGAAAATTGCAAGAACACATGCTTGTCTGTCTTTAGAACTCTCTAGAATTAGCTTGTCATGAAATGTAGAACTAATGTGCAGTTGTAAAAACCACTGCCAACGTTTTTGCTGCCATTGCCTGATGGCTAAGTAGATTTGGAAATGAAAGGGGTTATTATAAAGTGATTACTGAATAGCTAGGTATGTCATTTTAAACAAGCAGCTAAAATCCCTCTGTTACGGATTCAGGCAGTAACCTTGTTTTGTATCATTCGTATTTAAGATGTGATTTTGATTGTGGAGGAGTAATCAAGCTCCAGGGATAATTTAAGGGAAAAAATATACCGGATGATATTTTCTTTCACTCTTTATGAAGTACATTGGAATATAAATGAAGCATTCTTTACAATGTGTAACTATTAAATTTGGACTTAAATATAAGAATATGAATACAAGTTGGCTTTGGTTCATGGTGAAAATCTCTCCAGTTGCTTAAAAACTTTTTTTTTTTGTTTTCTTTCCAAATCGATGTTAGACTCATGGTAGAATAGGGTTGTTAGGAGACCTGATACATTTCCAAATGTAGCAGGTTAAATAAAAAAAACAGTATACTGAATGTTTCACAGCAGCTTTTTATAGTTGGGAGAAGAAATGCAAAAAAAGGAAGGGAAACAAAGAAAAAAGGAAAAAGGAAAAAAGACAAGAAGGACAAAATGAAGGAAGGAAGGAAGAAAGAAAAGAAAGGAATACTGGAAAATTGAATTTTCAAAGGAGACGATGGTTTAGACGTGGAAAAAGAAATTATGATCTAGTTGTGCTTTCTATCATAATGTCTTTAAACAGGTTTGACAATATTTTCACTTACCTCAAAACCAGTATGAGAATAATACTTTTGCCCTTTCATGTTGAGTTTATTCCATCCTGATCCGTATCAGACAAAGGTGCTTTAACTTAACCTGAACACCAAACACTCAATCCTTAACCTTGCCCTTAAAGTAATTCAAGAACTTCCAAAATTTACAAGTCTGTTCTCATTAATACACATGGGAACCTTCTCTTCAAAGATCCAGAGTTAGCTCATTGAGTCAGAGAATCAGGATGATGACCAGGAAAGATGTCTATCTGCTGAGATTCATCCTTCAAAATCCCAGTGAATAAGTAGCGAGTTGTCATGAGCATCCCAATTTTGAATGAGTCTGTTTCTTCAAGTTCAAGAAATAAGTGTATGAAATGAGGTAAATTATCAAAAACAAAATAAGAAAAAAACAGAAGCAGTGTCTACATTTTATCTGGAATACATATAATTTTTCTCATTCATTAAAACTGCAGCCTGTTTTTATGGATATTTATGAAGAAAGAAAAGTGACTGGAGAAGTAAAGTAGGGTGGTTGAATGGTTTTGGTCAAAAGTCTAGGATATTATATCCCCATTGTATTTAGTATTCAGTCAATAAAATTTTTAAAAAAGCGAAGAAACAAAAATCAGAATGAGAAAAATCTATTCCACATTCATATGCCATTCTAATGGAACAGGTGTCAATTTGATTTGAGAGGTCAGAAAAATAAGAAAAGAATACTTATCCCACACAAAATTGCTTCCATGATAATAATGGCATTTTGTAATGGGGCTGAGTTAGTATCGGATGCTTAGATGATCAAAATTTAGGGTGTTGATACTAGAGGGAATGAGGAAAACTGCCTTTGCAAAAAGAGTGAGTTTTAGTCTTCTGTTCTACTGGTTATTTGATGGAGACCCATGAAATTAACTAGTTGGAACATTCATCTCATTTTCTTATGTCCTTTAAAATAAAAGATATTAATAAACTTTCAAATGAACACTTCCTCTTGTTCTACTATTAATATGTTTCTGGACATTGCTAATAGCAGGCAGGCTTGCTGGGAAGTGCATTTTCTACTCCTTAATTCACCAGGCTTCTCTAGAAAAGATTAGAAGGATGGAAAACCTGGGTTTTAAATAAGTGCTTATCAATCATATGCTGTTTTAAATTGAAGAAAGCTCTTTTTTAAACGAGTTGTTGATGAAAACATACTAGAATAATTACAGTATAGCAATCATTCCAGCACAGGGAAGTGTGGTCTTTTGTTCAACCATTTGCCCAGATTCATAAACAACTTCAAACGGAAACCTCTGTAATCATGAAAAGATTACAAATACTAAAGGAAGAGAGTCTGAACAGGTTAAAAAAAAAAGGTTTTGAAATGATATTCCCATACTTAGTATATTAGATGAAACTTTTTTTAAAAAAAGTTAATTTGCTTCCCCCCCCCCCCTCCCTCAGCACTAATACAGTGATACTTTAGCTGCAGGGCAGAGAATAATTAGAGCGCTTTTCACTTTGAGTAATGTATTGGTTCCAAGCATCTGAGATGTTGTGTGTGCATCACAGCTTTATGAGGGTGAAGAAGGTCAAAACCTATTCCAAACCAATTTTTGACTGTCTTGAAAACCTCTCTGAAAATTACTTTACATCCTTCTCGTTTCTATTTTCCGATATAAATACCATGCAACCCAAATGACTACCAAGTCATTTTCCCCTCTAGACAGCAGTTTCTCTGTAAAGTTCACCCAGAGGATAAACTGTAGTTTGCTCATTCCAGTGCATTGAAACAATTCAGGGTTCTAATTGTGCCTCAGAAAAAATGGACTTCCTTCCGCTGCAATGAACTTTACACTTTGAAAATGTCACCCAAGGAACTCAGCAAAAAAAGTAAAATATGCTGGTGTTCAGAAGGAACCGAAATACCATTTTCTCCTCCACGTGATTTTTTCTGAGACAATGTAAAGCAACAAAAAAAATGCTCTTTCAGCCTTCATACCTTCCTCACCAAAAAAAAAAAATCTGAGAAAAGGCCATAGTGTAACTGAAAGTCAGATGGCTACATAAGGAAGCCTTGCTCAATGATAGGTTGCTACTGGCGGTATCTGTGGGGAAGGCAGATGGGCAGAACATAGTCTACTGTGCCACCTGGCTGCAGGGTATTACAGAGATGGAATTTGACAAGACTTAATAACTGAATAGATATGAGCTTCTTTCCATCATATCACTGACAGTACATGACTTCACGAGATGGAAGTGATGCAAACTGAGATCTGTAGAATTTCGAAATGATGCTCTTGCTGTCTAAAAGAATTTGTGTGCCTTTAGTGACATCATTTTTCCCACAAGGGTGTATCTTATTCACTTGGCAGGAGCTAACCTACCATAAGTCTTAATGTGATTGTTATTTGAATGATCTCTTACAGAATTATAGATTTAAAATTGGAAGGTAGCCTTGAAGACTGTCCAACCAAATCTCCTCATTTTAGAGATTAGAAAACTGAGACTAGGGGGCTTGAGGGTCTTACTCCAGTAACCCAGGCAGTGACAGCTGAGATGGGAATTTAAATTCTGTAACTCCTATTTCAGCACTCTTTTCCACTTCACAACATGCATCCTCTCAAGAGAACCAGACTTTTGACTGTTCTGACCAATATATAGAAAAGCACAATTCTTGCTTGCATGGAACATTTTCCTCAATCAACAAATAATTTTTTCTACCTTGTATAAAACACTGTATTAGGCACTATAGGACATACAAAGAATTTCATTTTCTCTGAAATAGCCTATAAAACCTGCTGAGAGTGTGTGTGTGTGTGTGTGTGTGTGTGTTTAAAGAGGAAAGGGGATATGAATAATTAGAAAATGGGTAGAATATTAGGCCATTAGAAAGGTACAAATAAAATAGTCTGGATATTTGGATGAGGGACAACTTATCTAATGCTGGAAGAATCAACTTAGGTTTTAGGAAGGAATTAGCATTACAATTGAGCTTCTATTGATAGGTAAGATTTTTTCTAAGGTGGAGACAAGGACATGTGGAATTACTGGTGGAAGGAAGAGCATGAACAAAGGAGTAGAGTTAGGAGAGCATGGAGTATATTCAGGAGCCAGGGAATAACAATTTGAGTGAAATGGAGGGATCTGTTCAGGAGATAATGAGATTTTGTTGCAGGAGGGCCTGGAACGTCAAGCTAAAGAATTTGGATTTTAGGAAGTAGGAGGTAGAACATCACGGCAGATTTTTGAGTAAGAAAAATAGCATAAGCATGGTTGTACTGGAAGAATATTTATTGGAAACTGTAGTATTTGGGATGGTTTGAAGGCAGGGAAACTAATGGGCAGGCTATTGCAATAGATTTTAGATGTTAGTAGATGAGATCTGAGAGTATGAACAAGTAGTAGTAGTAGTAATAGCTAACATTTCTATAGTGCTTACTAAGTACCAGGCACTAAACTAAGCATTTTGCAATTATTTTCTCATTTGATCCTCACAACAACCCTATGAAGTATTATAGTGCTCTTTTTAACCCCATTTTGCAGATAAAGAAAATGGGGCAAATAGAGGTGAAGTGACTTGCCCAGGGTCACCCAGCTAGTAAGTGTCAGAGGCTGGAGTTGAACCTAAGTCTTCTTGATTTCCAGCCTTGACTCTCCATCTGCTGTGCCACCTAGCTGCAGGCATTACAGAGATAGAATTTGACAGGACTTAGTGGTTGAAGAGATATGAAGGGATAGGTAGGGAAAAGGATAAGAAATGATTCACAGGTTTTGAACTCATCTTTAAAAAGACAGATGCAATGCATATGAATCCATGACATGATGTTGTCATGCTTTAAAAAAACAAAACCTTCTCTCTGCCACGAATAGGACATCTGGTAACTTTTTTACACATTCATTGCCAAAGGCCTTTTTTCCTTGCTGATATGTCAGAACTAAATGAATGGTGAGTGTTAGAACCCTTTCTGGGATATGACTGTGAGACTCCAAGCAATAGAAGGCAAAAAGGAGGGGGAACTGCCCCGAATGTCAGAGCAAATGAGTAAGAACCAGGTAGGGAGCCAAGCCTAACATTCTTGCAGGGCCCTAGAATTTCCAAGTTGAAAGATTGTAATTTCCATGACCTGTACCCCCTTTCTAAGTCTCACTGGGAGAAGTATTTCTAAGATAGACTGAACAGCCCCACAACTGTGTGTTTAGAATGTTTAGTCTTCAGAGAGAAATGAAGAAGCCAAAATAAACACCATATTACCTTTCATAACATAGATTTGAGGTTATAAATGTACTTAGTGTATTAGTGATTTCTCCTTAATAATCTCAGTATGGATTTTTTTTCAGTCTATGGATTTATCTAAGCCCTTCTTGGACTTAATGACTTAATTATATTTTCAGTGCTTGAAATTATTTTGCTTCTGTGTATACATACACAGATACACTATGCTATATAGTGGGTCAGCTAATGGGGCCTGGAAAAAGCAAAACTAAACTAATTTACAAATCAGATATCATTCCCATAGTCTTTGATCTTCAACCCTTCACTATCTTTTCCTCCTATACCTTTCGAGGGGTCAGTGTTCAACTGATGTCTAATATGCTCCTTATAGCTAAGACATGAGTTCTTTCTTATTTCTGCTTCGCTTCTTTTTATTCATAGGTACACATGTGTGTGTATAAGGTGCTCCAAAACTCTTAGTGCAATCTTAAGCATTTATGTATGTATACATATGTGTATGTATGTAACTGTGTAACCATGTATCTATGTGTCTATGTATTATATTCTCCATTAGACACTCACTCTGAGCCAGGTCTCAAATTAAGCCTCTTTTGATCATTGTTTGAGCCTTGATGGCTCAGAGTGAGTGTAAATAACTGTTGTTTCTGTTTTGGCCAGAAACCCTGAGGGTCTACCCCTCCCAGATTGATTTTTTTTTAACTAGGTAAAGGAGGCCATTCTTTGCCTCATTTCTTACTTAGCCTTAATCACTGAAAGGGCATTGCCTTAGACAAATTGAGACCTTGGAAAGAACTTAAAAAGGCCAAGGTCTCTCACTGTATCTGGGGCCACCTCCAGTCATCCTGAGCTGTGCTTGCCACTGGACCCAGATGGCTCTGGAGGACAAAGTGAAGCTGGTGACTTTGTACTGCCCTGCCTCACTAAATCCAATTCTCTTGTTAGTCATGGTATCACCTCCCTCATGTCATGGTTCTCTTCTAGAATGAAGGACAAAGAACAGCAAATTTCTATTAGTATATAAGATTCTTAAGAGTAGGGACTGTTTCATTGTTTCTATTTGTATTTCCACTGCCCAGTACAGAGCCTGGCACATAATATGCTCTTAGTAAATGTTTGCTGATTGATAGATTGACTTTCGACTCTCATGCTTAGTGAAGTCATCCATATTTGCCAATCTAATTACCCTTCCAGACTAATGACTCCCAAATCTATTAAGAATATTATAGCTTATGAGCCACAAAAGAAAATTCGTCTGATTATTTTATAGACATATCTTGTTTTGTTTTGTTTATACTCTGTCCTGAATCATCCAGGTTAATCATCCACCTTGCTCCCCAGGCCAGACTTTAAATTACTTTTGGTAGTTTCCAGAAGATGTAATGTATTTTTGTAGAATAAAGAAAGAACTCTTCCCTAGGAGGGAGAGAGACAAAGCCAGAGAGAAACAGAGAGACAAGCACAGAGTGAGTGAGTGAGAGGGAGAGAGAGAGAGAGAGAGAGAGAGAGACAGACAGACAGACAGACAGACAGACAGACAGACAGACAGACACACATACACACACACACACACACACACACCGATAAATGGATGAGGAATAGATAATGTGAGATTTTTGAGAGTAATACTAGAAGAATGGTAGTACCAACAAAAGAAATAAGGAACTCAAATGAATAGTAGGTTTTAGGGCAAATATGATGAAGAAGATAAATAAATAAATAGAGCATTTATTATGCTTATACTGTGTGCCAGACCCTATCCTAAATACTGGAACAATGAATTTAATTTTGGGAATATTAAGCATCTTGTGAGATACTTCAGTCAGAGATCCTTAATAGACAGAGGGAGATTACTTCCACTTCATGAGCGGTCTCTTAAACAAAGTAATGTAGTTAAATAAAACGAAAAATACAATGGCCTCATTGGAAAGTGCATGCAACATTTCACATCTGTATGACCCCCCCCCCCCACCTCTCTATTTATGAAAAACATGACAGAAATTCGTCTTCTCTCCCTGTAGATCTATATCTATGTCATATCTAAATCATCTATACCTTTTTCTATATCAGATGTATATAGGGTACTACAGGAAGATCAGCACCTCTGGTCTGGGCTTGCTGAGGCCTTTCCAAGGCTGCTTAAACACCTTTGCTATCCACCTGTCACCCCACTCTTACCTGTTGCTCCAAGAAGCAGTAGCATGAACAGCAGCCACACTCCAGTAATCTGTCTTGGTAGATAGGCTAAACTAAGTTGAGGGTAACCAACAGGCCTCAAACCCATCAGTGAGGAAGAGGGATGTCTGCCTCAAGCATGTGAAGACTTCCTCTGGTAGGATGAGCAGATGAGAATAATTTGTGGAGCATTTAGGACTTGGTCAGACATTAAAGATCCTAAGATCATCCATTGCGTTCTAGTCTGTTACCAGTCATCTTGACCTTTCTCTTGACTTTGGACTCAGATAATTGGAAGAAAGAGTGAAGCTAGCAACTTGGTGCAGCTCTGTCTCACTCAAATCCATTTCATACACGAGTCAAAAAAATCACTATGTGATGTCATTGATCCTCTTTAAAAATGAAGGATAAACAACATTTATATCATCTGAATCTGTCTATCTGTCTGTCTGTCTGTCTATAGATCTATGAGATCTATATAGAGATAGATCTACGTATCTGTCTCGATTGTTAGACCTGAATATTTCCTATGACATACTGTCTTCTCTGCTCCTACTGTTACCTGGCTATTTTGGGGCTTCATTATGTTATGTAGAGTAACCTATATATTTTTCTTAATCTTTCCTCTTTTTTTAAATCAGAAACTTAATCATCAACTGACACAAGCATTCAATATGCCAAAAAAAATTATTGGGAAGAAAAATTTTTAAGTCCTCCATTCTGGACAATTTCAGCTGCCTTCTAACTGACAGAAAGATTGGTTTTCCTCTCATCCATAGTCATACCTACCCGTCATTGCCAAATTATTTTTCCTGATGCATGGATCACATTTTACTTACACATGCACTTACATATGAACTTTAAATCAGTATCACCATGTGACCTGATCACAAGTGTGATTTCAACGTGCAAGTCCTGAGCACATTCAGTAAAGCCTAAAAGACAGCACATCTCCATTCTTAAAACTTGTTTGTCCATGTTTTCCTAGATGTCTGCCACTATTCTCTACCCTATGTTTCTGTCTGTTGACATTCCAAACAACCTTCAGGATCAGCTTTGACTGTTTCCATGAAAGCTTCCTTGATTTCTTCTGAACTCTTATCTTTTTATACTTTTTTTCCTTCTCTCTCTGTCTCTGTGTCTTTCTGTGACATCTTATTTATTTTTGTTTATGTGGTACCACAGTATCATAGAAGCGTAGCCCTATGCCAGTTGCCCTCTAGATTATAAGCTTTTCAATTCCTCCCAGGATGCCATGCCTGCAACAGCACTTAAGAAATATTTGATGAGTTTTCTGAGTTAATAGGCAATAATTTTTCCTAGAACTTATTCGGCTCTGGACTTCTTACCTGAGGTTGTCCATAAGCTGTGAACTGGAATTCCAGCCTTTCATCATGACCAAGTTCAAGACCATGGCTACATTTCATAGAATCAGCAACTTCCTGCTCAGCCATAGGATATAGTCAGTTACCTGGGAGAGTCTTGACCAACTTTGAACAAGAATTTCAAATATGTGATAAATGTTGACTCTCACTCTTGATCCTTAGACAACTTATTCTTCCTCTCCCATTTCTGCCCTGTAATTTTTGCTTCTGCTAGTAATAGTCATCATGACAAATATTCATAATACATTCCTTTGCACATAGTTGGTGATTAATATATATGACAATGATGATGATAAACATGATAATGACCCCTTAGTCATTCTGTATTGGTTTCAAGCACCATGCGAGGCTTTTGGAGCATGGCCATATCATAAATCATGGAAGGCAGGAAGCAGTAGGTTTTATTTAACATAGGAAACCATTGCTGTTTGCTGAAATAGCCTTCATGTTGCTTCCTTAGTTTTCAGATCACTTGCTGTTTTTTTATTCTATCTAAAAATTAATAAAAACAAAAGATAAAAACAGATACATTGTGCCTCCTCTTACATATAATTTGTTTTGTAGGAAAAACGAAATCAATTACACAAAACCAGTATGTACACTGGTTCCATGAAAATTAATTACTTTCCATTCATTTTTCCCCATCAAATTCATTGAGAATTATTGTTATTTTCACTGAGGAAATTGTTTTTAGGGCAGGTATTCTTAGAATGTAGCAGTTCTTCATTATAGACTGCTACATTGTATTCAAATGAGTTTGCAAATGAAAAAATGCCTGGAGGACATTTTTATTTAAAGGTTAATAAACCTAAGCATTCTCAAATTTAATTGGAACTAAAAGGACTTTCTCTGAGGTGAATGTAGCAACATCTAAAAACATTTTATGGGTCAAAAATGAGGAAAAGCATAGTTTCATATTAAAAGACTGCCTTGTATCTTGGATTTTTATCCACTGTAGCTGTTTGAATGATTTGCTGTCTTACTGATGAAGAAAACTGTTGATCAATAATAAGCATTGTAAGTTATTTCCCCCCCAGGTAGGCAGCTGTGACTTTTTTTTTTTTTTTTGCTTCTGATGCTCTCTAAAGTAAATGATTTATGTAAAAATGTTGAAATAGCAACTAAACAGCTCATATTTATATAACACATTCACAATCACAAAGCATTTTCCTCACAATAGCCCTTCAGACAACATTTTATAAATGAGAAAACTAAAACTAAGAGCGGTCAGGTGACTCACCGACAGTCATATAAGTAATTTGGGTTGTTTACTCATTTCAGTTGTGTCCTATTCTTCATGACCCCATTTGAGGTTTTCTCAGCAAAGATATTGGAGTGGTTTGCTATTTCCTCCTCAGGCTCATTTTACAAATGAGGAAACTGAAACGAATACAGTTAATGGTTTGCCCAGGGTCGCACAGTTAGGAAGTGTTTGAGGCCTGATTTGGACTCAGGTCTTCCTGACTCTAGGCTCTATCTACTGTACCACCTAGCTGCCCTCCATGTAATTAATGCATATGTTTATGTATGTATATACATATATAATATATAATATATTTATATTTATGTATCTATATATCATGTACTTATATACTATAATATATAGTTAGCAACAATAGCTACCATTTATATGACACTTTAAGGTTTACAGAGCATTTTACAAATAATATCTTATTTGACCCTCACAACAACATTGGAGGTAGGTAGGTACTATCCCCCTTTTATAAATGAGAAAACTGATGAGGGCTCAACAATTTTCCCAGGATCACACAGCTAATCAAGTGCCTGAATTTGAACTTAGGTCTTCCTCATTCCATATCTATCCAGAGCTCAGTCCATTGATGCCACCCACTTGTAGTAATGTTTGAATTTGCACTGAAGTCTCTTGACTCTAAGACTAAGATTAGACTTCAGCTATACTGGCTGATGGTAGCAAAGGGTATAGCTCATACTATTTCTAGTTTTTGTTTCATTTATTTTAATAGACCTTTCTAGTTCATGAAAAGGGAGAAAAGAGAAACCTGATATCAGGAACCTTAGTTGTAATCTATGTTTTTTGATTATCAATGACAGAATCCCAAAATTACAACCAAATGTCTCTCACAGGTTCTGAAATTGAGTTTCTGAAAAAGTATTGTAGTTGTAATAGGAGGTAAAGTGTGAAGTTTCAGAGAAATGAGCTGTGAATTGAACCTGCAATGGAAATTGATCCTATCAGTCAGTTTCTGCCCTTATTCATGGAAAAAACAGAACTGAATGTAGAAGAAACTAGGATCGCTGATTAAATGGGATGCTAAAGTGCCAGAGGCTAGAAACAGGGCTTGCTGGTCCCTCAGGTCAGAGCTGCAACTGTCAACCTTCACTGCTTGATACCCGGCTCAAGCGGGCAGAAAGAGAGCAGAATGAAAGATGCTGCAGGCACCAGCAGGGGATTGGTAAGAACTACCTGCCTAAGCTTCAGGCATGACAGACATGGCACTCCTTTGGGAGGCCATCCTACTTTCTTATCATGAGTCAGTGGGCCCGGATTGTCCCGTTTGGCCTCATGATTCATGCCAATGGGGCTTATCATAATAGCCACAATAAGGAAGGGAGAAAATGTCAGAGTATCCCAAGGGTGTGTGTGTGGCACAGCCTGTCTTAGCATTCAGCCCCTAACTCCCATTTCCATCTTAACAAATATCAGGAAAGGGGGGTGAGAGGGGTGGAGAGGAGAAAGAAGCAGAGCAAAGGAAGGATAGAAATATTCCGTAATTAGCAACAGTTTGTTAGTCTTAGGAATATAATTTATTACCCTGTTATCTAACCCCAAGAGATTTATATGTTGTATATAGAATGGTCGTAATGGTACACCAAGCCTGTTTTGATGGTATTTGTTTTCCAGTCGAGAAATGCAGTCTATAAAGCAATTAGCGTTCTGAAATTACACATATTTGGTTATGAAGTTGTTCGTACCTACAATGTGATCTGTTCTCACACCAGTGCCCTTCAGGGTCTACGTAGATCATCAATATCACTTTCAAGAGCAAACGTGGCTGTGGAATGCCTGACTCACACTTAAGACTAAGATAGGAATAGAGCCATTAGAAACAGTGAACATAAAGGTATTATAAAATACTAACTTAAGATGCAATGGTCATAAATTCATTGCTAAATCAGAACTCAATTTTATGAAATGACAGAGGGAAAACCTTTTTAACCTTTAGGCATTTTGAAGAGGCACTGAAAAGCACGTCAGATTTTCACTGAGTTATTGGGCTTAAAATATAAATGCTATGTGCTGATGAGCGTATTTATCTCTCCACTGTGGAAAGAGAATGCTGGCTTCCCATTGATTTTAGAGGCACTGTTCTGTGGTTTATTAGCCATCTTCCTTTCATACAGTTTTCTCCTTTGGTCATAGGGGACATATAAATGGTGGAACTGTGGAGGGCAGCTTCCAGCTGAGGAATGTTGCATTGCCTTTTGCCATCTTCTTTAAACAGGTTAGAATTAGGTGGTAATAGCTAATGAGAGGAGGTTTATAAATCGGAAAGCCAAAAGTAGCTTCCATCTCTCTTGGTTGATAACAACGTAGGTAGAGGCCTAAAGACTGACCTCAAGGCACAGCCCCATTTTGACCTTAATATGATGATTTATCTCCTCTGGTTACAAAAATTGTTGTTTTTTTTTGTTTTGTTTTGTTCTTAGATTTAAAAATCTAAGCTATTAAGAATTTGCTAGCTTGACTCTCAGAACGGAAGAAAAAAGTTATCATCCCTGTTTAGATTCAGCCAAGCCTAGACCCTAACGTCTGCTTGTGAATTTCACATGCTTAAAATATTCACCAGGAGGAATTTCTACATTAAAAAAGCCCTCTTGTAACCAGAATTGGGAGAGCAGAGGAGTGAAAAGTTGGAAAAAGTGATGGGAAATTCAACAAAGATTACTGAGGGGACTTTTTTCCCCCTAGTTTTCTGTTTTCTATTATATTTCTATTTTTTAAAAAAAATTTCTGGATCTGCCTTGAAGTTTGTTTTTGTTTGCTTCCTTTTTACCTATACAAAGGTAAATGCAGATTTGTTGATGCAGTGAAAGATTATTTTTGTTGAATCTGTTAGTACTCTGTGACTTGTTTAAACCAATATCCAAAGCATTTAGTCACTTTATTAGAAAGAAAAATGATGGAAACCCCAGGAGAATGTTTAGAACAGTCTTGGTGAAGATACATTGATTAATAAACAAAAGAGAGAGGGGATGCATATTAATTTGTTTATGAGAGATCTCTAGCTCATTAGAACATTTCGTAAATATTCAGCTAGTGAAGCAGTGGATAAAAATTAGACACTCTCTTTAATCTAATCATGAAAAAGCCCCACTATTTTACCTAAATATCTGATGTGTAATATATTTCCTAGTAGTAATTTAAATATACAAAGTAATTCAATAATCTTGAAGATTCCATGGAGATGATTACTGTCTATTGGGGGAATTTAACTTGAGTTAGATTTCTTATCACACAGTCCCCTGAGGTAGAAGTTACTACTTCACCTTCAAATCTCTTGTGCTTTGAATTTTTCTGGACCCCAAAGTAAACACATGGCCTTTCAAAATTTTTGCTTTTTTATAGGCCTCCTTAAAAGTACATTTTATTTCACTAAAATAGGGAACATTGCGGAAAATCTGGGTTGTATGGTAACTAAGCATGCATTGCCTTTTTTTTTTTTTTTTTGGACCTTTCCTATGTACTTATGTATCAATTTATGTTATAATTATTTGTATGTATATTATCTCTTCTCTTCAGTTATATGCTTTTTGCATGCAATGATTGCCTCTTTTGTATCATCTTTTTATATTCTGTGCACATCACAATGCCTTTCACAAAGTATCTTTCCCTTAATAAATATTTGTTGAATGAATATAGTCAGCTCCTGAGATAATATAAAATTATTTTCATTGGCTACTACTAACTAATCTGGTGAAAGACACAGTGGAAGACCAAAACCCCAAACTCATCTGATGCAGTGTTCTGCAATTCTTTTTGTGCAGATCCCATGCGTGGACCTAGAAAACTCGAAGTAGTAGAGATCAAATCGCGGCAGATCACAATCCGTTGGGAACCATTTGGCTACAATGTCACTCGCTGCCATAGTTATAACCTCACTGTCCATTACTGTTACCAAGTGGGAGGACAAGAGCAAGTCCGAGAAGAAGTAAGCTGGGATACAGATAATTCACATCCACAGCACACAATCACTAACCTGTCACCCTACACCAACGTCAGCGTGAAACTCATCCTTATGAATCCAGAGGGACGAAAAGAAAGCCAAGAGCTTATTGTACAGACAGATGAAGACCGTGAGTACTTTAAAATTACATTTTTCAGTGAAACTTTTTTAAAAAATGTCTTTTAAAAATACATTGCTTTAAAAATGAGAGCTGAAGCAGATTTTTTTAAAAATCCGGGCTTTAATAAAATACTTGCTTATACTGCATGCCTACGTTTACTTTGGTACATTTCAGCACTGGGAAGGATCTATAATGGAGAAATAGGGCCTAGATCTATGATTTCATAGGTCTAGGGTAATGGTTTAATATATATTTAATATTACTATATATAATAAAAATGATATATTGAAGGTGTCAGAGGGCCACATATTGACTTGAAAACCATATATTAACATTATCTAGTTTGCATTGTATTTTTATTTGTTTTGTTGATTATTTCACAACTGCATTTTGATCTGATTCAGCCAAGGTAGAGGGTGTTTCTTTTCATGTATATGAGACCTCTGGTTTAGGAAACAACCAGGTAAGGACACTGTCTCCAACAGTGCGTACTTCTCTTCTGCAACTTGAAAGTATGTTGTCTAAAACACTAGAGGTATATTTGCTTAGGGTCCCGTGATCTGAGATTATCAACAATCCAGATCTTCTGATGTTGAAGACAGCTATCTACTATATCATACTGCCTTTCTGTAATCATAGTAACAAAGAATTGCATGAGGTCTGTAGTTATTGTTTCTCATAGTTTCAATCAGTCAATTAGCATTTATTAATCACCTGCTGTGAGCCAGGGCATTGTGCTAAGTATCTGGGATATTATTAACTCACTTTTCTAGGTTGTGTTAAGATTGTGTTAAGATGGCATAGTGGAGTGCTGGGCCTGGAATCAGGAAGACCTGAGTTCAAATCCAGCTTTAGACATTTACTATGTGACTCTGGGCATATACATCATTTATCCTTGTTTACCCCAGTTTCCTCATCTGTAAAATGAAGTGGAAAAGGAAATGGCAAACTACTCCAGGATCTTTGCCAAGTCAGAAACAACTGAAATTACTGAACAGCAACAACAACAAAGATTTACGAAACATTTTCCTCTTGAGAGGCATCATGGTGTAATCGTTAGAGCATTAGCCACAAAGTACTAAAACCTTGAGTTCTGTGACGCTAAGTCTTTGTAAGTGAGTGATATGGATTAAATCTTTTAGCAAAGCCTTCTAATCTACCCATCCCATTTTATCAGTAAGGACCTGAGGTCTGGGTCCATTATGTGACAGATCATGAGTGGCAGAGCTGTTTTATACAATCTTCTAAAGGAACTGGTACAGTGGAATGGGTGCTGTTTTGGAGTCAGAAGACCAAGATTCAGATTCCAGTTCTGCTGGGTAGTAACCTGTGTGTTCTTGGACACAACTTCTCTGGGCCTCAGATTCCTCATTCATAAATAAAGGCTTTTGCCTAACTGACCTATGAAGTCCTATACAGCTATAAATTTATTATCTTGTGATACTGTAGATTATGAAGACCTAGCAAAACAGAATTCAATTAAGCAGTTCTTTTGGTGGTATTGTTATTTAGTTGTTTTCAGTTGGGTCCAACTCTTCATGACCCCTTTTGGTGTTTTCTTGATGAAGATATTAGAGTGCTTTCCTTCTCTAGCTCATTTTATGGATGAGGAAACTGAGGCAAACAAGGTTAAATGACTTGCCCAGAGTCACACAGCTGATAGATTTCTAAGACTGGATTTGATCTAAGTTCTTCCTGACTCTAGGCATTCTATTTACTGCATCACCTAGCTGCCCAGCAATTCTAGACATTAAAAAAAGAAAGAAACCCATAGCCTATTTTTTAGAACCTGTCTAAAATTTGAGGAAACATGGTGTAGTGAAAAGTCCTGAACTTGACATCTAGAGAAACCCAGAGCTTGAATTTTACTTGTAACGTGTATATCACCAAGGCAATATTCACAGCACTGATGGTGACTATGAAAATGCTGGCATAGTTCTGAATTGCCAAGTGTAACAGACTCTCCATATAGAAGACAGAAGAAAAATATTCATTCAGGCACCAGAAAGCCAAATCTGCCATAATAATCAAGAAGTCAATACACATTAGCGCTGTAGGGGACAAAGCTTTTCCCAGGCCTCCCCCCCAACAACCCCCGCTGGGGCATTCCCACAAACAAACACTCACAAGACTAGCTGTGCCTGCTTGTCTGCATCCTCTCTTCTCCACCATAACTGCTCTCAACAACTTCCTCCCAGTTCTGTTCCATCTTTCCTGTTCCACCTGTTCAGCAAGCTCCTCCCACCACATGTGATTTAAACAGCTCACACAGGTCATTAATGAATGGGAAATATCTTCCCATTTAAGTTACCATTACATTCATCCCCAAGATCTTTCATTACATAGGTCAGTGGGGCAATTGGTATCAACGGAACTGTAACTGAGGTAACAGAAAATAACCATATAAAACAATATCTTAGGCAATGGTTGAACAGAACTTTACAACAGTATAACAGGGATCACACAGAGTAAGCACATAAAACAATATCTTAGGGTGGGGCTTGAGCAAAAGCACCCCATCATTCCTCCTGGATCTCCCAAAATCTTGGAGTAAGAGGTGAAGATCTCTTCTTCTGTAGCTACTTTCTGCTGAAGTTGGATGTAGAGCTATCCCTGCCATAAGAGGTCATCCCATTCGAGAGGTCAGTTCTTTAGCTGGCAAGCTGGAGCTTGGTCGATACCAGGTCTAGAGGTGACATATCACAGTCATGGACAGGGGGTGACATCTGGCTTAAGTGATCAGGCATCTTAGGTGGAGGCCACTAAGGCTGAAGGAAACAAATCTAGCAAACAAGTTTAACAGACAAAAAACCTAAAAGAAACAAGGTGACAATAATCAGAACCTGGGTAGGTAGGGTTAGCCATGCTTTTGGAGTCCATGAACCCACTATCATAGCCTCATTCATGGTAGAATATATAAGTTAAGTGAACAATTTGGTAATCATCTTCTCCTGAATAAACAACATTTATGCTGTTATCTCTCCTGTGTGCTATAATGTCCACGGTCTTTGGAACATTGTCTGGCTTCCATTTTATCCATCAATTTTATTCTATCAGTAGAACCCAATCCTTCAGTTCCTCTGGTAGTTATTTTAGGAAGGTCAGTTTTCACAATAGGTGAAAATTTCACAAGGAATAATAATCACTTGAACTATTCTATCATTTTTACAAAACTGTAAGGGCTCTTCACCTAAATTTTGGAATGTCACAATAATTTCTCCTTGCTAATTAGATCTGTTATTCCAGCCAATACATGTACTCCTTGAGCTGCTAATCCTGATTTAGGTAATATTCATCCAAAATGATTTTTAGGGATTCTCATACATATTCCAGTAGAGATTTTTCTCACTTCTTTTCTATCCAACCTCAAATCCTCTAAACAACATCAATTATATCCTGCTGAACCTGGTGTCCCTGGATACGGTGCTGGGACATCTGGCCTCGTGGTCCAGTTCTCAATATTTGGGATCTTGTGTGTTTGTTGTTTTCTAATTTGCAGATTTGAGTCATCATTCTGGCTAGAGGTGTACTTCCTCCCAATGGTCTATTATTCAAATTACCTAAAGCAGTTGAACAAATTATCTTTATAATGTTGATAAGAATTATTAGAACTCAACTTCCTTAACTGTTCTTTCAATAATCCATTAATTCTTCCAATTAACCCAGATACTTGCAGATAATATAGAATATATGTCCATTTTACCTGGTTTAATACACAATACCTTTTATTACCTTTGAAATGTGACCAGTTGTCACTTTGAATCTGCATTGAGGTTTCATAAAATAGATTTATGATATTTAGAGTTTTACAGGTGTTTTTCTGGGTCGCATTTTTATAGGGAAAAGCTACTAGTACACCTGAATAGATGTCAATACAAATTATGTAAATTTGCATACTTTATCTTGAGGTAGGGTTCCAATATCATCGATTTGTCAAATTTGGACTGGTACTTTTCCCCTTGCTATCTCTCCACTTACTACCTGAGGAACAGTTCATTCCTTTTCCAGTTGACATATATAACATTCATCTACTACTTGTTTTAACAATGAATGAGAGATACTAATACTGACAGTACCCACTGGTGTGTGACCTGGATCCCTAAATGGCTGACCTTTTGATGAGCCCATTTTACTAGTACTGGATCATCAGTTGGTGTTGGAATAGGGAAGTATATTGAGTAGCAATCTTTGTTAGTTTATCAGCATATGCATTGTACTCATGTTCAGGGATGGTGAGGGCCACAGTGAGCATCTAAATGAAAAACTGACAAATTAGTAACCAGAGACATGTCCCATATATCTTTCCATAATTATTTGCCCCAGATTTCTTTCTCATGAATTTCCCAATTTTGATTTTTCCACATGGGCATCCATGTAGCTAACCCATTAGCCCATGAATTAGTGAATATATGACACTGTGCTCCTTGTTCTGTTTTGATAGCTTGTTGTACTGCCATAAGTTCAGTATATTGACCACTTCCACCTATCCCAGTCCTTTCTATGCTCCACGTAGTACATGGGTTATAGGCTACTGCTTTCTATTGTCTTTTGTGGCCCAAGTATTTTGCAGGCCCATCAGTAAACCATCCGTGTCTCTTTTGTTCTTCAGTTAATCCATCATATCTCTCATTCCCTTTTACCAAGGACTGTATCAACTCTTGCTTTGGTTCAGGGGGTGTATCATTTCCCTCAGTACCTATGTTTGCTATAGATTCATGTAAGCACTTTTACCTACTTTAGATCGATTTTGAATATACCATTTCCATTTAATTATACTAGCCTCTTGTACATGTCCAGTTCTATGAAAAGCTGGGATACTCATTACCCAGGTCATAATTGGGATTCCAGGCCTTAATATTGCCTCATGACCTAAAGTTAGTTGTTCAGTCTCTACCAAAACCCAGTATGCAATTAACAATTGCTTTTCGAAAGGGGTGTATTGAATTCCAGATGAAGGGAGTTTCCTAGACCAAAATCCTAAGGGTACATTTTAGCTTTGTTGCTTTTGCCATAAACCCCAGTTTGCATATTCTGTACAGTCACTTGTAATTCTATTAGGCCACTTTGTATAGGCCATAAGTCTAGGGCCAATTGTATAGTGGCCTTTGCTTCTTCAAAAGCTTTACTCTGCTCAAATCCCCAATCAAATTCATATTTTTTCCTTGTAATTTTATATAAGGGCTTCAAAATTTGTCTTATATGTGGTGTGTGATTTCGCCAATACCCAAATAATTCTATAAACTTTTGGACCTCTTTCTTATTGGTGGGGTTAGGAAAATCCTGAATCTTTTGTCAGGCTTGAGGAGAACCTTTTACAGCCCTTTATTCCATTGTATACCCCAAAATTTTATAGTTTGACCTGGTCCTTGAATTTTTATAGGGTTAATTTCCCACCTTTGCTTTTCATATGCTCAATTAAAAGCATCAAACTCTTTTCCACGTCTTTTACATTTTTTTCTCTGTATCATAATATCACCTATGTAGTAGGTTAGCTGTATACCAGGTAGCTCTAATTCATGCTCAGCCACATCTTGTAACAAATAGTGAGGCTATGCATATATTTTTGCAGCAAATGTGTAAAAGCATATTGTCGGCCCTGCCAAGTGAAAACAAATTTATTCCATTGTTTAGAATCTATTGGGATAGTAAAGAAAGCATTGATTAAATCAGTACCAAGTCCCATCATATTTCTGGACCCTTTCTATTAAGGTCATGGCATCTGGAACAGCAGCATACAAGGAAGGAGTCACCTTATTCAGGTGTCTGTAATCCACTGTCATCTTCCATGTCCCATCAGACTTTCATATTGGCCAGACAGGATTATTCCATTGAGTAGTTATAGGGACTAATACTCCTATCTCCACATATTCCTTTATAGTGTTGTAAATTTCATCTTACCCACCTCATACATGATATTGCTTTAAAGTCATTATTTCAGAAGGTTCAGGTAAAGTGATTGGGTTCATTTTTATTTTACCCACTAAAATTGAATTAATTCCTATCTTCCTTACTACAAATTGATATCTCCCCTAAGGTGAACTTAAGGCCATACTTCTCAATGTATCTGTTCTAATGATGTTTTCAGGAATGAGTATAATTACCATGGTGTATTCCCTCTTAGGTAATTGTCCAATTTTCATTGTTGCTTTGACTTGTCTGGCCAATATTTTGGCCCCTCCCAGTCCCATGATAGAAATTCCATATTTAAACTTATTAAGGTTTCCATATATAAGGGAAGCCTCTTGCCCCAGTATCTATTAATGCCCTAGTTACCATATTTGATCCAATTTTCCAATATATGGTCAAATTGATATGGGGTTTGTAATCCTGCCTGTGTATTTCTTTAATCTGAGCTGGGGTTCAGCCAATCTCCTACACTCCCTGAAGGTGTGACAAACTTGGATGCAAGGGTTCAAGAGGATCTGAAGGGGTAGTTCTTACTTTTCTATTCCATCTACCATCTAGCCCTTTTTCTTGGTATATTTTGCATATTTCATTAGTTGGAATATCATCTATGCTTCCAAAATCTACCCCTGCTATCAACAGTTCTTTTCCTGTCAATCTATTTTGACTTTGAATCTGCTGGCTATTTACTCTTCTCTCTCAAGGAAATTTATCTTTTCCCTAGTCCTCTAAGTCAATTAACTGTGAATCTTGTCCAGCGTCTCCAAAAGAGGGTGCCTTACTTCCCCAATTAATAGAATCAGAACTAGTGGCTTATAAGCAGGAGGAGCCTTCTTTACTATTATATTCTTATGGGAAACTGCTAAGGGGGTATCATAGCACATATCTACAATTCTGATCATTGTAGCAGTCTTCAGTACAGTCCCTAAATGAATGCCAAGGTCTATCTCCACTGAGTCACATAGAGACAGTGGGATACTCTTTATTATATCCGTCTGCTATCAAAGCTAAAAAAATTAGTCTTATTGTTACCTCCTTGCGTATTATAATCTCTAAAAGCTTGGTGGTGCACAAAAGGATTCTGAGTAGTATCTGTAAATTTCAAGCAGTCTCTGGCATCTATAAATACTTCTCTGGCCGCTTCATCACTAATTCTCGCCATCTAAGATATTAACAATAATAACATCCTTTGGGTGAACTGACTCAAAATATCTGTGACCCCCTGCTGATTAAAATCCTTAATTATCTCACTAAACACTGTGTTGCCCTTCTGATTTTCCTGTTTCTGCTATAGTATTAGGCTTGATTCTGGCTGGGTTCTCCCTCTAACATTGTTTCATTTTCCAACTCTGACTTTGTTGCATTTTCCTCCCACAGTAGTCTCCTGGCAGTTGTTGCCATAGCAACTAGACTGGATTTGTACAAAGGTTGTATGCACACTTCTTTTTTCAGCTTTTCTCTTTTGAATTAAGTGAACAACTTTTTCTTCTACCACCTGAGATTCTCCAGCTTGCTGTTTTAAAGGAGAGCCTATATACTGAGAATTGCTAACAAACTAGCTCTTTTTCCATCTGAATTTTTTCCTTCAGCAGCTAGTCTCTGCTTTTACACATAATATGGTAATCTGTTAATAACTTCCATCCTCTCCTACACACTCCTGCCAGCTCTTTCCCTGATTTTATTGGTATTCCTTGCAAAGACTTTTCTAATTCCCTAGGTTCTCCCTCCTGTAACCTTGGTTCCCAGTTTTCACAGTGCCCAGTGCTTTTAGCCCATTCCTTTGCTTTGGAGGAATAAGGTAAATCCTTCCATGCTGGGGTATCCATTTCTTCCTCTGAAGCCTTTCTGCCCCCATGATCCTGACTCATGATGCCAAATGTGTTGCCAAGACAGTATTCACAGCACTGATGGTGACTATGACTATGCCGGTGTAGTTCTGAATCACAAAGTATAATAGATTTTCCATATAAAAAGCAGAAGGAAAACATTTATTCAGACATCAGAAAACCAAATCCTCAAACCTGAAAGCCAAATCAGTCATAATAACCAAAATATTAATACACATTAGCAGTGAAGGAGACAAATCCATTCCCATGCCTTCCCTTCCTTCCCCCCGCATCCCCCCGGAGACTTCCCATAGGCAAACACTCACAAAGCTAGGCTATGCCTGCCTGCCTGCATCCTCTCTCCTCTGCCCTAACTACTCTCACAACTTCCTCTCATTTTTGCTCCACCCTTCCTGTTCCACTTGTTTACCAGTGCCTCCCACCATATGTGCTAGTGGTATGACCCTGGGTGAGTCTTTTAATTAACCTTTCTGAATATCAGTTTCTTCATCTCTAAGTTGGTGATACACGATAATACCTCCCTCACAGGGTTGTTGTGAAGATAAAATGGGATAAAATATGTTACATATATCTGAACTTAAAAGCTCCTGTATGTGCCAATTTTACATTATAGTATCAATAAATGATACAGAACTTGGAGGTCATTAAATTCAAACAAATAAGGTCATGACTTTCATGTAGACAACTGTGCAGACCTTTCAACTATTCCCATTGTTGTGTTTGTCCTTTGTTTTCGAAGAGGACCATGGCACCAGAGAAATGATGACATGGCTTGCACTTGACTTTGTTTTGAATGTGGGAGGGGTGTGCAAGGTCACCAGCCTCACTTTCTCCTCCTAAGCCATCTGAATCCAGTGACCAAGTTAGATATTCATCAAGATGACTGGAGATAGCCCAGAATGCAATGGGAGACCTTGGCCTTTTAGGCTAAGGTCTTTTCAGGTACTCACTTAAAGTGAACTAATGGCCATTTAGTGAATAGGCCTCTTTGAAAAGTAGTCAGGGGATGGGCCCTTTAAATAGCAAAAATAAATAAATAAATAAGTCAAGTTGGAAGGGGTAGGAGTCTCAGGGTTGTTGTTGTTTTGAAGAGAAACAGTTACTATTGACATTCACTCTAAGCCAGGCGGGTCCAAAACAATCATTGAGTAGAGCTTGGGCAGGGACCCATTGTTGTTCAAGCTGTGGACTTCAGAGTGCACTGAGTCTAAGGTTTTAGGGAAGAAAAGGAAGGGAGGAAGGGAAGGAAAGAGAAGAAAGAAAGAAGGAAAGAAGGAAGGAAGGAAGGAAGGAAAGAAGGAAGGAAGGAAGGAAAGAAAGAAAGAAGGAAAGAAAGGGAGAAAGAAACCTAGCCAGTAAACCCCAAGTTAGCTGGGCAGCTTCTAGGCTTCCAAATTTACCTTCTTTGGGAAAGGAGAAGGAAGGGGAGAGGTTGAGAGAGAAGATGAGCTGAGTTACCCAGCTAGCTGGGTCCTCATTCAGGCAACTCGCCCTGCTCACGGGTTGTGTTCATTTGTTTTTGAGGAGGATCATGACACCAGAAAAATGTTGGCCTGACTTGCACTTCAATTTATTTTGAGTGACAGAGGGTTGTGCAAGGTCACCAGCCTCACTTTCTCTTCCTGAGCCATCTGGATCCAGTGACCAAATACTCATCACCATTCCTATACTTCTTACTAAAAGAAAAGCTCATCATAATGTATCAGAATTCTTCCTGCAGTGTTACATGGCCGTGCATAGTGGCATACTACAGTCTCCAAAGAACCAAAATTTTGAGGTACCCAATAGGCAATGGAGAGACATATATATTGGACATAGACTGTGTAGTATGTTTAATAGTAACAAATTGTGGGAAAAAATTGACATAAAATATATCCTCAATAAGATATGTTACTGGAAAAGGAAACAAACTGGTTTTGTAACAAGTGTAAGAAAAAAAATAACGTGGCCTGTGCATTACATGGCTGTATCATGTACTTTTAAGAGCCCTGGAGATAGATGTCTAGGCTGTTGGATGAAGGATTTATGGGAGATTTCTGGTAAGAGTTCTATAGGGTAAAAGTGGCTGGGTTACAATGTATATATACCTTTGGAAGAAAGTATCCACTATCATCAGTGAGGTCACCAATCTACTGAAATAATCTAAATATAATAAAATATGATGCAAGTACCTAAATTCCTATATATAATGCACACACACATACAGACGCATAGATGCATATACTTATAAAACAAAAATGCAAACACACATATATACATGTATCTGCAAATACACACATATATATGGAAATATAAAAACCATAATTTTTTTTTGTACTAGAGTTGCTGGTATTAATATTATCATCATTCATTAATGATTAGTGTATTAAAATAACAATAAAGCCTTATTTTCTCATACTAAACCAACAAATCTTTATTATAGATTGCATGCTATGTGTCCAACATGTGGCAGATTCAACATGATGGTTTACTTAGAAAATCCTAGGGAATTAGCAAAGAAACTGAGATGACTGAAAGTTTCAGTAGAGTTGCAGGCTGAAAAATAAATCCACAAAGATCTATAGCATTTTTATACAGTAATAACAAAATTTATATAGAAGGAAAGTCACATTCAAAATAACTCAAGTGAATAAAATATCTGGGAATCAGTCTATCAAAGCACATTTAATACCTCTATACTTGTGATTTTAAAGTGACTCCTCTGTTTCCCTATTTGTGAAATGAAACTCTGAAATTCTGTTTTTCAAATAGCTGTAAATGAGCAGGAGATAAATTAACACTGCAGTGAAATTACTAATTCTGGAAGGTTTCAATTTATGCTATTATATTTGTAGTTTTCACAAGTCAAGCTAGAATCTAAATTAATTGTGCTTGCTTACCTATACTTCTTTTGGCCAAAGATAGATATGATAGCCAATGAAATTTTTCAGGACTTATTATAGGTCCCTGACCAAGAACTGATATTTTGCCATTTGAAGAGGAAACCTCGTTTAAATAGAAAAGAGGTCTACAATTCACCTTTGTCCTTGGTGGGGGAAAAATATTTTTCACCATGCTTCTGAAATCAATGGACTCTCCTAGTGTAGCCCCCAAAATTCTTAAACTTTTTGATCTAAAGCCTAAACTCTGGCACTCTAAGATTGCATGAGTCTATGACTTCTTACATTCCCTAGGAGAGCTGATAATTATTGTTTGAAGGATAATTGATACTTAAGAATCTTTTTTTAAAACTGAAACTGTTATTTCATTTTTGTAAATAACTCCTGGTAAGGGACTGTCCTTACATTGCAATGCTGACTGATTGGTAATGGCTCTCAAACTTACAATTTTAGAATTGCATAAAACTTTGAGAAGTTATATAGCTTACCTTAAGTCATACACCTAATATGAGATTCTGAATATTTCTCTATTCACTATGTTATATACTGATTCTCATATGAAACCATTACAGAATAAAAAATATGCTAAAACTATTTTGTACAGATTTTAGATCAGTAAGAATATACTCATTGTACACTAGAGTGCTTAGCAAAAGCTTCACAAAAGAGGGGAAACTTGAGCAGAGCTTTGGAACATTGTTATGATTTAGACAGACAAGGAAGAGGATGTTCCTGGATGGAAAAAAATAGAATAAAATATACAGGGAGAATAGACATAAGATTTAGGCATAGAGAGCAGATCTAGTTATATTCAATGAAGGGTACATTTTGGGAAGGACTGGAAAATAAAGTTGGAAAATTAGGGTAGAACTAAACTATGGAAAGCTTTGAAATTCAGAATTTTGGGTTCTATGAGATACTTAGTAGACAATCATTGAACTTGAAGTGGCATGACTACGCTAGTGGTCTAAAGAAGTTCTTCTTGAATGCTAGATGTAAACTGTGTTTGAGAGGGAAATGAGTAATCATGGACAAATATCGGAGACTTTTAGAGTAACTGAGGCATGATATTTTAGGTGATTAGAAATAATGAATCCAGGAGATTTGTTTTTTATAGTTTTTTTTCCAATTCATTGATCTGCTCTTTTTTTCTTCATTTGATCTAAACATTTAGAGTTCTAAATTTTCTCATAAGTACTATTTTGATTGCATCCCATAAATTTTGTTATATCGTCTCCTTGTCATTATCTTAAATGAAATTATTGTTTCTATCATTTGTCCTTTGAACCATTCATTTTATGGGATTATTGAAAAGGCTACAAGCCAAGATCAAAGTGGAGGGAGTGTTGGTGCATGATTTTCTGTTTGCAGATGATTGTGCACTCGATGCAGCCTCTGAAACTGAGATGCAACAAAGTATGGATCAATTCTCTGTTGCTTGTGATAATTTTGACCTGATAATTAACACCAAGAAAACACAGGTGCTCCATCAGCCACCACCACACCATCCATATGTGGAATCATGGGTTACAGCAAATGGAGAAGTTTTGAATGCTGCGGATGAGTTCACTTACTTTGGTAGTGTACTTTCCAGGGATGTACATATTGATAATGAGGTTGATACACACATTGCCAGAGCTAGCTCAGTGTTTGGGAGTCTCCAAAGGAAAGTATGGAAGAAAAAAGGTATTAGACTGACTACCAAAAGGTCTGCAGAGCTGTTGTGCTGACCTCATTGTTATATGCCTGTGAAACATGGACAGTCTCCCACTGCCAGGCCAGGAAACTGAATTGCTTCCATCTGAACTGTCTTAGGAAGATTGTGAAGATCACCTGGCAGGATAAGGTACCAGACAC
The DNA here is from genome assembly GCF_028372415.1 of Notamacropus eugenii. Classification (NCBI taxonomy): domain Eukaryota; kingdom Metazoa; phylum Chordata; class Mammalia; order Diprotodontia; family Macropodidae; genus Notamacropus; species Notamacropus eugenii. Next base: position 235,323,099 of record NC_092875.1, on the reverse strand, counting down.
TGAGGTCCTTGCTCAAGCTAAACTGCAAAGCCTTCAAACTCTGCTTCAGAGAGCACAACTCTGATGGGCTGATCATATTGTTTGAATGCAAAATATATGCTTGCCAAAGACTATTTTATGGAGAGCTTGTATGGAGCAGGTGATCACATGGTGGTCAGAAGAGGTGATACAAAGACACCCTCAAGGTCTTTCTCAAGAACTTTGGAATTGATTGTGTGACATGGGAGACCGTGGCAGAGGACTGTTCAGCATGTTATGCCTACATCAGAGAAGGTGCTGTGCTGTATGAGCAAAGCATAATTGAAACAAAGGAAATGTATGATGTGCTAATTTAGAGTATCCACCCCAAGTGTTCACAGGGACTATCTGTGCCCAACCTGTGGTAGAGCATTCTGAGCTGACATTGGTCTGATCAGCCACAGTTGGACACATTGAAATGTGTCTTTATCATGGTGATGCCATTTTGGTCCTCTTCGAGAACGAAGGACAACAACCAACAAATTTTAATCTGTGCTTCAAAAATCGTTTACTCAATGTAATTTTCATTGTATTATGATCAGAAAAATATTTATTTAATATTTCTGTCTTTCTGCAATTATTTGTGAGGTTTTTATGCTCCATCATGGTCAGTTTTTGTAAAGGTGCCATGCATAGTTAAGAAATAGGTATGCTCCTTTCTATTCCTATTCAATATTCTCCAGAGTACTTATTCATTCCATAATTTCTTTCTTCTTTATCTTCATCTTCTTTATCCAAGAATTGTTTGGTGAGGAAGAGGATTGTTTGAATAGAGAAGAGAAAAGGGTGTAGAAAATTCAGAAATTTCTAGACTAAGAGATTGAGAGGTGGGGAGCCTGAGGCCTTAAGGCCACATGTGACCCTCTGAGTCCTCAAGTGCAGCGCTTTAACTGAATACAAACTTCACAGAACAAATCCCCTTAATGAAAGGATTTGTTCTGTACAACTTGAAGGTGGTACCCAAAGACCTAGAAGACCACATGTGGCCTTGAGGCTGTAGGTTCCCCACTCCTCGATTAGAGAAATGTTAACACTAATAAAAAAATTGTTTAATTAGAAGTCAAAATTGATATGTATGCACACACAAGTGTGTGTGTGTGTGTGTGTGTGTGTGTGTGTGTGTGTGTGTGTGTGGAAATTGAACTTAGGTTTTGAGTCTAATTCTCATTCATGCTACATTCCCCTGTAGGCTGTTCCAAAAGTCTTTGTGTAGTTTTAAGCTATTAAAGCATTAAACTGACCTAATACTTTTGAACTTCCTATTTATTATGTACTCATGTACGTTATATACTGACCCAAAAATTCATCCTTCTCTTTTCAATGTGGTGATAAGCCTCTTTGAAGATGTATATGTAGATTGCTACTGAGTCTATACTCTTATGGAATCTGCTGTGGCTTGTACTCTAGCTTAGAAATACCCACAAAGCCATAATGAGGTATCAGAAGAGAATTTTTTTAATGTTATTATAAATTCTGTCATAAAAAAGAATTGCATAATGTATTGGAAAGTCAGCTCTAAAATTATTTTTGGATTATCTGATGTTTAGAATCTTCTTTGCCCCAGCTCTCTTGCCCTTGGCTAGTGAAATATCTGCGTGTCAATAGGTTATTAAATATTTATTATATTCAGACACTGTGCAAAGTGCTAGCGATACAAAGAAGGGCAAAAGATAGTCTACTCTCAAGAAGTTCACGGTCTAATGCAGAAAACAGCATACAGATGGCCATGTACAAATAGTCTTTAAAGAGGATAAGTAATCAACAAAGGGATGACACTAGAATTAAAAAGACTTGGGCAAATCCTTCATGTAGAAGGTAGAATTGAAGCCGCGACTTGAAGGAAGCCAAGAAGTTGGGGGAAGACTAATAAAGTACCTTTATATATCTGTACTTTAGATGTATGTCTGTGTATAGTATACTCTTAAGACAGTAGTGATAATACGCATTTAGAGAGTACATTAAAGTTTATGAAGAACTTTACATTGGTCATCTTATTGGGCCATAGAACAATCCTGTGAGGAAGGTACTATGAGTTTTACTGTCTCCATTTTATAGAGGAGGAAAGTGAGGCCTACTTAATTTTAAGTGATTGGCCAAATGTTGTAGGTAGCACTTGCTCCCTGAATTCGGGTCTAGAATTATGTGCTCTGCTTCCGGTTACTTTTCCATATATCCCTTATTTGATCATTGATTTTTAAGCTGTTTTATGTGAAGAAATTTATTTCATGAGACAGCTTTTCATCATCACCATTTTTTGTTTTAGAAATACAGTATGTCCATGATACTAGTTGGTGACCAAACAAGTCTACAAAGGAGATTCTGGTTATGTTGTATGTGGTTTTTTGGTATCATGAATAATGAGGTTTTTAAAAAGTTTCTTGGGTTAAGTGAGAAAACTTGTGTAAAGAACTAGGTTGTTTAGTTTTGTTTTGTTTTCTGGCCAGGATCATTTTTTTTCCTGAAAAATTATTGCCTTCTATCATTTAATGACATATAAGTTAAATTTGATTGTGCTTCAAGCATTACAGGGAACAACATAACACAGATGAAAGAACGTTGAAAATCAGAGGACCTAGTTCAAATTCCAACTTTGTCACTATCTACCCGGTTGACCTTGAACTACTTTCTGGGCCTCAGTTTCCTCTTTTATAAAAAAAGGATGATAAAGCAGATGAAATTTTAAGGTCTCTTGTAGCACTAAATTTATGACTATGTTTCAAATTTTTATTTCCCTTTGAAGAATAAAGATGTGAAAAGTTTATTTAATGTCAGTATTTTTTCTTACTTTAGAGAGATGACTGGATGTTGTTTTTATGGTTTCCCTCTAAAGGAAAATCCTTTTAGCCAAGGGGAGGTGGTAGGGAGGAGGAAGAAGGAGAGGAAAAAGGGAATAACTCTCTCTACTACTTGCAAGTCTCTATGGGAGAATGATTGTGTCTTCAGAATATCAATATTGTGCCACTTTAAGAAGTTAAAACCTAACTGATGTTCATCTGACCAAAACTGTATTTGTTTTTTGTTGTTGTTAGTTCCAAGTTCCGTTCCCATTGAATCTATCCAAGGAAGTACTTTCGAGGAGAAGATATTTCTTCAGTGGAGAGAGCCAGCTCAGACATACGGTGTGATCACCTTCTATGAGGTAGAGAAAATATAAATAAATTATACTTTTGGTTCAGTTCAACAGTATTTAGTAAGTGCCTACTAATTGTGGTTTAATGAATCTCATCAAATGCCAATAAATTGCATTGAGTGAGTACAGAGCTATTTTGATAAAGAATTGAATAGACATTTAAAATAGCCTTTTTTTTACATTTAAACACAGATACACAGTAAATGTAAGTTACAGTCTATGTTATATACTTTTTGAAGGAGTATTTGTAATGAAATAGGTGTTTCTAGTTTAGTAATTGTGTGTTAAATACATAAAGTATTGAAAATTATCTTTCTTTAAAAAGTGGATTGTTTTATTTTGTTTAGATGCTAAATGTTTCAGAAGTTTAGATCTTGCTGTTTCTTAACCATAAAATATTGTTTTGCTGAATTGCGGAGAATACCGATTATGCAATTTAAAAGTCACTAAAATTCACCTGGGGAGTGACAATAGAATAATGACTCTTGATTTTCAGGAATTAGCAACTCTCTTTAGATTTCAATGACACTGTTATATCTAGTGATGTATGTCAGATAGTTGAATCACAGTGAAGAAGACTTTGATGAATTGTTCAAGAAAAAATAGAAATAGCAGTGGTGACAGTCATCACCACATTTGTATGAGAATCATTTCACTAAGCCTATTGTAATCGAAGTAAGCAGGTAGATTTTTTTAAGCTAGCATTTATTTGAATGCAAATTCAACAAAATTATATGTTGTTAGGTTTCTGGGAATTGCTGCTGCTCCCTATCTGGAACCTCTGCTTGAATACCTTTCAGAATAACTGACAAAAGACTGAGGAGATTAAGCTGTCAGACAGTAATCACTGTTCACCCTCATCTCTGACCCAACTAGCCTTACATTTATGTTTCCATAAATCTTCTGCAACTTGGTATTGAAATACAAAAAAAAAAGAAAAGAAAAGAGAAAAAAAGAAAGGAAGAAAAATTAATTGAAACCTAAAGGAATTTCAATAAAGAAAAAAGCTAATTTCACTGCTAAGCTATTGAGGTTGTTCAATGGCTCTCTTACTGTAAAATGAAAGAAATATGGAAGGAAAATGCATGACTTGTCCATTGTTTCATAATTACTTCTGACAATTGACTATTTGATCACAGTTTTTAGAGTTGGTCATTTTAATTGCTCTGATTTTTTCAGGCTTCATTTGTATGAGAATTAGGAGAAACAATTGTATTTTTTTAATAGAAAAATGTATACTATATTGAGGCAGCTAGAGGACTCAGTGGATAGAGTGCTAGACCCAGGGTCAGGAAGATCTGAGTTCAAATCTAGCCTCAGACATTAGCTCTGTGACCCTGGGCAAGTTACTTAACCTTTGTCTTAATCAACTAGAAGAAAAAATGGCAAACCATTCCAGTATCCTGGCCAAGACAACCCCATGTAAACCATGGTCCATGGGGTCACAAAGAGTCAGACATAACTGGATGACTGAACAGCAACATGATGCCAGCCTTGGAAGTAAAGCTTCAGTGGTGAGAGAAGGGGTCCATCGCTTCAGAAAATACATATACTTGTCTAGAGCAAGGGCAGCGAATGCCAGGCGCTCCCTATCTATTGCCATATTTCTTAGTGTTAAACAATTAAGTACTTAAACAATAAGAATAGAAATCCCAACAGAAGAACCCATTAATCTCTTGGAGTTTAGCAGACAGGATCTCCCGGGTGAACACTAATCTAAAATGCTAGTACAATGGGGATGGATGAATGTGTCATAAATCAGGCTTTTTGAAAACTAAAAGTATATGCATAAACATAGCAGTTTACATGGTACCAAAGGGAAAGCTTAGAACTTTTTGGAGTTGAATTTAATGACTCAACATAAAATTTTCCTGGATGCAAAGTCCTTTCCTCTGCCCTCCCTCTTACAACACCATCACCTTTTTAGGTTCATCGTTCCTCTTTTACTCATGATCATAATAATACCCTACATTTGTATGTAATCATAATAATACCATGCATCTGCTATTTCCAAAGTGTCTTTACATTCTTTTTCTTATTTCAGCTTCACAGCAATCCTTAGATTCTCTAGAACTGATGTAATTAGCTGTGTTTTACTGAAAAGAAAAAGGACACTTAGCTGACATAACGTGCCTGTGATAACTCATCAAATAAGGGATGGAAATGCCACTAAAAACCAGGTCTTCTGACTTTAAGACTGTGGGGTTTGTCGCCCCCTTCCCTCTGGCAGAAAATAATATAACTAATGATTTCTCAAAGTAAAATCTTACATACCTCGAGATTAAACCTGGTTAGTGTAGAGGCCCTGTAAATCAGAATATAGGGAACTGTGCAAATGGGAAAAATAGGAACATCAAGTAAAAGACAAAGATTGGAATATGAATTAGAAAGGAAAAAGTTAAATAATAAAGAGAACCAAGCATCTCTTTTTGGAGAAAGAAGTGGTATTTAATAATTATGTGTAGACCTAAAGATGAAAATAAATAAGCATTAGGATAAAAGAAGACATGTATTGGCCCGTGAAGAAGGCATATATTTTAAAGTCTGTCCAATAGTGGGAGCAAATTTACACTAAGGAAAGGTAGCTGAAAGATAACGTGAAACTAACTGTCCCTCATGGAGACAAAACAAATTTAGCCAAACCCAGTCCTTCTTGAAGCAAACTATCGCTCACTTAGTATGTGCCTGTCACCTAGTAAGCACTTAATAAATGCTTGTTGACCTAACTTGAAGCTCCCTGGAGAGCAAATATTGGGGTCTATTTTTACCACTTTCATTAACTCATTGAGCAAGAACCAAGGAAGTCTAAGAATGTTTGTGCAAAGAAAAAGAATAATGCTTTATTCTTTTAATTTACAGATATTTCCTAATGTTTCTCCCCTTCTGGTTGCCTTTATTATACTGTCTATATCTATATAATTGTCAGATGGATAATTGCAATAGGATTTCAAAGCAGAGACCCATCATTTCAGTGTGGGCTAGTCAGATAAGAGTTAACAGAAAGGTTGCTATGTAAGCTGAGTATTGAAAGAAAGATAAGTGAAGAGGAAGGGAAAAGGAATTCTATGGGAGTGGACTGGTAACGGTGAAAAAAACATGGGGAAAGTATGACACTTTCTGCAAAAAATAAAACAGCTTGACTGTAATAGAATTCTTATAGGGAAGTAATGAAACAAGGCTGGAGAAGGTACATTGATACCTAACTAATTGGACCTCCTAAAACAGGATATGAAATAGGGACATTATGTTAAAAGTAATGTGACAGTGATGATTTTTGTGTAAGGGAGTACAGGACTGAGTGGAAATGTAAGAGGCTGAAGGTAGAAGTACTATCTAGGATGCCATTGAGACAATAGTAAGCGGTCCAAGAAAGAAGGGGTAAGAGCCTGAACTAGATTAACACAGAAAGGGCTGCATATGAAAGAAATTAGGAAGGAAGAGTCAATAGGACTTGGTGCTTGAATATGGGATCAGAAAGTGAGAGCGAAGAGTCAATAATGACTCAAGTTTTAGGCCTACTACCGTAAATGCAAATCAAGAGAAGAAACTATTTTAGGCAGAAAGTTGAGTTCAGTTTTAGACACACTGATTTTCAAATATCAACAAGATATTTATGGGGTCTACTTGGAAATGGGGAAGGGAGGAAAGGAGAAAAGGAGTGAGAGAGAGAGAGAGAGAGCACACAAATGTATGACAGAACTTGTAGATTTGGAAATCTTCCACATTTCAGTTCATCCAATAATCAATATTTATTTAGCATCAGGTACTTTGCTTTTCTCTAAAATAGGAAAAAATTAACAAATAATCGTTGCCTTCAATAGAGCTAATATTCTGTTGAGGGAGACCATGTGCCCATGTATAACTGTGTACAAAATAAACACTAAGTTGTTAAATTTAAGATAGTGAGTGAAGATCCTAGCAGTGGAAGAATAAACTTGGGCATTGTGCTGAAGGAAAGGTGGGATGCTGTGAAGTGTACAAAAAGGGGCCATTCGTTGTTGCCTTTCAGGAATGTATCTGGGCTGCTATAAAGGCCCTGAGTTGGGAGAGAGAATATCACGTGAAGAGAACAAAGAAAAAACCAGTTCATCTAGACCATAGAGTTCAAGAAAGAGAGTAATATAAAATGAGGCTGGGAAGATGAGGTAGATGACCAAATTATAAAGGGCTTCAAAAGCCAGGAGTTCATATTTTAACCTAGAAGCAATAGAGAGCCATTGAAGCCATTGCATAGAGAAGTAACAGGTTCAGAAGGCAGATATATGGTAGATTGATTGGGACAGGGAGGGATTTGAGTCATTAAGACCGATTATGAACTCACTGCAGTAGTCTAAGTGAGAGATGATATGGGTTGGAACCACAGCCATAATTATGTCAGTAGAGAAGAGTTGAAACCAGATTGGGAAGACTTAAAGTGAGTTAGTATCAGTTCTTAAATCAGTTCTTAAAGACTGCTAGTTCAAGAGTGAAAGTCAGAGGAAAATGTTAGCTGGTTGGTAGCAATACACTCAGGTCTTTTAAGACTGTAGTCTAGAGCTAGGTTGAATATACTAGAATCACAGATGTCTAACTTAATGGGTTATCCTGACATCTAAAAATAGAGATCGAGGCAATTATCTTTTTTTTTTTGCAGGTCAGCTTAAGCATATGACAGAGAATACTTTGTGAGTAAAATCCATTAAAGGGTTAATATCCTGAATATTCTGCTAGTCTGATCATGTCAAGCATGGATGTGATTAAAGTATAGAGCAAACATTTTCTTGCTAAAGCTTAGTTGATTCGATCTAAATATTCTTTCAGAGGTCTTCTTAATTATAATGATATGGTATAAACATAAGAAAAAAAAGAATGTCAATTATCACTTTGTATAATAACAGTGTTAGTGTTCATGTACATAAATTACAAGTGAGTCTACCAATTTAAGAGCAAAAAAAAGGTGCTTGGTTTTGCAATTTAAAACTTTTGAATCGATTCCTAATTTAGAAATTATGTCATTAAAACCAGCAGAAGTCAGCAATCACCACTGAAAGCTCCTATTTTGGAACGTGTGATGAACTCATTTTGGAGGTTTAAGTTAAAAAAAATAAGTAGCATTTGACAGGACAAAATTTAAAGACTCATCTTTTCTTCACATCAATTTTTGTAAGAGTTGTTGTTTCGTCTTTATGGGATGTTCCTTCCATTCATATCTATTAAGTGTCTAGGGGGAGATTAGAACCTACATATTCCTGATTTCAAGTCCAATGCTTTATACCATGCAACCTCTCAGTTCAAATCACATGACCTTAATGACATGAATTTTCAAGGCACAAAAGAAGTCAGCCTGTGGTGACCAACCTTTCAGCGATGGACCCTTGGGTAGTGAACAAGGCCTCATAGTTAAGAGATTCTCTATCTCTGGCTCATCAGATTTGCCAGATGGCAGTCTACCCACGGGCACTTCCACATACCAATAAGGCATCAGAGTAGAACCTGAATAAAGGGCTTTCTTCCTATGTCTATACATTTGGTTGAGTTCACATTTCGGTCCAAAGTAAAACCTACAGTCTCAAATGATAAGCAGAATTACTGAAGAGAACAAGAGATTCAATTTCAAGTACAAATGCCCTGGCTTTCTTTGTGGCAGAACATCTAAAATTACCCTTGCTATCAGAAGATGACCATCTTCTAATGCGTAGAGTCTAATAATAGCTGCATTGATTAGAAATGAAACTAGAAGCATATTGGGACCTTTTCTTGTGCAGTTAATTGTATTTTTTGTTCAAGTGGTAGCATGATTTAGACATTTTGAAGGCAAACAAATTCAAGGTATTAGCTTAAGCCTGGACTCATCTTTAGCACCATAAACTATATCTGGCCCTAAGTTCCTCTGTCTATAAAAGTTATAACTCATAACTGTCTTGGCTGAATTCCTGTGTCCCTTCATTGGATTCAGAATTTGAAGAGTCTGAAAAAGCAGGATAGCTTATCATAAAATGTCTGACAGTACATACATCAGAAGGGTTTATTGGATAAAGATGCAATCTTGTCCATCTGCTCAAGATGTTTTATCACATTCTTATTCTTTTGCAGATCACCTACAAGGCAGTCAGTTCCTTTGACCCAGAAATAGATTTATCCAATCAAAGTGGAAGAGTTTCAAAGCTGGGAAATGAAACTCATTTCCTTTTCTTTGGACTGTATCCGGGCACCACATACTCCTTTACTATCCGAGCAAGCACAGCCAAGGGCTTTGGACCTCCAGCAACAAACCAATTTACCACAAAAATATCAGGTACTGTTGAAAGTGAATGACTGTGTCCTTCATCAAAAGCAGTGTCATCCTTCAGATGCTAAGTAAACAGTTCTTTTTCAGAGTGATGGCTAGACAAAAAGACATTTTGAAATGTTTGAAATTTTGGGATGTCCAACAGTCAGATTTGTGGGACTCATGAGATTACCTTTTCAAAATTGTGTAACTCATAATTTATGGAAGCACAGAAATGAAGAGGGTAGAACAATGTCTGCTGCTATTTCAGCATTTAGCATTAGGGTTTTGGAAGTGAGACAGAGGGTTCTGCTTAGTGTTCATTCATCCCTTACACAATTCTGAATTAACACAGACAGTGCTGGAAAATTTCAGTAAAGAGCCATGGACAATTGAGAACTCAGCAGAAATGCCTTTCTGTTATGTGGATGGAGTTTGCTTATAGAGGGCAGCAACCTCTCAGGGTAATTCCTTCTCTAATAGACATACAAGATGAAGGATGAAGACTGACAGCTCAAGACATAGTTACCTCTAACTTTTTAGCTCTGGAAATTCAGCTGTACTTCCCTTCAGTGGCCAGCATTTTAAATGTGTTTACAAAGATGTATAATTATGTGGGAGGTATTTTTGTGGTGATTTTTTTTTTCATTTCTGTTTGGGGAATTAAGTTGGGCATCTGCTGTGAGATACACAGCTCCAAAGAGTTCTTGAAATTTTTCAAAACTTGTAAGCAGTAGGGTGCCTATTTCTCATTTTGGAAGGAAGTCACAGTCAGATGATACCACATTTTCAGGTAGGGCAGTGTTTTTAGTTTGATTCCTACTCATCACTACTGGTTTTATTAAACTTTTGGTGGATAATTGAAAGTGAGAAAACACTGCTAATTTTCCAGCTCGTTTTTGATGGGGTGACGTTTAAGGTTTCTTTTTGATCAGTTGTCACTCAAAGGATAAATTTATGATGTATAGGCCAACATAAATAATTTCGAATCTGAATTCAAATGTGATTGTAAATTTGATATAAAATGATCATGACAGAGGTAGGGAAAAAGAATAAACAATGAATAAGCTGAATAGGACTTTGGGAATGTAGAATTCACCATAAAACTCCCAGAAACACTACTAACAGAATATAATAGGACTAAGAAATAGTTCATGGATTTTCTAGACAATACACAAGATTTTTTTGTTAAATACCTTAAAGTAGTGGTTCTAAAATTTATCAATTCAGTTTAAGAAACTTCAATTAATACAATGTGCTGAGCACTGTGCTAGGCACCAGGCTGTAAAACTAAAATGAAACCCTCATGGGCTCACACTCTACTGATCCTTCTCACTGAATACTTTTGCCTATGGATGTATTTTCCTTCCTTGTTTCTTTAATCATCCCTTCACAGAAGGAGCTCACATGAATTAGCAGTCTTCTTTGTAAATAATACTAAGATCACTATCAAAAAGATTTTGAAGGCCTTTTCAGTTTTCTGCCTGTGCTCATAATAGAACCAAAGGCTATTTGAGGAGATCCTTGGTAAAAGGAACTTGGGTACAGATAACATTACCTAACCTATTTGATAGCCACCATACCTCAAACTTAGCAACAGCTTCCAACCTCCCTGAGGGCTCTTTGGGCATCTGGACCCACAATCTGAAGAATATTATTTATAGCAAAAGTATACTGAAATTTAATTTTTCTGCTCTTAACACGCTTTTGAAATTGTCCTGGGAATATAGATAGTTACATCTGAACTCCTGTGTGAAAAAAAGAATGCAAAATAGAAGGGATTCACCCATTGTGTCTTCTGCCTGGCTTTCTTTAGATACACATTTGGGGCAAATGTAAGTAAAGTCTTTTCATGGTCATGGCCACCACTTCAGAGCTCTGTATTTTTCATGTGCTCTTTGCCATGGAAAGAAGACTGAAAAAAAGAAAATATTCAAGAAAATGTAAATCTGCAACCAAGTAAAATGAGTGTCTCTCTCTCTCTCCCGTCTCTCTCCCCCCCTCTCCTCCTCACTTCTCTGTCTCTGTCTCTCTGTCTCTCTATCTGTCTCTCTCCCTCTCCCTTTCTCTCTCCCTCTCCCTCTCCCTCTCCCTGTCCCTCTCTCTCTCCTTATCCTTTTGCAGCTCCTTCAATGCCAGCGTATGAACTGGAGACACCACTGAATCAAACTGATAATACTGTAACAGTTTTGCTGAAGCCTGCCCAGAGTCGAGGGGCTCCTGTCAGGTATGGGCCAGGGGGTGTGGGTGCAGGAGCAAGGAATTTTCTGGATATTAACATCCAATTGATTAATTTATTGACTCTGATTCTTAGGGATTTTTTTCCACCCAGCAGCCAGCTTGTAAACTCGTATCTTTATTAGCTCTAATTAAATTAAATAGCTAAGGAAAAATGAAAGTGCTTTGATGTTGGCTGCTCAATTATTGTTTAAAGGATTTGATCCAGATGCAAGTGGCTTGTTCTTTGAAGATAAGGAACAAAGCCCCAGCCCTTGTTGGGTGGGTGGTTTTTTTTACTTCTGAAGGTAATTGCTTGACTGCAGTATTTAGAGTTCAAGAGCAAATTACATTTATTGTCCTGAACCATCTATTTTTAATAATCTCTCATTTTTGTTTACCTCAGAATTTTAAGTCCATTCAATTTTAGTGAAATAATTATTTTTTGAGTATAAAATGATGTCTTAAAATATATATAATATATATATACACATATGCATATGTACGTAAAAATATGTAGGAAAGACAATATTGGAACGAAAAAGATTGTAGAATCTATATCTTACTGGATTTGAGTGTTTTTTTTCTTTTTTACTCCAAGTGTTAATGGTCATAAATCATTATTCTGTGATGCTTTGTATTTTATATCCTGGCATAAGAATATATGTAAATCTTACAGTCAGTAGAATTAAAGAAATCTGTTTATCATAGGAAAGAGCAGGAGAATGCTGAAATGCCCTAAATATGAATTTGACATACCTCATTAATCTGTATAAATGAAATGTCTGCTTGTTCTGTAGGAAATTTAAACTCTTTACCTTTGAATTACAAGGAAGAATTTTCTTGATAATTAATATGTGTCATTACTTCAAGAAAAAATTACCCTCAGAATTAAGAGCTATAAAAATTTCGTGTGCCCATATTGCTGCAAGATTTTGATAATTTTAGTTCATTTTTGATACATGATTCTATCCCATCACAAAGGGATGGAAATGTCATGCTGTGAATTTTCTCTAACAGTATCAAAGCCTTTCTAAGACCAATTAGATTACTTTTTGTTTTACATAAAATATCTGGTCTATATTCCAGAGAATAGAAGACCTGTTGACATTTAAATCAAACATTTGTGATAGAGTGATTTTCTCCTAAAAAAGTTTGCCATAGAGAAAAGATGAGGCAATAAACCCAGATGGAGTATCTGAGCTAATCCAAGGCTTCAGAATTATAGAGGAATTGCTAGAGATTTTTATATAAAAGGTCTGAAGATAGTAGGAAAATGTTTTTGCTTCATCTTATTATCCAGTTGTGCCCAATGGGAAAGCACTTTAAAACTGTAGATACGCCTTATCATTGTAAGACAAATTATCATCATCATTATCATCACAGTCATCAATGTAAACAGAGATTTTTAGGGTTACCTATCTAGTCGAGAAGTGGAATAGAATGAGTTTTGGGCCTACAATCGAGAGAGATGAGTATAAATTCCAAATATGACATTTACTAGCTTTGTGACGGTGGCCACGTCATTTGTTGTCCCAGGATCTTAGTTTTTAATATGAAAAATGGGGATTATACATAACAGCCACCTCGCTGGATAGTTCTGAGGATCAAATGAGTTAACGTATGCAGTATATAAATATATACTCTCTTTTTATAATTGTTATGAGTTCAACGGATTACATACTTTCTTTGACAAATGATTGGCTCTAATATGGATTTTATTGGTTTTTCAGGGCTCAGGGTTACAGTCTATGAGTAAAGAACAAAAATAAAGTCATAAGATTTAGAGTGAGAGAGGAAGGACCCTTTTCTTTATCTACAGCTAACTCACTCAAATGGAGATTAATGTATAGCCCTGGTTCCACTAGCATTATGATTGAACTAGCTTTTCTAAACTAAGCTGAACGCCATGAGCATTCATAAGAAATCATAAGTTATGTTTTTGCTGAAATTAAAAGGATTTTCAGGAGGTCACTCATTCTTAGCTCTTCCAAATTGTACTACACTTTAGTATCCAAGAAAAGAGGGTTCCTAACCTGTTGATCGCATCCTCTCCTGCCTCCTTTGTCTTGCTCCATTCTATCCTCCTTTTAACATTTTCCTGAATGTTCAAGTCCTACAGAAAATTCAGCAAATATTTATTAGATAACTGCTATGTCTAAAGAATGGTGAAGGATGTTAGGAAGATGCAAAATTTGGAAAAGACATGGTCTGTGCCTTCATGGACCATCACTTACTGGGAAAATGATTTGTCCCGTCTCTTCAAAAAGGTAGTAATATCTTTTATTTCACCATAATTGCTTTTAAACAACTATATTTCTTCCCAATAACAAAATAATGTTACTAGAACATCTTAAATTTAAGTAAATTGGCATTTTTTTGTGCTTGTTTTTAAAAGTGAATTTTTAAGGATATGTATATACATATAAATACCCATGTATGTATATATTTGTGTACATGAGTACATATGTGTATACACACATACACACTGTATAAATAGAGGGAAGGTTAGGTTAGCATATGAATAGTGGGTCAAGTAAGGGGATAGAGAACGTGCTGAATGTCATTGGTAGAAAGTAGAACAGGTAGAACTTGGGAGTTCCCTATACCAGTGAAATGACAGGTACATTCTCAATTCCTAATAAAGTTATAGAACTTTACAGAAATATATATAGTACAAAGTGTAAACTACTGCATGATAAGCGTGTATCAGACAGGATCAAACTATATCCAAGTCTAAGGGGAAAACAGTCATGTGAGAGATGATTATTAATAACCAGTGATTTGAGGAGATCCATAATTCCCCCCTTTATCTAAAGTTCTGATTTAAAAAATTGAGTCTCTTGAAGAACGTTACTGATAATGAGATTGGGCTAATTTTCTTAACAATCTTGTTCAGAGCCCACCAAGGTGGGGATGGCATTGTGCTCTACTCAGGTTTGGGTGGGGATAAAATCTTTGAATAAATTACCCAAAGCAAGAGCTCATTTGAACAGGTTTAGACCCTCATTGTAATATTCATTCTTTCATTAATTGTGAACCAATCAAAATTGATTGCCACACTCAGGAACACTTCTTTCCTTATGGTATGAGCCAATGATCATCTTTGGTCTAAGAGAGAGACAGCTAAATCACTCTCCTTTTTTAAATAAACATGCTGACATTATTAATAAAATGATGAAATTACCCAGAAATTCTATCTTTTGAACTTTTTTAACATCACATGACTGATTATAGAGAATCATAGAGGCCTCCTGGAGTAGGTGGCATATTTTTTATTTATTTAAAACATTGGATTTAGTTCCTGACTTAAATAGAAGAGAAACTTTTCCATTAGGAAAGCTGAATTTTCTTAATAGACATTCAGGATTAACTCACAGTAAACTTATTTCAGCATCACCTGTCATACGTTACCTTTTTGTTTCCGTTAAAAAGTAGATGTTCCCTTTAAGGAGATTAGTGGTATGTTAGGCCATAATGAGACTGATTATCTCTTGAATGGAGAGAAGATCTAGTTGAAGTGGTTAGTTTGGAAATTGTAGCCATAATACCCTAAAGCTAAGTGGAGTATTTTAAAATCCCAAGAATTCATTTGCTCTTTGGGGATATAAGAACACTGATTAGGGTGGTAAAAGGGATTTTAAACACAAAGCTACAGAGTAGACAAAAACAGATGAACACATCTGGAGATTTATAAAACACTCATGTAATCAAACACAAGAAAGTGCTCCCCAAGCGGATATGATAAATAGAAGAAAGAATAGAAATGAAAGGGAGCATCTGTTTACTTGCCCAGATTGTGCTTAGTATTATGTTTTCAAAGATACTGTGGTTGTACAGTTTCCAAAACCCATGCTTTTCATTGATTTTATTTTTTTCTTTAATCTATATTCATTGGTGTTGAAAATTTGGCCATATCTCATTTACACTCTTCACTAAGTAAGGTGGCTGTGGATCGATCGACTCTCCTCTAGTCACCCCGGCTTGGTTAATGCAGATTCTTGAAACTGCCCTGAACTCACGGTTTAAATGATTGTTGTCTTTTTATTGATCAGCACATCAGTCCTATCACCTAAAAGTATTTAATTCTTGAGATAGATGAGAGGAACACAAATTCCAGCAGTCAAGTCATTAACTCAAAGACTTAGGGGGTCAGGATGTTTTACCTCTCAGATTGGGTTCAACTTTCATTCATCCATATGACAGAAAAACCTTGCATTTCTTTTCCTTATTTAGAATCATCTCTTCTTCACCGCTGTTCAATAAATATACATACAATCTTTGGAAAGATTTTTGACAGATGTGTAAGTTGCTTGAAATAAAGGATAGATTTTACAGAAGTTGTGCTTTTGTAATATTAACAACAACAAGAAAATTTTCTTGTGTTTTTTCTACTTGTAATACTTATCTCATCTACTGTGTAGTTCAGTCTCCTTGATTAATAATGGGCTTTCTATTTATTCTACTAATGGTTTATAGCAGAGACAATATATAGGAATGATTTGTCATTTTTATTCCTCAAGTGGTGGGGTGTTTATTTCACCATAATTGCTTTGAAACAAACTGCATTTCTTCCGAGTGATAGTACCATTCTGGAACACATTTTTGTTGTTTTTCAGTCATTTCAGTTGTGTCTAATTCTACATGACCTCATTTGGGGTTTTCTTGGCAAAGATACTGATGTAGGTTACCATTTCCTTCTCCAGTGCATTTTAGAGATGAGGAAACTGCGGCAAATAGGGATAAAAGTGACTTGCCCAGAGTCACTCACACATCTAGTAAGTGCCTGAGGTTAGATTTGATTCCAGGCCTGGAGCTCTATCCACTGTGCCACCTAGCTGCCCCACTAAAACACATTAGAGTTTAATACTTTGGCCTTTTGTTGGCATTGATTTTTGTTTCAACTGTACTGTTTTAGGGATAGTGTCTCTTTTTCTTTTGGTATAGGCCACTGAGTTGAAAACATCTTTTAGAGGTTATTCATTTTCCTTAAAAAAACCCTATGCACACATATGTGTGTA
Source organism: Notamacropus eugenii (assembly GCF_028372415.1). Lineage (NCBI taxonomy): Eukaryota > Metazoa > Chordata > Mammalia > Diprotodontia > Macropodidae > Notamacropus > Notamacropus eugenii. The sequence continues at coordinate 235,306,466 of NC_092875.1, read as the reverse complement.
TGCATGTATATATATATATGTGTGTGTGTGTATGTGTGTATGTAATACACACATACATACACACAAACACACATAAAACAAAAATTCCTAAAAAGTTGAAGGGTTTCAAAAATGTTGGGTGCTGTTGAGTTTCCTAAAAATTTATAACTACATTTATTTTAACACTTTATTTTTAGTGATATATTTACCTTACAATGTAACACCTTGGCCTGTCCACCCAATCACTGGGTGTTTCTGATTAAATATCAATTTGTTTAGGTGGTCTAGCTAGCTATGTATACTCCAGTGGATCTTTAAGCTTATCTGTGTGGATGTATACTCTAATAGTAACATTACAACATATCCATGCCTACGTATGTATGCTTTGCAGCTTTTGTCGTGGCCTGAGTTCACAAATACACTGGTAAATATACAAACAACCCGTGAAACAAAATGATGGATGGATCTCTCTCTTTCTCTCTCTCTCACTCACACAGATCATATAATGTATATGTGTGTATACATGTATATATAATGTATACTATAATATAAACTATTATGCTACAAATTAAGCTATCTACAAATAGCTTATACAAATAAGAATACAAATAGAATGTATCTTTATATAGTTACATATAGAATTGTTCTTTATATCCATATTTATAGATGTACTCTATAAGACATTCTATAGATAGAGGTAGATATGGGTATCTATCTAGAGACTATATTCTATGCATTTTGTATTCTATTCTATATATTAAGAATATATCTCTATATAAGTATATAGAGATGTAACTTTATTTTGTAGCACACAGGAGAGAAAGTTTGAGGAATTGGAATCACTTATTGATATACATCATGGTCACACCTTTGTTGTACACATCACACTGTGCTCTGATTCCTAAATAAAGATTTAGTTTTTGCTTCACTGAGGATAAGATAAGGCAATTATTCACATTTTCTTTATGTAATTTCTTAGAGCATTACTGGTAACTTTGTGGCTTATATCACCATATAAACTAGTTAAGCTTACTGTAAAATCACAGTGTGTGAGCACAGACTTTGCTTTTATCCTGAGCCAGCCATTGACGCATTATGCCCTGGCCTCAGGGGATTGGACAGGAGAGCCAGAGGTGAATCAGGGGACACTGTAATGCCACTACTAAAAAAACAGTTCATTGCTCTTGGCAATAGGACATCATCATTATCATACTCACAAGACCCTTGTTTTTGAATGTTTTCTGTTACTGGAGTTAGATTTTGGGGGTATATAGGACAACCTTGGTTTGGAAAATGGTCATTTAGTCAATACAAAGCAATTATAAATGCAGATAGTTGGGGATCATAATCAGTCTATATATCTGTTCACCCATGTTTATGCCAAACCCGACAGAAGAATCACATTTTTATTTGTTTTCCCTCCTGAATTTTAAATTGCCTACATAAGGTAAATTAATATAAAAAAAAACACATACATGGTTTCAGCCTTCCATTTACTTAAGTAACTAAAAAGTAATATTGGAGAAAGATGTTAAGAAAATAAATTATTTATAGGAATATACATATTTGTATCTCATCACCATCTTTGTGTGTGTGTGTGTGTGTGTGTGTGTGTGTACACATATATACACACACAGAGTCATCCCTATATATGAGGCAACAAATTCATGCAAAGTCTCTCTTGGAATTTTTAAGAATTTTTTTTAATACCTAAGAGTACTCTTGTAAGTATCCTCATGGAAAGTATAATGCACTCTCAAATTTCAAAGCTTTAGTCAAGCTTTGCATGAAAGATTGTTAGAATGTCATTGCCCCATTAGAAGTTATGTAGCAAAAAATTCCACGTCTTAGATCTTAAGAAGTCTCTTTACATTCTTCTGCGCATTTTCTTTACTAAGCCCAGATTGAAACAACATTATAAAGTACTATGTGTTTTCAGCACCTTCATCCTCTTACCATGTAGTCTTTTAGATTTTAGATTTTCCATATATCTTCAATGTGCCTTGACATCTACGATTGCTCCATACTAGTATTCTATCCCTCTTTCTATTTTTTTGAAAAATTTTTTATATATTTTTTTAAATTACATATAAAAACTATCTTTAACTTTTTTTTTATTTTGAGTTCCAAATCCTTACCTTCCCTCTGCTCTCCCCTTCCTGGGATAGCAAGCAATTAAATATAGATTGTACATATGTAGCCATGCGAAACTTATTTCTGTATTAGTCATGTTGCAAGAGAAAAATCACACACACACACAAAAGAAAAAGACAGTTTTTAAAAAGTATGCTTCAATCCGCATTCAGACTCTTATCAATTCTTTCTCTGGGGGTAGATAGCATTTTTTAATCCTAAGTCCTTCAGAATTGTCTTGGATCATTGTAGTGTTGAGAATAGTTAATTCATTCATAGCTGATCATGGTAAAATATTGCTGTTACTGTGTATAATGGTCTCCTGGTTCTGCTCACTTCACTTTGCATCGTCATTTAAGTCTTTCAAGGATTTTTCTGAAAGCATCTTGGTCATCATTTCTTAACAGCACCTCAGTATTCCATCACTTTCATATACCACATCTTATTCAGCCATTCCCCAGCTGATGGCTTCATCCCTCTTTCTGATCCACCACTCACATGCTACTTCCTTACCATCATTATGACTATACAGGACTTGCATTTTTTCAATGTTATCACTTCCTCCCTCATCCTTTACCACTAATCAAACTTCTCTGCCCTGTATCTTTTCATTTCAAGACCCAGTATTGCAGTTGTTTAGTGTGATTCACCAATTCATTCTAAGGTGCTTGTGGGAGAAGACTAGGCACAGTCTCTTGGTTTTCAGTAATTTGCATTTTAATAATGATTTTCTGGAGGCAGCTACCCCACCTTTGTTCCCTAAACCAAAGGAATTCTGATCTACAGAGTAAAGGGAATTGACTGGAAGCTTTTGAAGGTCCCTTTTCAGCTTGAGCTGGTCATGCCCTCCTTCTGATACTACATTCCATTTACATTGCATATATCTTGTATGTACATAATTATTTTAAAATTCTCTTCCCTCTTAGAATGTGAGTTCCTTGAAGGTAGGAACCTTATTTTTGCCTTTCTTTGAATCTCCAGGACTTATCATAATGACTGACATGTATTAAACACTTAATATATGATTGTCGAGTGCTTTTTATAAAAATTTTGATGGTGTGAATGAACAGTAAGTACAGTGAAATCTTTTATACTTTGTAACTTTCAATAAAATTTGCCATCACACAGGCATTGCCCTAAGAGCTGGAGATACAAAGGAAGGTATCGATAGTTCCTGACCTCAAGAGACTTACAACATAGTTGTTGGGGGAGACAACAACTATGTACGAACAAGATATGATATATTACAGGCAGTCTGAGAGGGAGGTACTTCAACACAGTGTTGCTTGCTCCCTTAAGTGCACAAGCTTCCCAGTTCCCTATCCTAATCTTCTCCTTTACTCCATCTTGGCTACACACCAATGTTCCACTTCTGTATTCACGGACTTCAAAATTCCTTTATCTGATAACATTTTTATTGTTTCATCTTCTCCTTTTCCTTTCTGTTCTCCTGATGTACACTGACCCTTACGTAGACAGTCTGTTGTCAAATCTTGTTGGCTGTGCCTTCACATTTCTTCCTCTTCACTGACATGGGCACCATCCTGATGCCAGGTCTCTGTTCTCTGTTGGCTGGTCCGTTGTCATAGTCTGCTAGTTGATTTACCTGACTCAAATCTTTATCCTCTCCTATTCATCTTCTATTCAGCTACACATTTATTGTCCTTAAGTTTAACTGTTTCATGTTTCCCATTGGCCACCCCCAAAAGAGGTTCAGTGATTCCCAGTTACGTCCAGGATCAAATTAAAATCTCTTTCTCATTTGAAACTCTTTAACACCAGGATCTTTTCTGTCCTTCAAGTCTATAATGATAATGATGATGATGATGATAATAATAACTAACACTAATATAATGTTTTTAAATAGCAATGTATGATTGATAATTAATATAATGAAATATATTAACAAGTTATACAATGTTCACGTTAAATAGTAACACTTAGTACTTAGTAATATTAAGGTACTAATAATTAATAAAATTCCTCCGAAACATTTATCTCATTTTATCATCATCACCACAACCTGGGAAATAAATGCTATTTTAATCCCCATTTTGCAGATCAGAAAAATGAGCTGAACAGAAGTTGTCTTGAGGTCACACAATAACGGCCTGAGGTCAAATTTGAACTCAGGTATATCCAGGTCTAACGTTATAGATATTATAGCTATTCCTAAAACTTCTAGTGCTTGACTCTCTTTCACATACTCTGTGATCCAGTTACAGTGAGCTCCTCCTGTCCTTCCCCTTATTACTAGCCATTGAATATGTCTGGAGTGCTCCTCACCCTGGCCTCCTGGCTTCCTTTAAGACTCAGGTTCAAATTCTACCTTTTATAGGAAATAAATCCTGGTCAACCCTCTCCCCCCATCCTTCCTGTACCACTGCTAGTCCCTTCTCTCTAAGATTACCTTCCATTTACATCATATATATCTCAAGTTAGGGGCAGCTAGGTGGTGCAGTGGGTAGAGCACCAGTGCAGGAGTCAGGAGGACCTGAGTTCAAATCTCACCTCAGACACTTGACACTCACTAGCTGTGTGACCTTGGGCAAGTCACTTAACCCCAATTGCCTCATCCTGGGTCATCTCCAGTCATCCTGATGAATATCTGGTCACTGGATTCAGATGGCTCTGGAGGAGAGGTGAGGCTGGTGACCTGCACAGCCCTCCCTCACTCAAAACAAAGTCAAGTGCAAGTCATGTCATTATTTCTCTGATGGTGAGGTCTTCTTTGGCAACGAAGGATGAACACACATATTTCTCAAGCATATATTGTTATTTACAAGTTGTTTCCTCCATTAAAATGGAAGGGCAGGAATTATCCCTAACACTTAGCATGGTTATTGGAATACAGCAAATATTTCACAAAATGTTATTGATTGAATCACTAACTGTATTAGATAAAACTTACCTAAGTGAGCAAAATTGGTCTTTTTTTAAATTAACACAGAAACGGAGAAGATTCTACTCATGTGTCAATGTTGAATTTTGCCTAAGACTTTTTTCAGCAAAAATTTGCACTGTTTGAGCATCTGTGAAGTGGTCCATTTAAATTTCTACAAAAGTTGAACCTTAAACACCAGAAAATACCAAAAAGCATTTTAAGATTCTAAATATTTGTGGGAACGATCAGCAAATAGTTTGTTACATAGATTAGATATTTCCTGACGTTCCTTTCTCATGGCAGTGCGTCTGTCTTCTCCATACCTTTCTATTGTCAGTTCATCATAATTGGAATCCTCTTTCCTCTTCCACTTCTGCCTCTTGGAATCCCTAATGTCTTTCAGAATTCAGCTAAAGAACTACCTTCATGTGAAATCTTTCTCATCCCTCAAGCTGCTAATGCGCTTACTACCCAAACTACGTTTTATTCATTTGGTGTAGATTCTGCACATACCTTTATATGTATTTGTTTTCAATAGAATGTGAGCTTCTTGAGAACAGGCACTGTTTTACCATCATTATTGTATGCCTAGTGCTGCACAAAATATCTCAGTGCTGGAGCTGGAATCAGGAAGACATGAGTTCAAATTCAGCTTCAGACACTTACTGGCCTTATAACCCAGGGAAAGTTGTGTAGTCTATGCCTCAGTTTCCTCATCTGTAAAATGAGGAGAATAACTGCACCTACCTCCAAAACTTGCCATGGAAATAAAATGAGTTAATATTTGCAACGTGCTTGGCAAAACTTAATGTGTTATAAAATGTGAGTTGTTATTAATTATAGAACATTAGTTATCATTTATTAGAGGTCAAATCTGGTGTGACTCTGGGCAAGTTTCTTCACCCTGTTTATCTCAGTTTCGTCTTATTTAAAATGAGTTGGAGAAGAAAATGGTGAACCATTCTAGTATCTCTGGCAAGAAAACCTTACATAAGATCATGAAGAGTTGGACACAAATGAAAAACGACTGAACAACAGTTAAACATGTTTATTGTTTGAGCTAAAAGTTCAGAGTAAAAATGAACAGGGGCAGCCTGATAAAATGGAGGGAATAATAGATTTGGAGTCAGAGGAGACAGATTACCCCCTTTATAAACCTGAATAAGTAGTTTAACTTCATTGGGCCTCAGTTTTCTTATTTGTAAAAAGAGAGTGGTAGACTAGATGATCTCAAAGATTCCTTTCATCCTTGAATTCTGATAGCTTTTGTTTTCTAAGACCCTTTCTATGTCTAAAAATTCTAAGATGCTATGCCAAAGGGGAAAAGATTTCATTGTATTCAAGTAGCATATCCTAGTAAAAACCCTTTAGGAGATAAATTGCCATCCTAATTGTTAAAATGAAATTGCCAGTCTTACACCTTAGATTACTGCAAATTATGTCTTCAATACATAAAATTCTGTCTATGAGATAGATAATGGGCCTGACGCTATCAAGGAGAAAGGAATAAATTGTTTTTGAAGAGACATTAATGCCAATTTCCCATTTAGTTGCACTGGGAAAACTGGACAAAATGATTTTGCAACTCCAGAAATTGAGCAGTTTATTACCATGTCTTCAGCAAGATTAGACAAAATGCATCTAGCTATCTGAGCTCCTTTTGGGTAAAGAGTGCCAGATAAATGTAAGTTATCAGTTTTTATGATTAATCATGATTAAAAAATAATAAAAGCAGAAACATTTTAGTATATTAGGAAAAGAAAATAAATATGTTGTCTAATAAAAGTAATTATTGTTGGTATCAGTAAATGAGGTTTTAGTAAATCATTCAAAGTTGCCCAACTAATTTTCTAACAGGTCTCTAAAAATTATGCAAAAACTTCCAACGTACTAGGGTTTTTAAATGCTTGATTTGAAGTAAACATTTAATGCCTATTGTTGTCCCTCTTTCTTAGAAATCTTCTGAAAGTCCTTTCCCTACGTATACTTGCTCATCCATGCCCCCTCCCCCCCACATATATATGTATATATATGTGTATAAATATACATATATATGTGTATATATATATATATATACATATATATGTGTGTATATATATGTGCATATATATATATATATATATATATATATATATATATATATATATATATATATATATATATATATATATATATATATATATATATATATATATATAGTGTAAGTTGTCTTGTGCTGGAGAAAACCTGGATATTCTTTGCTTTTATTGTAAGCACTACCATTGTTAATGCTCTCAACCCGATAATGCTAAGAGTTAGCTTTGTGACAGTAAATATCATTTTTAATATAGAAGGAATCTGTTATATGATGTATGAACACACCTCCAGAAGGAATGCTGACAATGCATTTATGAAGTCATGAGGAGAGAATCATTGACCAGTTTTTTAGAAAAACAGTGATACTTTGAAGTAACCAAGTTCTTCTCACTTTCATTTCCTTCTATCTGCAAAGAAATAATGGTTTTCTGTGAAAAGCAAATGCCTGAAATTGGAAGTACAGATTATATGAAAGTCTTTGAATATCATTATCACTAGATGCTATAAACTGTCTTTCGTGATTTGTCCTTCATTCTCTAAGAGGACCATGACATCAGGGAGGTGATGCTATGACATGCAAGTGAATTTGATTTGTGTGAGGGAGGGCTCTGCAAAGTTACTAGTCTCACTTTCTCCTCCAAAGTCATCTCAGTCCAGTGGCCAGATATCAATCAGGATGACAAGAGATGGCCCAGGATGCAGTGGGAGACCTTGGCCCTTTTAAGCTAAGTTCTCACTTTGAGTGAGGCAATGCCTGTTCAGTAAATAGGCCTCTTTAAGAAGGGAGTTAAAGGATGGCCCTTTTAGTTACAAAAAAAATCAAACTGGGAGGGGAAGACCCTCAGGCACTGTACAAAGGTTCTAGAACTACAAAAATAAAAATGAAAACATAGTTGCCATAAATTATAAACTCTTGAGGAGACATCATGTGGGTGTGCATGTGTGTATTCATATATATACACACGCATACTTTACACATACATACACACACACACACCCATATTGGAGAGAGAAATATTAGAAGTTCCAGGATTCAGTAAATGCTTTGTATAAAAAGTGGTGCTTCAAGTGAGTATTTTAAGGGGAAAAAAATGGAAATTCTTAGAGGCAAAGGTAAAGAAGAAGAGGTACATTCTAGGCAGGAGGGACAATTAGGGCAAAGACATGGAGATGGGAGATAGAGTCTTGTTTTTGAATTGCAAGAAGGAAGGTGGCGAGTGTAGGAGGGGCATAATGTCTATTTTGATGGGGGTTGGAGGCTAGATTGTGAAGGACTTCAGAGGCTAAACAAAGGAATTTGTCATTGATCCTAGAAGGTATTATTAAATCTTGGTTTTGTGTTTTGTTTTGTTTTAGTTTACTCATGTGGTCAGACCTTGATTTGATAAAATCACTTTTCCAGCTAGGTGGAAAAACGATTAGAAGAGATGGATCTTGGAGACTTTTGTGTGGCAATGGTATTGTCCTGGTGATGATCGATAATGAGAGCCTGAATCATTACCATGTGAACAGCGAGAAGGGGTTAAAAGTGAGAAATAGCGTAGAGGTAAAAAAAAAAAAGGCAAGATTTGGCAACAAGTATATTCGTGGTGAGGGAATAGTCAAGAATAATGCTAAGGATGTAAACCTGTGAGAATAAAAAAAATAAGAAGAGTGAATTTGGGAGTAAAAATAGCTGTAAGTTCTCTTTTATACATAGTGAGTTTGAAATATCCAATAGGAAGTTAGTGGTCTAGGAATAGAACTCAGGAGAGAGACTAAAATTGGATTTATAGATCTGGAAATAATTATATAGAGATGATAGTTAAACTCATGATAGCTAATATACTTACTAAGAAAAATAGTTTCAGTGAAGGAAAAAAAAAAGAGAGCCCAAGGCAGACCCTTAAAGTACAACTACAGTTTGGGGAAGTCAGTTGAATAGTGACCTGGTGGAGAAGACTGAGGAGTAATCAGAGGGGTAGGAGGAGAACTAGACAAAGAAAAAGATTGAATGTCAAACAGGATGGTTGAGTGACTTGTTGAAGGTCATACTACTGGTTAATAGAAGCACAGGCAATAGGAACCCAGGTCTTGGGACTCCCAGTCTTGGATTTCTTCTACTATATCATAAATTCAACTAGAGTTAAGTCTTATACACATGTTTTTATTTTTACAATCCATATAAAATGCATGTTTTCAAATAAAAAGAGCTCTCATGCTACAGTATTTCTGAAGCAATAGAAGTTCTTTGTAGTTGTGGTTTCTGTTGTTCTGAAAGTACTGCTCATCTACTAAAAAGTCTTGTAGTGACCAAAGAATTACGTGGACTTCATGTGGAGAAGAGTACATTTCAAGCATTCAGTCTTAGCCCAATTTTTATAAAGCAGGAGACCACAGTCTGGGTCTTACACAAATGAATTGTCACATCTTTATCTTATTAGTGAATGAATGTAGTGTTTTGGTTGAGTAAAGTTATTGCTAACTAAAAAAACAATTACCATAATATAATAACCTTAATTAGAACCAAGTTTTGTCTCTAGTAGACATTATATAAAATAGTCTATTGCTGCCCAATTCTCTTGAACTATAAATATTCTTATTTATTCTGAAAATTACATGACAGTGAGAAAGTACTCTTGTGAGAATAAATAACTTTTTCTCAATAATTTGATCATGGAATGAGGAAGCAGAACCTATTGTTACATAGGTAAGGCAGTAAAGAGTAGTATAACAGAGGGAAGGAAGTCAAGATGATAGAAGGCATAAACAGTGAGAATGAGGGGAGGCTGCTACTAAAAATCTCAAATAACACTTCTTCTTTAGTCATACAGAGAATAACCTTACAGCTTAAAACACAACTGCGTAAATATATTGGTGTAACTACTAAGATAAAACCTAATAAAAAAAAGACCCTATAAAACTTTGACATACAGTTGTCATTAAGGCAACTCGGTAACACAGTGGATAGATTGCTGGCCTTGAAGACAGGAGGATGTGAGTTCAAATGTGGGCTCAGACACATACCAGTTGTGTTACTCTAGGCAAGTCACAACTTCTATTTGCCTCAGTTTCCTCATCTGTACAATGACCTGGAGAAGGAAATGGCAGTATCTTTGCCAAGAAAATCTTAAAGGGATCATGAAGAGTCAGACTTATAATTGATTAAACAACAATAGTTTGCTTTTAAGAAATGAAACTAGTTTTACATTAGTTTGATATGTTAAAGTATGTTTAATAGCAACCCTAGATGTGCTACTAAAATGGTGCTCAAATAACTTAGAATCCAGTAGTATAGCATGCCAGCAGCAACTATAAGGAACTCAACTTTGAGGCATCTGATTTTTGAATGGTTATTATTTCCTAATACCCACTGCAGGCTAATATTCACCATCCTGCTGGTAGAGTTGAGAAAACTTTCCCCTTCTTTCTCTACCATATGAATTTTGTAATTTTTTTTCTATTTATAAAAGTAATCATTTGGTAATTTGGTTGGTATGTGCTATAGGTACAGTTCCAAAGTCAATGTCCTCTTAGTTCTTGTTGGAGTGAAGGGATACACTCCTGAGTCACTAAACATTTAACAAAGGAGGAAGTTTACGTTGCCCTAACAGCAAGGATATGCAACAAGGATACTGTGGTATTTAGCTGCTCTGAACACTACCATTCTATCTCTATCTGGAAATGCGTCTGATCAATCAGTCATCAGAATATACTGTCCTACCATAGTATGACACTGAATAAATAAATTAATTTATGTAGGCAAGTTTAGGAAAAAAATTAATTTTATTATACTGCCTCATCCTACTCATGAGTAATTAATATTTTCCCAGTTACATAGGTTTATCTTTATTACTTTAAACAGATTTTTGTAGTTGTAGTTCTAAAGTTCTTAAATGTAACCTGGAAGGTAGATTCCCAGGTATTTCATATAGTCTATAGTAATCTCAAATGGAAATTCTCTCTTTTGTGAAGTTTTATTAGTATTACATAGAAGTATTGACAATTTTGTGGATCTATTTTCTCTTCTACAATTTTCCTAAAATTATAAATTGTTTCAATTCATCCTTCTTCTGCTTCTTCCTTCTCCTGCTTCTTCTATTCCTTTATCTACTTTCTTTTTCTTGTCCTTTTGTTATAGCTAGCATTTCTAGTACTATGTGAAATAGAAGTGGTGACAGTGGAAATCCTTCTTTCACCCCTGAATTTATTGAAAATGATTCTAGTTTATCACCCTAACGAAAAGTTCTCTACTGTCTTTTTCTTGTCTTATTGTTATAGGTAGCGTTTCTACTACTGTGTCAAATAGAAATAGTGATAATGGAAATCCTAGTTTCATTCCTGAATTTATTAAAAATGATTCTAGTTTATTACCATAACAACTAGTTCTTGATTTTCAGTACATATTATATATCATTATTTTTCATGTTTCTAATTTCTTAACAGAAATAAATGTATTTTTTCAAAACCTTTCTTATATATACTGATATAATCATAAAGCTTTTCTTTTATTATTGACATGGTTAATTAAATTTATTCTTTTCTTAATGTTAAACTAACCCTGCATTCCTGTTATAAATCCATCCAAGTCAGAGTGTACAATCTTCTAGTATATTTTGTACTCTTTTTGATTATATTTTAATTAAATTTTTGAATCTATGTTCATTGCTGATATTAGGAGATTTTGCTCCAATGCTGTATTTGTAATTCTGTGTAAGCCTTTATGTTTCAAGCATGCCTCTTGAAAACATCATATTGTTGAATTTTTGCTTTCTAATCTGTTCTTCTACCTTCTTCCATTTTATGAGTGAGTTCATCCCATTCCCATAAATAGTTATGCTAGTTAGTTGTTTATTTCACTCCATTGTATTCTCTAATACTTTTATTCTCAATATTCCTTTTTTCCTGTTTGTTTCTATTTATTATCCTTTATTGTTTTCCTTTTAACCTTTTCTTCACTATCCCCTTTCTAAGCTTCAAGTTTTCTTGGTTTATGCTTTTCCCCATAATGTTCTCCCTCTTATATTTCCTTTTCCCCCCTCTCTTTTCTTATCAATACCCCTGATAAGTTGAATGTATTTCTACAACCAGCTCTTTATGTATGTTCTCCCCTCTTTGGACTAATTTAGATAAAAATGGAGCTCGAGTAAGTGATGGCTGCTTCCTTTACTCCTTCCATATTCAAATATTTCCATTTACCCAACCCAATTTTGTTTTTTTCACAAGTTCCCCTGTCTTTTCTTCCCCATTTCCTTAGTGAATGCTCTCCCCCTTTTTCCTTTATTCTTAATATGCTATAAAAACATTGCAAAACTCTTTATAGTTTTTTATGTCTCAATTTTCTACATCTATGATCCTTTGGACCTTTTTCACATTTACTCTATTAGAATATAAGCAAATTATTGCTGTAAAGTCACTTCTGATTGTTCACTTGTAATCATTTTATTTTTCTTTTGATTTCCCTATTTGTATTACACACTTCCTTTCCAGATTGTTTTTTCATGAAAAATATTTTAAAATCTATTTCTTTGCAAATTTATCTTTTTCCTTTTAGGACTATATGCAGGTTTTCTGAATAAGTTCTTCTTGATTGTAGAATTTTATATTTGACTTTTGAAGTACCTCATTCTATATTCTCTGCTTCTGCAGAGTTGTAGTTTTGTATGATCTTTATTTGATTCTTTAATATTTAAGTTCTTTCTTTCTGGTTACTTTTTTGGGGGTCTGGAAGTTTGGAATTCTTGCAATTACATTATTGAGAATTTTCATTTAGGAGGTTTTTTAGTTTTATTTTTTATGGCGATGATCTGTGGATTCCATTTTCACATTGCTATCTTCTTCTTATATATCTGTGTATTTAAAAATATTTCTTTTTTTAAAATTTTTATTTATTTAAGTTTTCAACATTCATTTCCACAAAATTTTGAGTTCCAAATTTTCTCCCCATTTCTCCCCTCCCCCAACCCCAAAATGCCAAGCATTCTGATTACCGCTATCTACAATCTGCCTGCCCTTCTAACATCCCTCCCTTCCCTTATCCCCATCTTCTCTTTTGTCCTGTAGGGCAAGATGAATACCCCATTACCAGTATTTCTTATTTCCTAGTTGTATGCAAGAACAATACTCAACAGTTGTTTCTAAAGCTTTGAGTTCCAACTTCTCTTCCTCCTTCCCTCCCCACCCATCCCCACTGGGAAGGCAAGCAATTCAATATAGGCCATATCTGTGTAGTTTTGCAAATGACTTCCATAATAGTTGTGTTGTGTAAGACTAACTATATTTCCCTATCCTATCCTGGCCCCCATTGCTTCTATTCTCTCTTTTGACCTTGCCCCTCCCCAAGAGCGTTGACTTCTAATTGCTCCTTCCTCCCGTTGCCCTCCCTTCCATCATCCCCCCCACCCTGCTTATCCCCTTCACCCCCACTTTCCTGTATTGTAAGATAGGTTTTCATCCCAAAATGAGTGTGCATTTTATTCCTTCCTTTAGTCAAATGTGATGAGAGTAAGCTTCATGTTTTTTCTCTCACCTCCCCCCTTTTGCCCTCCACTGAAAAGTCTTTTACTTGTCTCTTTTATGAGAGATAATTTGCCCCATTCCTTTTCTCCCTTTCTCCTCCCAATATATTTCTCTCTCACCCCTTAATTTCATTTTTTTTAAGATATGATCCCATCCTATTCAACTCACCCTGTGCTCTGTGTGTGTGTGTGTGTGTGTGTGTGTGTGTGATCCCACCAACTACCTAGATACTGAAAACAGTTTCAAGAATTACAAATATTGTCTTTCCATGTAGGAATGTAAATAGTTCAACTTTAGTAAGTCTCGTATGATTTCTCTTTGCTGTTTACCTTTTCATGCTTCTCTTGCTTCTTGTGTTTGAAAGTCAGATTTGCTTTTCAGCTCTGGTCTTTTCATCAAGAATACTTGAAAATCCTCTATTTCATTGAAAAACCATTTTTTTCCCTGAAGTATTTTACTCAGTTTTGCTGGGTAGGTGATTCTTGGTTTTAGTCCTAGTTCCTTTGACTTCTGGAATATCCTATTCCACGCCCTTCAATCCCTTAATGTAGAAGCTGCTAGATCTTGTGTTTTCCTGATTGTATTTCCACAATACTTGAATTGTTTCTTTCTAGCTGCTTGCAATATTTTCTCCTTCACCTGGGAACTCTGGAATTTGGCCACAGTGTTCGTAGGAGTTTCTCTTTTTGGATCTCTTTCAGGCGGTGATTGGTGGATTCTTTCAATATTTATTTTGCCCTCTGGTTCTAGAATGTCAGGGCAGTTTTCCTTGATAATTTCATGAAAGATGATGTCTAGGCTCTTTTTTTGATCATGGCTTTCAGGTAGTCCCATAATTTTTAAATTGTCTCTCCTGGATCTGTTTTCCAGGTCAGTTGTTTTTCCAATGAAATATTTCACATTATCTTCCATTTTTTCATTCTTTTGGTTTTGTTTTGTGATTTCTTGGTTTCTCATAAAGTCCTTAGCCTCCATCTGTTCCATTCTAATTTTGAAAGAACTATTTTCTTCACTGAGCTTTTGGACCTCCTTTTCCATTTGGCTGATTCTGGTTTTTAAACTATTCTTCTCATTGGCTTTTTGAACCTCTTTTGCCAATTGAGTTAGCCTATTTTTAAAGGTGTTATTTTCTTCAGCATTTTTTTGGGTCTCCTTTAGCAAGGTGTTGACCCACTTTTCATACTTTTCTTGCATCTCTCTCATTTCTCTTCCCAGTTTTTCCTCCACTTCTCTTCCTTGATTTTCAAAATCCTTTTTGAGCTCTTCCATGGCCTGAGCCCATTGAATATTTATTTTGGATGTTTGGGATACAGAAGCCTTGACTTTTATGTCTTTCCCTGATGGTAAGCATTGTTCTTCCTCAACTGAAAGGATGGGAAAAGATATCTGTTCACCAAGAAAGCAACCTTCTGTAGTCTTATTTTTTTTCCTTTTTTTTAAGGCATTTTCCCAATCAGTTACTTGACTTTTAGGTCCTTTGTCAAGAGTAGGGTATACTTTGGGAATCTGTAAGATCTGTGTTCTTCCAAGGTGGCACAATCAAGAGTGTACACTGTTCTGGGAGGAGAAAGAGATTTTTGTGCCCAGAATCTTAGGAGTTTCTTCTCCACAGCCACCTGACTTCCAGTTCCACCAAGCCAGCACTGGGGACTGAGATTCAGATAAGGTGCATGGGCAGGGCTGCCATTCAGTGTGAGATAAAGATCAGCTCCCTCAGGGCCTTTACACAGGGCTGAGGTAAGAATGAGCTGCTCAGTGCCCCCAAGGGTTTTACTATCCAACAATGGATGCAGGCTGCTGTAGGGGCTGCTGTGGGAACTGCTGCCACCTGCTTGCCTGCTGGATGCAACCTCTGAGGCCACTGCCTAAGGCTGGAGCTATGGGAAAGCCCTTCTCCCTTCCTGGCCAGCTGAGAAAACACTGTCACTGACCTTTGGCACCTGTGGGTTGAAGAATCTGCGAACTGCTGCTACTGGGACTGGAGATTCTGCCCCTGAGGTGTCCTCCTCCCACAGCCATGCTGCCAAGGTGTGCAACAGACATTTCCCGTTGGCCTTTCGGGTCACCCTGGGCTGGAAATCTCCTCCACTCTGTTGTTCTCCACTTCTGCTGCTCCAAAATTTGTTGAGAGTCCTTCTCTACAGGTATTTTATGGGCTGTGTGGGGAGAGCCAACATATGTATGTCTTTCTACTCTGCTATCTTGGCTCCTCCTAAAAATATTTCTTGAAATATAGCATCAAGGTTATTTTTTGTTGATGAAATTCCTGTCATCCTTTTACATTAAAGTTATGTCTTCTTAATCAAGGTTTTTCAGGTCAAAAGTTTGTTTTTGTTTAATAAATAGATACATTTAAAATAATTAATAATAATAAATAATAGTAAAAGATACTGTTTTCTTTTTGTTTTAATAGTTATGCTTTTCTCCTAGAAAAAATAATTTGCAATTGGCCTATTATATCCTGATTTTTTAGAGAATATTCCTAAAGTTTTGTCATTCTTTTGTTAAGATGTTGATCCTTTTTCTTACTCTTTCTTCCAAATCTTCAATTTCTTTTTGTAACAATTTTTATAACTCTTGCATCATTTCTTCAAAGAATTCAGTGTTCTTTTGGGCAAAGTGTTTTTTAAATTTTCCTTGAGAGGGATTTGTGCCTTCATCTTCCCTTAATCATACAAGTCCTTTTATTCATCTTTTTTATTACAGAGGTCTTATGAATTGATTTCTAGATTTCTTCTCCTCTAGAAATCTCAATTTAGGAAGCTTGAGTTCTCGATTTCTATTACTCTGGAAGATTGAATTTGGAAAGCTTTCCCTTACTCTGATGGTCTTTGCTTTCCATTTATCTTGAACATCAAAGTTATCCACTTTTATGTTATAGACCATCCATGTACAATCATATTAAATATATTTCAACATCAGTCATGTGAGAGAAGAATCAGAACAAAAGGAAAAACCATGAAAAAGAAAAAAACAAAAAAAATGAGAAAATAGTATCATCAATCTGCTTTCAGACTTCATAGTTACTTCTCTGAATGTGGATAACATTTTCTTTCACGAATCTTTGGCTTTCAGCTTTTAAAAGCTCTTGTTGTTGTTGCGTGTCATGTGCGACTCTTCAGGACCCTATTTGGGGTTTTCTTGGTAAAGAGACTGAAATAATTTTTCATTTCCTTCACCAGATATTTTATAGATGAAAATTTGAGGCAAACAGAGTTAAGTGACTTCCCTACCATCTCACAGCTATCAAATGTCTGAGGCTGGGTTTGAACTCAGGAAGATGAATCTTCTAAGCCTCTGTGCCCTTATCCACTGTGCCACCTTTTAAAGCTCTAATCTTGTCTATTCTACTAATGCTAACTACTAATGCTAAAAAGGAGACGTGGATAATGATTGATTTCCTACTGAAGTTTAACCATGTAAAGCAATCTTCATAATGCGGAGGCCAAAAGAATCTAGAAACTTCTTTTCATGCATACACAATAAAGACATATAGGACTCCTTGACAGATGAAAGAATGGAGAGAAACTTCTTCACTGATCCTTTCATTATTTATATACAGTAAGCCATTAAGACCAAGAAGTGTGTTTTCTAAAGATATTTGCCATTGTTATTAAGGATGTTCAGAAAAGAGGGGAATTGAAAAAGAGATTCCTTATTGACATTCTCCTGTTTATGACATTGCATATGACATTACGTTGTTTGTGTCAAGCCTTAGAACACTATATACTTCTTAAATGAGATTCATGATCACCCATTCCTCTGAACTTAAGGCTCATATTTACATAAGAAAAACCCGCTGGGTAAAGAATACTGAGACTTTGGTATGCATTTGGATGGATAGCTCATTGATCTTAGTTCACCTATATATGTAGCTGGCCTGTGGCTGGTGAACTGTATTCTTTCCTCATGGACTACATAACATCTTTCAGCAAAATTTGGGACATAGAAATATGTGATACTTAAAATGCTAAACAAAAGTAGTCATATTAGAACAACTCAACTTTGTGTAGTCAATGCA
Organism: Notamacropus eugenii; assembly: GCF_028372415.1. NCBI lineage: Eukaryota > Metazoa > Chordata > Mammalia > Diprotodontia > Macropodidae > Notamacropus > Notamacropus eugenii. The sequence goes on along the minus strand of NC_092875.1, from coordinate 235,288,875 downwards.
ATGAGCAAACAGCATTGAGAAGTCACTGATGTAATAACTGAGGTTTCTGTAGCCATTCCAGTCAGGAGGAGACTTTCGGCTCCCTGACAGTGTGATTTGCCTTAAGTGACTTGTACCACATCTTCCTCCACCTTGCAGAAATTTGGATATTTATATCAAGCCCATAAAATATCTGTTTCTTTCACACTGTAGTGGAAGTCAGGAGTGAGGTTCCACTTTTGGGAGTAAGGGAAAATGAAGTGTTTCTGGTTTCTGAAATACTTGAATATATATTTACAGCTTACATTGTATTAGAATTTATTTAATAGGATTAAAGTATTTACTAGGGTAATAAACCTTACCCAGAGAGTAGAGGCTGGCAAGGAATGTAAGAGAAATGGTAGATAGGTTGGCGGCACCAGCTGTGAAGCCAATGAATCTTACTCCTAAGAAGAAGTGAATGTAGTAATGTGAGATAGGAGGTTGAGTTGGTTGGCAACCACCCTTATCCATAGTCTGAACTGCTCACTGAGGAACCCACAGACCTCCTACTATGATCATATCCTATTATACATACATATACACACACACACACACACATATATATATACATTATATATATGTGTGTGTGTATGTGTGTATACACATGCATGTATTAGAATATTATAAGGAATACATGTACATACACGTACACATATATACACACATAAGTTTGTACATATAGATATATATTTATATTCACACACAAATTATTTGCATGGAGTGGGGTGGGGAACCTATAGCCTTGAGGTTACACATGGCTTTCTAGGTCCTTGGACACAGCCTTGTGACAGTTCCAGTGTTACAGAACAAATCCTTTTATTAAGGGGATTTGTTCTGTGAAGTTTGGAATCAGTCATACTTGAGGGCCTAGTGGGCCACATGTGGCCTTGAGGCTGCAGGTTCATCACCCCCTGCACACATACATATTTACCCCTGATAGATGATGAACTAGGTCTAGCATTGAATAGGAGAAAGAGAATGGGTTGAATTAGAATTAGAAAATTTCATAGACATGCTAATAATGTCAAGTTTCTCCTTGAAACAAAACCCACCTTTTAAAAAATACCATTGATGTTTCAGTAATGCCATATATCTATAAATCACAGAAGGAGGAAAGGAAGGGGCTCTACTAAGCACCTACTGTGTGCCAGGCACTGTGCTAAGGGTTTTACAAATATCTCATTTAAACCTTTCTACGACTGTATGATATTATTATTCCCATTTTATAGTTAAGGGAGCTGAGGAAGACAAATGTTAAATAACATCCCCAGGGCTACACAGCTACTAAGTATCTGAGGCATGCTTCAGCTTGGATCCTCCTTCCCTCAGGCCCAGCACTCTATCCACTGCACCCTACCTGCCTCACCTCTGAAAATTAAAAATTATGGGCCATCCAAAGAGCAAGGGAAAGACTAATAGTGGGTGTAAATAAAGTGTGACAGGATGTTACCAAAGTTGTGGCTTACCAGATACCATACAACAGAGGTTCACCTAGTGGTACACTGTGACCACATGGCATCTCTAAAGTATCCAAGTTATATGTCATCCAAAGGGTGGAAGAAAAGATAGTAGCTATGTGGTGAGAGGTAGAGCCATGGATAGAGTGCCAGGCCTGGAGTCAGGAAGATGAATCTTCCTGAGTTCAACTATGGCTTCAGATACTTACTAGCTCTGTGACCCTGGGCAAATCACTCAACCCTGGGTGCTTCAGTTTCCTCATCTGTAAAATGAGCTGAAGAAGGAAATGCCAAACTATTCCAGTATCTCTGCCAAGAAGACCCCAAACCAACAAAGAGTTGGGCACAATTAAAATGACTGAACAACAGCAGAAGTGAAAGGAAGAGCTATAAGATGATATATTCAATTTACTAAAATGGGGGTCCATGTCATGTTGAAAGACTTGGAAGAAGGCCCCAAGCAGATTTCTCTCTCCCCCCTCCCCACCTGTGGAGGATTTATGGGAAGACATATGCTAAAGTTGTGTGAGATGAGAAGAGAAAGATTCTTTATAGTCATCACTGTTGGAGGGAGAACATCTGCATTGAGCTGAAAACAGATCCATTGAAGTACTGGCATGATGGAGGCATAATAAATATCTTTACCTTAGAGTGACTTGCTCTTCTGTATGTAGATAAAAGGAAATAAAGGGATTCATTGACTAACTTTTAAATATCTTACAATGAACCTTTTCAGAGATTAGCTTTAAAAGAGACAGCAACAAATAGCAGTCTCATCAGTATTGAACAGCAGCTCTAAGGCTGAGTTGAACATTCATTCTTTCACCTCTGCATAGATTTTCCAGAAATTAAGGGATTAGTTATAAGTGGTTAGTTACATATAGGCACTGTGTGTTTTGCATTTCAATCAAACGTATAAAGAACCCTAGTATGGCAGCCTTTCTAGGAATATATGAGTCCTGTAAGTTCTTTCATTCATCTCTTTGCACAATGAGGTTAAAATAATAAAACTTCAGTTGGTAGAATCATAGACTTAGAAGAAGGAGCATCAACCGATCCTAGCTTCTGTTTTCAGGTAGATAAAGTGTCTAGGATATTGTTAAAGGTTTGTGCTATTATTAGTCACTTCCAGGGATGAGATTTTGTGGCCTTCCTCGGTAGCTTGCCCTAGGGTATCATCAACTTTTCATCAGAGTTCCAGTGTCAAGCTAACATTGCTTTTTTTTTTCCCCCAGTGGGAAACTTATCACAGAAATATTACCCTTAAATAGAGAATTTTATTGAGGTGGGAGGTTAGAGGATGAAGGAAGTGTCATATAGGTATATAGAAACACTTTTAGCACTATTTCTTTTGAAGTTTGTTGATAAAATACTGTTTTTAATTAGCAAGTGTCCCTTGTTTCATTTAAGCAATTGGCAAGAATTCTTTTCCACCCCTTTCTTATACCTCAGATCCCTTTAGGAGAACCATTTTATTCTAAAGATGGTCTTGATTGAAGGTTGTAATAATTGGCAATAGAGAAAAACAGACAGAAACACAGAGAGAAATGTTTTCTGCTCCTTTGTCTTTTCCTTTCTTTTTTTTCCCCCCACACAAGTCAAGGTAATCTTTACACTCGTATGTACGCACACACACGCACATTTTAGTGTGGTCACTGGTAATTCTATAGCATAACTCGTTTGCATTCATATAGTATTTCTAATTCCTGAGCACTTACACATGATTTCATGAGCACTGAGCTTGAGCTCTGCACCCTCTGTTTGCTTACTAGGTGATCTTGTCAAGTATTTTATTTGATTCTCAGTTTCAGTCTTTGTAAAATAAATAATGAAATCCTTCCCAGGATTGTTTGGAGGAAAGTATTTTATGAGCTGGGAGGTAATATAGAGAAGTGAGCAGTGTGGAGAGAGAGCTACCCTCAGTGTCAGGGGGATCCGGGTCCCAGTCCAGTCCCTGACATATGCTAGCTATGACCCCGGGCAAAGCATTTGATCTGTCAGTGACCTAGGCATGTGGCTCACAAATGGTGTCCATGGCACCCTACAAAAACAATGATAATAATAAAAACTATCAATATGATTAAAATAATAGTAAGAGCTAACAGTTATATGCCAAATTGTGCCCCATGGCACCCTGCAACAAGAATAATAACAGCAAACATGATGCACATAATAATAGCCAACACTTATATGGTAATTATCATTTGCCAAGTACTCTCCTAAGTGCTTTCCACATATTCTCTCACAATATCCTCACAATAATCGTGGAGGAATGTGTTATTATTATCCCCATTTCATAGTTGAGAGAATTGAGGCAAAAAGATTAAGTGACTTGTCCAGGGTCATACAGCTAGTAAGTATTTGAGACTGGATCTGAACTCAGATCTTTTTTTTACTCCAAACCCAGTATTATGTCCCACCTGGTTGCCCCAACTCACAGGAGTGTCACAGGATATGTCCAATTTTGCAGGGCAGCACAGTGACACATGACTTCTCTCACTCACTGAGAAAACTACTTCAGAGTAGCTCACAGTGTTACCCAGAATTTGAGGCTACATTTGTTCTGAAGACATTAAATGTTTAAATAAGTTTTTGTTTACTTGTACTTTGGACTATTCCTGTAACTCTGCATACTTTCTGTTTGTGATTTCATCTCTTTCCAAACCTCGGTTTCCAGCTGTTTCTCTGATTAAAAGATAAATTATTTAATTTTTACTTTTTTAAAGCAAGTTCTGCTTGAATATCAGTACAGAACAGGAAAGGAAGGCAGTGGGATTCAATCTAATTCCAAGGTTAGGGAAGCTTTGTAGTGCTCAACAAGTATATACATCCCATTAGCAATTAATTATTGTTATTTAAGAATGAAAAAAAATTATTTTTTCTCCCAATTTATGTGTTTTGGTTTTTTTTCCAAATATTTGTTTTTTCCAAACAGTCCTATGTTAGGACACAAATATTTATTGTCATTTGAACCTAACTGCTTAATAAACAGAACTGTTAAGTATTTCTTTTGGTTTCATGAAAAAAAATTACTGAGACATGAATTAAGAAAGTGTGGGAAGCTCTCTCATGGTCAGGCTCTAAGACTATACATTGCAGGGAAATTGTTGATGTGTATTTCTAGAGAGAATTTCTTCCCTTGGAGTTCCCCATGCCAATGAAATCACAGCCCTACCCCAACTCCTTCCCACCCCCCTGACCCCCAAAAAAGCATTGCATAATTGAGTTTTATAGAAATCCTTTGAGGAAGGTTAAATGAGTGTGAGGGCATTATTCACAATTCCATAATCATATTATCTGCATTTTGTATACTGTGATAATAGGTTTAAAAAAATTTAACAGGATCATATAGTTAGTGAGCAGTTGGGTGAAATATTTAAGTCTTCAGCCTTTCCCATGTGTGTGAATTCTTACTGGATGATTGACCCTGTGCAGACAATAATGCTTTGGTATTTCCAGAGTGCTGAGAGTATGAGCAAGCTAATTAAAATGTAGCTGTGGTATGAATCGGTGTGGATGAGAACTTGTAATATTGACTCTGCCCCCCCCCCCCCCCCGCCCCCAGCGTCCCAAAGATCCTTTCCAGATGGGTCACAGTCAGAAGTCTTCTCATCCTTCTGTCCATTGGTGAGATAGAAATGATCACAGCTTCCAAAACTCTTTTCTAGAATGTATTTTAGTTCATTAAATATTTCCTGATTATATGTAAAAAATTCAACATATAAAAAAATTTTGAGTTCCTGACTCCTTACCTCCCACCTCCCCCCACCTTGTGAAGGCAAGCAATTTGATATTGATTAGACGTGTGAGGCTGTGCAAAACATGACTCTCTTTCCTACAAAGTTATCCACTTAACCTCTATAAGGGCTTAAGGTGACCTCAAGATTATGCATTTTCAGAGCACACGTGACATCAAGTGCTCCTCTTTTGAGGATTTCCCTTTGTCTTCTCTGGCTTTCTATATCATTCGCCCACTTTTGCAGTAGCATTTCAGCAGTGTGTCCTATCTAGGATTTAAAGACTCTTCCCCAGAGAAGTATGAGTGTTCTTTTGAGAAGACTCTTAACTCAACAAAGATATTTTCATGAATTTGCACTGCTAGGCTTATAGCCCACTTTGCATCTTCAGCTGCCACCACTTGAGCAGATACTGAATTTACCTTGCTTTATTTTCTATTACTTCTTCCCATTCTAGTAAGGTTTTAAGCTTTCTTGCTAGGTCCTTTTCCATAATAACTCATTTCCAGATAATCATTCAATCGTTATCCCCTTGAAGGTACTGGAAAGTACCATTGGCAAGCAGTTTCTAGAGTATAGTCACTGTTCTTTGTTTTTGAACATTTGCTTATAGTTGACATTTCCCTCCCCCAGTCCCTCCATGTGTGTTCAGTATCTTCATCCTAGTAGTCAATAAGGTTAGCCTGAAATTTTTGTAGTATTCCACCTCAACTCATGCATACCAGCTTCCTAATAATTGTCCTGGCATGCTGCTGTTTTAATTCCCATTGTGGTCTTAATGGAAATGAATAATAATCCTGTGAAACATCTTGGCACACAACATTATGGTAAGTGATAGTAAAAGCAGCTTGTCTGGCTATCCAATCACATAGTAGGAAGTTTCTAATTTTCTCTCTGTCTCTCTATCTCTGTCTCCCTTTCTCCTTCTGTCCCTCCCTCCCTCACCTCCACTTTTTGTCTTTCACTCTCTCTGTTTTTATCTCCATCCCTCTCTGTTTCTGTCTCTCTCTCTCACAAACACACACACACACACACACACACACACACACACACACAAGCACAGTACCTAGCAAAGTGCCCCGTTTGCTATTTTATGACTTTACACAAGTCACTTTGATGATGATGATGATGATACCGATGATACTGACACCCAGCATTTATATAGTACCTCAAGGTTGCAAAGCACTTGGCAGATATAACATCTTTTGGTCAAGGAAGCTGGTGTTCTTATGACTCCCATTTTATGGATGAGGAAACTGAGGCAGATAGTAGTTAAGTGAATTGCCATGACTAGGAAATCTCTGAGGCTGCATTTGAATTCAGGTTTTCCTGAGGTATAGCCCTCTATTCATAGCATCACCTGGTTCAAACTCTCTAGGGCTCAGTTTCTCCTAGGTTCCCTGGTTTCCTCATTGGACCAAAGTATCAACCTTACTCTCTGTACAATCTGCTTTTTCTTCAGGGTTAAAATGAGCTTTATGGGTTGGCTTCAGGTTATGGTATTATTTTGGTATCGCTTACCTCAGTCTGAGAAGCTAATGTTTCAGTTACTTTTTAGTGTTATGCTTTAGGCAAGGATTTCTGTTTGCTGGTTATAACCAGAGCCAAATTCTGTCTTGACCTTCTGAATACTTTGTGATTTAGAATTTGAATATTTATTTAAAAAGATAATTGTTGGCCCCATAAAAATGTTGAAACTCCTAGTTAAATTTTTCCTGTTATTCAATCATTTTTCAGTTGTGTGTGACTTTTTGTGACCCCATTTGGGGTTTTCTTGGCAAAGATACTGGAGTGGTTTGACATTTTCTTCTCCACGTCATTTTACAAATGAGGAAACTGAGACAAACAGGGTTAAGCAACTTGGTCATTGTCACATAGCTAGTAAGTGTCTGAAGCTGAATTTGAACTCAGAGGAGTCTTCTTGACTCCAGATCTGGCACTCTATCTACTGCATCACCTCACCCACCCAAACAGTTAAAATATTGTAACAACAAGGACCCCAACATTCACAGGAGGGTCCACTGGACAGGTTCTTAGATCTGCTTTTCTAAAGGGAAAGTTACTTTTGAGGGGCCCTGAACTTCAGGGAAAATACAAACAGAAAAAAAAGACCAATAGACAGGGCTTCCAACTCTCTGACCATAAACAATACATACATCACAGATCAGCAGACAGATAACTGTCTGATCATACATATACAGTTACCAGAGACAGAAGCACCAACATCTGAGTTTTCAAAGGGAGGAGTGGGGGCTCCTTGGTGACTTCCTAGAGTCTCATTTGGCCAAACAAACACTTCCAATGAGTGAACCCCAAAGTAAATCCTCACCTTGGTGTCTTTATACACTTTTCAGAGCCAGAAGGCAGACCCTCTGACCCAATGCCTCAGTAGAAATTAACAAAAAGTATTGAGGCCTATTACTGGGTAGGGAAGATCTTTAACTCTTCCCCCCACCCCCCATTAACCCTACATTACCACTACATATGCCCTCCTTTTTTTGTTCTTGTTGCTCGTCTGCATGCTTTTAGCAGTTTTGTGTGCTCTTTAAAGAAGGAAGTTAAGCAAATAACATCGTTTTTTTAGAGCTCAGAATTGGTCTTTCAGTTATTTTCCACTTTTAAGTAAGTGCCAATGTAAAATTCATGAACATCTTGGTTTTTGGTCTAATTCCACAATTTCTTGCCTGCCACAATTCTTGAAAATTGCGTTGAATACTCTTTTTTAAATGGAGCAATAAAAGGAGCCCAGCTATTGCTGACAGTATAAGAGATAGGCATTCCAATTGTCTGATTTTCAAAACAATAATATTGCCTTTTTTAGTGTGGTTGCAAACAGAAAGATCAAATTGTCATTCATTTGCAAGAATTCAATGTAAAAGTTCCTGTATTCCAGTTTCTGTCATTATTTAGTTGTTCTGAAATGCTCGGGGTGATTATGGTAAGACTTGTATGTTAAACATCTCTATCTCCTTCCCCACATACATGTTTTTTGGTGAACTGTAATGTGTTTCAAAAAGTCATATTCTGTGTCTTTACTACCAGAAAAAGATGCCATTTTTGTCATCTTGCCTCAAGGATGATAATGTCAATTCTTTTTGAAAATTCATCTAAAAAATCAAGATATTCTTTCCCAATAAAACTTTGTAAAAAGGCTTCAAAATGGTTGGGGAAGATCATGAAAGTATGGTGAATGAGCGTGATGGATAGCGTTGTTCACTTATTTCCGTCGTATGTGACTCTTGGGGGATTTCTTGGCAGAGACACTGGAGTGGTTTGCCATTTCCTTCTCCAGCTCATTTTAGAGATGAAGAAACTGAGGCAAACAGGGTTAGGTGTCTTGCCCAGGGTACTCAGCTAGTACGTGTCTGAGGTGAGATTTGAACTCAGAAACGTGAGTCTTCCCAACTGCAGGCCTGGTACTGTGCCACCTAACCTCACAAAAACTTAATTTGGCTTTTTTTGTAAAAATGCATTTGTAGTTTTGTTTTGCATATAGATCAGAACATGTTGCTTACTGTCTTCCCCACTCTCATTTCTCCTGATTTTTAAGGATTTGTTTTCACATGTTTTCTTGTCTCTCCTGAAGAAATAAATGAGTTGATAATAAGAGTTTGCTCAGCCTGTCATCTCTTTGACTGAGCTTCTTTTTGTTATGTGGTCCCTTAGACCAGAGTCACATAAGGTACTTGAGTTGGACTAACCAATGCTGCCTGCCTTCTTTGCGTGCATTAGAGAGCCAGCAGAAGCAGTTAAATGAGTCAGTGGTTAGAGTGCTGGGCCTGGAGTCAGGAAGACTCATCTTCTTGAGTTCAAATCTGGCCTCAGATACTTACTGGTTGTGTGACCCTGGACAGGTCACTTAATCTTGTTTGTGATGGTTTCCTCATCTATAAAATAAGCTGGAAAAGGAAATGGCAAACTACTCCAAGTATCATCACCAGTAAAACCCCAAGGGGTCATGAAGAGTTGGACATGACTGAAACATGATCGAGCAACCACAACAGACGTGGCCATTCCTAGGGAAAGTATGGCCTGGTAGAAATCACAATTTGCCCCATTATTTACTTAGAATAGAATCAGGTTCCATGGATCCTAGCCTATTAAAATAATGAAATCAAGATAAAATGATTATTAGTGAGTTAACTGAAAAGCATCTGTGAAATATTTACTAAGCAAGTGCCAGACATTGTGCTAACCAACAGTGTTACAAATATTAAAAAGTATCATAATAGTTGCCCTTCAGGAGGTTGTATTTTAATGGGAGAAAGGCAATCAATGCAGGTGAATGACAGACAGGGCAGTGTTGAGATTCATGGGGATATTTTGTTGATCCCTAGAGCAGTCAGTGAAAGTAACAAAAATATTGCTTTGATTCCTGGGTCCAAAGCAACAGGTGCAAAGGGGTGAGGGGAGGGAAAATCCCCCTGGCTGCTCAGAGAAGACCTGGTTAAATGGATGGACGGAATGTGAAGGTGAAGCCTGGCCTGAGGTTTGGGGCCAGGTGGATTGCTGTAGTCATCAAAGAAGAAAGCTTACAAAAGGGAAGCAGACAGCTTGAGGAATTGGAGTAAAAGCGTGGGAGGGAAATTGAAATCATCAAACATTAAATAACTATTTTTCAGTAGCCCACTATGTACAGGATACTATATGGGAGAAACAAAAATGATTAAGACACAGTTCCTTCCTTCAGGAAACTTGTCATTTTGTAGGAGCAATTATTCAGTTCAATTTAATAAGCACTTATTAAGCTCTTACTATATGTGAGACATTATACCAGGCCCTAGGTGCAGAATTTTTGTTGTTCAGCCATTTTCAGTCGTGCCTGACGCTTTGTGACTCCATTTGGGGTTTTCTTGACAAAGATACTGGAGTGGTTTGCCATTTCCTTCTCCAGCTCATTTTACAGCTGAGGAAACTGAGGCAAACAGGATTAAGTGACTTGCCCAGGGTCACACAGCTAGTAAATGTCCGAGGCTAGATTTGAACTTATGTCTTCCTGACTCCAGACCTGGTGCTCTATTCATTGTGCCACCTAGCTGCCTCTAGAGGTAGAAGGATAAACATATAAAAACAGTCCATAACCTCAAGGAGCCTACATTAGACTGGAGAAATCAAATATGTACATTGATAATCAAATACAGGATAATCTGAGGAGAAAGACAACTACGGGGAAACATTAAAGGCTTCCCCTCAGGACATTCCACCTTAGTGGAACTTCAGAGAAGCTAAGACAGGGTCAGAGGTGATAAAAGTGAATTCCAGGCATAGGGATCAGTCTGTAGAAAGGTAGAGAGATAAGAAGTGTATTACTGAGGTTGGGGAACGGCAAATAGATACATTTGACTGGAATGAAGTGTGTGATAAAGTGAAGTAAGACTGGAAAGGAGGCCTAGTGTCAGACTGTAAAGGATTATAAATGACAAGCTAAAGAGTTTCTGTTTTATCCTGGAAGCAGTAGGAAACTACTTCTTTAGCAATGGAGTAACATTGTAATAGATGGCTAGATGATGCAGTGGATAGAGTGCTGCGCCTAAAGTCAGAAAGACTCATCTTCATGAGTTCAACTCTGGTCTCAGACACTAACTGGCTGTGTGACCCTGGGCAAGTCACTTAATCCTGTTTGCCTTAGTTTCCCCGTCTATAAAATGTGCTGGAAAAGGAAATGGTCAACCACTCCAGTATCTTGGCCAAGAAGGTTCCCAAAAGTCAGACATGTATGAAGAATGACACCATGACACATATACTATGGACATATGTGAGGTCAGTTCTTTATAGGAAGATTATGTATAGGTAAGATATGTATAGTTAGGATGTTTTGCCTATTGTATGGAAGAAGGATTACAGAATTGAAGAAAATATAATAAAAATGTTAATAAATGACTAACCTATGAAGCAAACTGAAATTCAATTTGCCTTGATGATGATAGTGGTTTAAGGGTTTACTGTGAATACGTACATATTATATGATATATATGTGTATGTTTGTGTGTGTGTGTGTGTGTGTGTGTGTGTGTATGTGTATTCAGCTCTTAAAAGGAGAATTTGCCCCTCTTCTCTCTCTCTAATAGCTTGCTCAGGTCATTGCCCCAGCACTGGTCTCTCCAAACTCAAGGTACTAGGACATAGCTTTGATGTACTATTGTAGGACTGGTTCTTTTATGCAGACTACCCAGTGGTATGGTGAGGGAGTGAGAAATGAACCTCATTTCCATTGGGCTGAAAGGACTAACATTCCATTCCATCTCCTATTAATGGCACTCTTTGGAACTTTCCCTGGACAGTCAGTAACCTACTTAGAAAAAAAAAAAGAAATGTTGTGGTTCAGAGATGACTACAGCCCAAACATACAAGACTAAAGAAAGACATTCACTGTGGCTTGGGTATCATATTCCTATTTTTGCTAATTGACTGGGAACTATTTTAGAGAGCATACTGTAGTTATAGTATCTGACCTTTAATTATAATTTTCAGTGCCCATTTGTTTATGTTATGTAATTGTGATGATTAAATTATGGTGACTTCTGGGAGGAAATTAAAAATCATAGTGGAGGGGAAGAAAGCCTTTAAACCAGTTAAGAATAAAAATCACCCCAAAGATGTGCTATCAAGTACTAATTTCCTTGAAATTCTGTGCCTGTTGTGAAGATTAATAACAGGTGGCCTTTTAGGGAGCTCCCAGCCTGAGTCTAATGTTCTGGTTGTTCTTTTATTATCCCAAACCTCCATAACTAAAGGATTTTTTTCACCCTGCCCTTTGTTCACAATATGGGACTGTAATTGAGTTCATATTTCTCACCCAACCTTTCAGCTGTAATTAATATTTTATTATACCAGATTTTATCACTAAATAGCAGAGCAGCAGGGTATTGAGCTGTATGTGCGCACACATGCGTGCAGGCACACACACAGAACAGTAGTGACTTATTGATGCCAAGCAAGTTTCTTATAATGAGTTATGGTTGAGAGAACACAGAATACATTTATGGTACCCAACAAATATTCCAAAGTAATTTATAGCCGATCATATCTTGATCAGACCAGGACAAAAAGAAATTAAAGTTTCTAAAATAAAATATTTAATTCCCTGGATCTATTTATGACATGCAGTATATGTTACCCATTGCCCATCGTCTGTGTTATTATCAGTTTTCATTATGTCATTTTATGAACAAGACTGGGTTAGGTCAGCTGTTTAGGGTGCTGAGAATCACATGAAATTGTCTAAAGACTGTTCACTGTGAATATTCTGAAGGGTGACAGAGACTTCAGATCTTCCCATTAGCGCTGTCTTTGAGCATATGTCAGTTTGAAAGCTTTCATTCCATAGAACTTCACTGAGTTTAAATTTGTGGTGATTTTTTTTAGGCCATTTTGAACAGTGGAGTATAATCTCAGTAAAGAACCTTGAAGAGAGTTGTATAAATGGTATCTCTGAGTGATAGGGTAAAACAGCAGATAAAATGAAGTATATTTTATTGCTTAAAGTATAACAACTTGGTATTAAGCCATCTTCATCATAAATCCATCTTTCATGGTTTGGGATTTATTTACATTTTCAACCCAGCAAAGAGATTTTTTAACAAATTAGTATTACTGTCTCTTGTGTCTTCTTTTTCTCTTAACATGGCATTGATGAGTTACACCAAAAACTCAAATCAAGGTAGAAATCATAACTAGGAGCTCTGGACTTGAGAACATTGCTAAATCTTTGAAATTTTCACCAAAAACACTTACTCTAAAATGCTTGGAATCAGGCTATCACATGAGTTAAAATTAAGAATTTCACATCAAGATGAATGAGTAGATCTCATGATCATAGTTGTATACCTAAAAGAGAACTCAGAGGCTGTCAGCTAGAATCTTCTCAATTTAACATCAGAGAAACTGAGAATCAAGAACACAAAGGGACTTACATAGGAGGAAACCATGTAGGAGATAAGTGTGGGAGGTGAGACCTGAACCCCAGACCTCTAACTCCAAAGCAAGTGCCCCTCATGAAAATTAAAAATAAAACCAACCCACAGCAAGTTTCATCTCAGTTAGGAAGGACTGAACATTTTGTAACATATTTGAACACCCAACTTTTCAGAAAATCATATGAAAGATTTTGAGATGTTCTTTCCTGGGCTTTACTTCATATACCATTCTATATAAATGCAGATTTCCTATTTTCCTTGTAAAGGCCTTAGAGTTTTGTTGCAGGAAAGCCTAGCATAAATTAAACTTTAAATTAAATTTCATTCCACCAGAAAGTTCTGTTGTAGTTATGTCCTATTTCTGGCAGATTCGTCCTCAGTGTGGATTGTATTTTAATATTGCAGGTGCTGCAGGAAGATTTTATATTAGTTGAAATACTGAAATAGTGATGGAAACGGAAGAGTACAACTTTAAACAAAGGAACTATGAGTAATACATTAGAAGAATAATCGAATTTTAATTCAGTACTTGCTCAGCTCACTAAGCAGGACACTGCTGTTCAGTTTTTAGTACTGAAAAATTTGCTGTTTTATTGTCTTTAAAGAAAAGACATTCAAATGATGAGATTTTGGAAGCAGAGTTTGAGGTTATAATTGAAGTTAGAAAGGTTTCGTGAAATTAATTAGTGAGATGATCTCATTTTTATAAATGAAAAACACATCAGTCATACAGTTCTGTCAGGTTACCATTGACCTAAGTGCTAATAATGTGTTAATTTACATTAAGGCGACAGCAGTGTGTGGCAATTGGGCAGCAGATAGGATTTAGCTATTTTTCATTAGCACTTGGACTTTGATAAAGGGGAACAGAAAAGAGCTGCTTGACCTTTCAGTGCTTAAATTATTAAAGAGCAAATAGATTTGAGGTCTGGATGCTTGCAAATCTAATTTGTCTTGTGGAGCAAGGATGAAAAGACATTTTGGGTTTGAAATTGCTCTAGTCAACTTAGTTCTCTCTTTAATGTATCTGAAGATGAATAGATGGGAGCCATTTGAAATGTAATATACACGGAGTAGGGTATGTAGTAGAACTAATGTTATCTTGCTGGGACAAAGGCATGTTTAAAGGATAATTTTGTCCCTAAAATATGTGTGATTCTTAAAATAATTGTTCCTTAGAAAATAAGGGAGCTTTTATTTTCACAAGTATCCACTTGATTGAAATGATATTGCTTGTGCTTCTTTTTCTTCATTTAACAAGAAAGTCCAAGTTGTCCTAGTTACAATTTTGTCTTTGAATCAGCACCATGCAGTCATGTTTGGGGTTTTTTTGTTTGTTTTTCTAATTCCATTTCTAGAATATCTAGACTTTGGATTATCTGTGGCAAATTCAAAATCTCATACTGGCTTCCCTTCATGATTCTATATATGCCTGTCCTTTTAGTCACAAGATCAAAGGATTTAGAAATAGAAAATCAGCTTAAATCAATTAGTTAATCAAAAATCATTTATTAAAGCACTTTCTTTGTGCTACCAAGATTGGGGAACCTGCAGCCTCGAGGCCACATGTGGCCCTCTAGGTTTTCAAGTATAACCCTTTGATTGAATCCAAACTTCACAGAACAGATCCTTTTATTAAATTTTTTGTTGTAGCAGCTAGGCACTATAGTAAACACTGGGAATACAGAAATAAAAAGGAAAGAGCCTCTGTCCTCAAAAAACTTAAGTTTTGTTGGGGAGAGGCAATATTTACATGTGTAGCTATATATAAAACAGAAGATGATTTTGTTGGTGAGAGTACTGGTAGTTGTGGGTAATGAGGAAGACTTCTTGTGCATTTTAGGCATGGAATATGGCTCGTGCAAAGAAACAGACAGGAAATGAAATGTATTATATAAGGAACAATAAGAATGCCACTGGGAGTGCAGGAGGGAGTGTAATGTGTAATAAAGCTTGAAAAGTATTTGGTTTCAGGTTGTGAAGGACTTTAAATACTAGAGGTATTAATATACAGGGCATCCTGAAAGCCTTAATGCAGTTTTAAACCACTGGAGTTTATTGAGTAGAGGAGTGATAATGGTTATACCTATGCTTTAGAAAATCACTTTGACAGCTCCATTGAGGATGGATTGGAGTAGGGAGAACCTTTAGGCAGGCAAATAGATTAGAAGGCTAATGTATTAGTCCAGGTAAAAGATGGAGAGGGCTTGAATTAGAGTGCTGGCTTTTTGATTGACAACAAAGTGGATGAATGTGAGAAGTACTTTGGAAGTAGGAACAACAGGGTTTGGGGGGAAAATCAGGTAATTCCCAATGTTCTATTTTATAAATAAGGAAATTAAAGACAGATAGTTCAAGAATTTGTCCTATATGATAATAGGATTTAGTATTAGAAAGGAGTTTAGTGTTCGTATTATCCAAAACTCTCATTTTACAGATGAACAAGTTAACCTAAATGGGTATTATGGCTTGCCCTATGTGACACGGATAGTTTATTGCAAAACAGTTGCACATATTAACATAAGAAGAAATATAATTTAAATAGCCCTATATTAGAAAAAGAACCTAAACAAGCTATAAATGAACGCCTTAAGAAAAAATCCACAGGACAAGAAGGATTTACAAGTGAATTCTACCAAACATTTAAAGAATGATTAATCCCAATACTATATAAACTGTTTGAAAAAAATAGTAAAAAAAATAGGAGTCCTACCAAATTTCCTTTATGACACAAATATGGTTTTCATACCTAAACCAGGGAGGTCAAAAACAGAGGAAAACTATAGAAAAATTTCTTTAATGAATATCAGTGCAAAAATTTTAAATAAAATACTAGGAAGGAGATAACAGTAGTCTTATTACAAAGATCATACACTATAACCAGGTAGAATTTATATCTGAAATGCAGGGCTGGTTCAGTATTAGGAAAATTATTAGCATAATTATCCATGTCAATAACAAAAACAATGAAAATTGTAAGAGTATGTCAAAAGATGCAGAAAAAGCCTTTGACATAATATAACATCCATTCCTATTTAAAAACACTAGAAATGATAGGGATCAATGGAGCCTTTCTCAAACCATCAACAATCATTATCTGTAATGTTGTGTTCATCCTTCATTGTTGAAGAAGACCATGCCATCAGAGAAATGATGACATGACTTGCACTTGATTTTGTTTTGAGTGAGGGAGGGCTGTGCAAGGTCACCAGCCTCACTTCTCCTCCAGAACCATCTGAATCCAGTGATCAGATATTCATCAGGATGACTGGAGATGACCCAGGATGCACTGGAAGACCTTGGCCCCTTTTGGGCCAAGGTCTTTGTCAGTACTCACTTAGGGTGAGATAATACCCATTCATTGAATAAGACTATTTAAGAAGTAGCCAGGGCACAGCCCCTTCAATGAGGCAAAGAAAAAGGCTGGGAGGGAAACTGCATGGTTACTATTGATAATAATTCTAAAGCCAGGAGGGTCCAGAAGAGCCCTTGGGCAAGGACCTAGTGGCTTCAGAGCTTCAGAGTACAGTAGGTTTAAGGTTTTGGGAAAGAAAAAGGCAGGGACAGGACAGGAAAGGACAGGACAGGACAAAAACCAGACAATTAAAAAGAAAAACAAAGACCAGCTAAAAGCAGCAGTGATACAGACGGGATAAACTAGAAAGAAGACTTCCCAGTAAGATCAGGGGTGAAACAAGGATGCCCATTATCACCACTGTTATTAACTATTGTACTAGAAACACTAGCTGTAGCAATAACACAAGAAAAAAAATTGAAGAAATAAAAATAGGCATTAAGGGAACAAAACTATCCCTCTTTGAAGATGATATGAAGGCATACTTAGAGAACCCTAAAAAATCAACCAAAAAAAGTAATTGAAACAATTAACAACTTTAGTGAAGTTGCAGGATATAAAATCAACTCATGTAAATCATCAGCATTTCTTCTATATATTTCTAATGATAGAGAAATTCCATTTAAAGTAACTGTAGACAGTATAAAATACTTGGGATTCTACCTGCAAACCCAGGGACAATTAGAAAAGGTTTTCGTACAAATAAAGAAAGATCTAAACAGCTGGAGAAATATTCGTTGCTCATGGGTAGACCATGCTAATGTAATAAAAATAGTAATTGTACATATTTAATTTGCTTATTCAGTGTCATATAATTCAAAGTAAGAAAAATTATTATGGAGCTAGAAAAATGAGTAACAAAATTCATTTAGAAGATCAAAAGGTCAAGAATATCAAAGGAATCCATGAAAAAAAAATTGTGAAGGAAGGTAGACAAACAGTATTAGATTTCAAACTATATTGCAAAGTGATAATCCTCAAAACAGTCTGGTACTGGCTAAGAAATAGAGTGCTTGATCAGTGGAATAGCTTTGGTACACAGTACACAGATGTAAATAACCATAGTAAACTAACGTTTGATAATCCCAAATATCCAAGCTTTTAGAATAGAAGTTCACAAAAATTGCTAGTAAAACTGGAAAGCAGTTTGGCAGAAATTAGTTACAGACCAACATCTTCCATCATGTACCATATGCCACATACCACATACCAAGTTAAGGTCAAACTAGATAAATGATTTAGACATAATGGGTAAAACCATGAGTAAATTAGTAAAGCACTGAAAAAATATACCTGTCAGAACTATGGATAAGGGAAGATTTTTATGACCAAACAAGAGAAAGAGAAGATTATGAGAAGTAAAATAAATAATTTTGATTATGTGAAATTAGAAAGAGAAAAAAAAAAACTCTTGTACAAAGAAAACTAATACAGCCAAAGTTGCACGGAAAATAGGAAATGGGGTGGGGGGAGTTTAGAAAAAGTTTCTCTGATAATGGCCTCATTTTTCAAAAATATATAAGACCATTGGTCCACGTTATATAAATAAGAATCATTCTTCAGTTGATAAATGGTCAAAAGACATGAATGGGCAGTTTTCTGAAAAAAAAAGTTGTTAATAATCACATGGAAAAAATGCCCTAAAACACGATTGATTTGAGAAATGCAACTTAAAACAACTCTGGGGTGGAGTGGAGCCAAGAAGACAGAGTAAAACCAGGGACTTGCTAGAGCTCTCCCCCCAAAAACCTACAAAAAATGACTCTAAACAAATTCTGCAGGTGCACAACCTATAGAATGACATAGTGAAACAAATCAATAGCCCAAGACAACCTGGAAGGTCACTGGGAAGTGTCTATCAAGCTGGGCTGGGAACAGAGCGCAGCTAGCATGGGCCTTTCAAGCACAGACATGAACTGAGGAGGCCTTGGGGAAGGGGTGGATGTGGACTGAATCACTGGCTGTTGTGGCAGTTTGCAGACTTCATGACCCCAAAATGCTGAGGACTAATTGGAAAGTCAGTGGGGAAAAAAAAACTGTCAGACCTGTGTGAGAGAGTAGAGTGGTCTGGCACCAGCCCCAGGGTGGTGCAGGGGGTGGAGGAGTCCATGACAGGCATAGCAGCAGCAGGGGCAGCCACAGCCATTGTTTCTGGAGTTCTAGGCCCACAGATTGTAGGGGGATTGAGCAGCTGACAGTCCGGCCTCCCCCCCCCGCCCCCCTCCCCACTGAGAAATGAGCAAAAATTGGAAAAAGATTAAGACTATAGAATCTTGTTTTGGCAACAAGGAAGACCAAAATATACAAACAGAAGACAACAAAGTCAGAACTCCTACACCCAAAGCCTCCAAGAAAAATATGAATTGGTCTCAGGCCATGGAGAGCTCAAAAAATCAAATAAGAGAAGTAGAACAAAAAATGGGAAGAGAAATGAAAATAATGCAAGAAAATCATGAAAAATGAGTCAACTGCTTGCTAAAGAGAACCCAGAAAATGCTGAAGAAAACAAGACCTTAAAAAATAGACTAACCCAAATGACAAAAGAGATCCAAAAAGTCAATGTGGAGAAGAATGCCTTAAAAAGCAAAATTGGCCACATGAAAAAGGAGGTCTAAAAGTTCACTGAAGAAAATAATTCCTTAAAGAGTAGAATGGAGCAGAAAGAAGCTAATGACTTTATGAGTAATCAAGAAATTATAAAACAAAACCAAAAGAATGGAAAAAATAGCAGACAATGTGAAATATCTCATTGGAAAAACAACTGACCTGGAAAATAGATCTAGGAGAGAGACAATTTAAAAATTATGGGACTACATGAAAGCCATGGTCAAAAAAAGAACCTAGACATCATCTTTCGAGAAATTATCAAGGAAAACTGCCTGGATATTCTGGAACCAGAGGATAAAATAGATATTGAAATAATCCACCAATCGCTTCCTGAAAGAAATCCCAAAAGGAAAACTCCTAGGAATATTGTGGCCAAATTCCAGAGTTCCCAGATCAAGAGAAAATATTGCAAGCAGCCAGAAAGAAACAATTTGAGTATTGTGGAAACACAATTAGGATAACACATGATCTAGCAGCTTCTACATTAAGGGATTGAAGGGCTTGGAATATGATATTCTGGAGTTTAAAGAAGTTAGGATTAAAACCAAGAATCACCTACCCAGCAAAACTGAGTATGATACTTCAGGGGAAAAATTGTCATTCAATGAAATAGAGGACTTTCAAGCATTCTTGATGAAAAGAACAACACTGAATAGAAAATTTGATTTTCAAACACAAGAATCAAGAGAAGCACGAAAAGGTAAACAGGAAAGAGAAATCATAAGGGATTTACTAAAGTTGAAATGTTTACATTCCTACATGGAAAGATAACATTTGTAAGTCTTGAGACTTTTCTCAGTTGTAGGTTAGTTGGAGGGATTTTTATATATAAAGAGACAGAGGGCACAGGGTGAGTTGAATATGAAGGGATAATATCTAAAAAAAATTAAGGGATGAGAGAGGAATACATTGGGAGAAGGACAGAGGGAGTAATAGAATAAAGTAAATTATCTCTCACATAAAAGAAGCAAGGAAAAGCTTTTTCAGTGGATGGGAAGGTAGGAGGAGGTGAGAGGCAAAAAGTGAACCTTACTCTCATTGGATTTGGTTGGGAATAACATGCACACTCAATTTGGTATGAAAATCCATCTTACACTACAGGAAAGTAGGGGGGAAGGATAAGCAGGGGGTGGGGGATGATAGAAGGGAGGACAAATGGGAAGGTAATAATTAGAAGTAAACACTTTTGAGGAGGACAGGGTCAAAAGAGAGAATAGAATAAATGGGGGGCAGCATAGGATGGAGGGAAATATAGTTAGTCTTTCACAACATAACTTAAGAATTGTTTTGCCTGACTACACATGTATAATCTATATCAAATTGCCTACCTTCTCAATGGCTGTGGGTGGGGAGGAAGAGAGAGAAGTTGGAACTCAAAGTTTTAATAATGAATATTAAAAATTGTTTTTACATGCAACTGGGACATAAGTTGTACAGGCAATGAGGTATAGAAATCTCTCTTACCATACAGGAAAATAAAAGGGAGGGGAATTGGAGAATTTTGATGGGAGGGTAGATTGGGGGAAGAGTTAATCAGAATGCATGCTGTCTTGGGATGGACAAAGGGAGAGATGGGGAGAAAATTTGCAACTCAAAATGTTGTGGAAGTGAATGTTGAAAAAAGAATTAATTAATTAAAAAAAACCTCTGAGATACTACCTTACAACTATCAGATTGGCTAACATGATAGACAAGAAAAATGACAAATGCTGGAGGGAATGTGGAAAAATAGGGACACTAATGAACTACTTTTAGAATTGTGAAGTTATCCAATCATTCTGGAGAACAATTTGGAACAATGCCCAAAGAGTTATAAAACTGTGTATAGCTTTCAACCTAGTAATGCTAATACTAGGTCTATATCTCAAAGAGATAAAAGAAAAACAGGAAAAATTGACTTATCTGTAGAAAAATATTTATAGCAGCTCTTTGTGTGTTGGCAAAGAATTGGAAATTGAGGGGCTGTTCATCAGTTGGGTAATGGCTGAATAAGTTGTGATTTATGATTGTAATGAAATACTATTGTGCTGTGAGAAATGATGAGCAGGAAAACCTTGGGAAGAATTATATGAACGCATGCAAACCGAAGTGAGCAGAACCAGGAAAACATTGTACACAGTAATCACAATATTGTAAGAATGATCAGCTGTGGAAGACCCAGCTACTTTGATCAAGACAATGATAAGGGAGGAAGAGAATTTGGAAGTCAAAAATTTTAAAAAGTAATATTAAAATATTTTTACATGTATTTGGGAAATATTTAACAGTGAATATATATTTTTAAAAAACTATATGCTAGTTTATACAAAATTTTAAAATTTTCATCCTTTCATTTCTTGAATTTTTGCACTACTTTTCAGCTTATTTAAAGAGGTTAATTCACAGGAATTGGAATCTTGAATCTGCAGCTTCTAGATCTGATGAGTCAGCATCACCCTTCTTTGCATTACACTAGGGTTAATCCTTTCTTTTGTTTTACTCTCTTTTTGAGAGGGCAGGGAAAATATGGAGGAACATATTTGGGTTTTTTGCTATTTTCTAGTGCTTTTCTTTTCTAAATTGATGGATTGCACTTTGCCCAGCTGTACCTGGTACATAGTTTGTACTTAATGAAGCTTATTAATTCATTGATTTTTTTTTAATATCAGAAAGTATCCATACCCATGTGAGGCTTATGTCTAGCTAGATCTTAAGCTATAGTGGGAGATCTTAGGTGAATAAAGATTGAGCCCTTTTCCGTTCTAATAATGTTATGGGTTCCTATCATCATCATCCAGCCACTGTTCTAAGTAGCTTACAAATATTTTCTCATTTGGTCTTCATAACCATTCTGGGAGGTAGGTGTTATTGTTGTCCCCAATGTTGTCCTCAATCTGAAGTAAAGAGTGTTTAGGTGACTTGCCCAAGGTTTCAGAGTTAGTAAATGTCTGAGGCATATTTGAACTAAGATTTTCCTGACTCAGGGGGCCCAATGTTCTATACTCTGTGCCTCCTAGATGCCTTTCAGCTCTAAGTCCTGTGTCACAGTATTGTTAGATTCTTCCTTTTAGAACTCCAGTCAACCTTCCTGTCACTTCCTGTTTCTCTCAATATGAGGTCACCAGCAAAAGCTCAGGGGCCCCTAGGATAGCTTCATGTGTCTGGTCTCCACATCTGTAAGCAACTCTCTCCAGTCTTCCCAATTATGTCATAAACTCTTTGTTAAGACATCAACCTTAAGTTTTTGTAGTCTGAATTTTGGCTCTCCAGGAATGCGTTTTCCATCCAGCTGCCCCTTGAAACATTGGATGGTAGCGGATCTGCCCATACTTTAAACTCCACGAGGTTCAAACTCTCTGGCTTTCAGTGGGGCTTTCTGGGTATGTAAATGTCTATCATAGCCTTCCATGTAACACTGCTGTATGTCAAGTGTGACCACTAGGTGTATTGCCAGATTAATTATTTCATCCAGACTTCCCCCTAGAAGCCCCACAATTAGAGCATTATGATGTATTTTCAATGGTTGTTTTTGGCATTGTGGGGATACTCTCCAGTCTCAGCTGGCCTCTTAATCTCTTAGCACAATTATACAAAACCTAAGCACATTTATCTATGTTTTGACCCCTTCCTACAACAGCAGCAGTTGCTTGTAAGCCCACCCTCTAGGGCAAAACATCCCCCAGTATATTTTTGATCCTTGGTAGATGAATTGACTGGAAGAAAAACACAGGAGAGCAAGCACTGAGTGGGTGTGATACCTACATGATAACATATGCACATGCTTCTTTTAATATACAAAATTTTTATGGTCAGTGAGTCTCTGTTATGCCCTTCCAGATAAATCTGCCATTTTTCTAGGACCATCTTAGTTACTAATAATTCCGTATCCATCTCTTTGCAATCTCTTTTCATGGTGTTAACTGTCATGAACAGGAGTTATTAAGCAGTAGTAGTTTCAGCTAAGTGGCATAGTGGAAAAAGCACTGGCATGAAAATCAGGAAGACTTCTCTACTTGAGTTCAAATAAAGCCTCAGACACTTCCTCGCTAGATGTCTGACCTTGTTTGCCTTAGCTCCTCATCTGTAAAATGGGCTTGAGAAGTCAATGACAAACCACCCCAGTATCTTTGCCAAGAAAGCCCCAAATGTGGTCACAAAGAGTTAGACACAACTGAAACAACAAACAACAAAAGTTGTAGGTTTTGTTCCTCCCTTACATTATGGCTATCTGATGAATTAGTTTCTATAGGAAATAAGATTTTATCTTGAAAGTGCTGTGTTGGTGAAACTCTTAAATGCCTTCTTCAAGGCCTGAAAGATAACTTCTTTCTTTAGTTCTCATTGAAATGTGAACAGTTTTCCATTACTCAGGTCCAGGGTTCCATCAGTCATGAGTTTCAGGTTAAATTGGTAGTAGAAGTTGAAATTTATTTTTTTAAAATGTAAAGTTTTCACCTTAGGAGAGAAGGGATTGTCAGCCATTACCACAATATCTCCATGTGTTATGAATGAATTTTTAGTCTGTATGGTCCTAAAATGAACCCCATGGATGCTACCTAATATAGTTATCTGCTTTATAGTATAAGCCATGGCGATACAACAAAGTTAATTGTTAAAGTTGACCTTTTTTAGGATACATAGTTCTCTTCATGGCATAAAAATATCAAAATGCCAGTGAGGAAATGAAGGACATTGTTAATTAAGTCCTGAAATCTTGCCCAGTTATTGGATAACCCCCAGGGCATAGGCTGATAGTGTCCAAATCTAATGCTGAAAGCCACTTTTCACTCATTCTTATTTTTATAAGGTGATAACCATCCTCTCCTTTCTTGGCTCATAAATCTAGTTAGGAATAAATGTACATTCAGTGGACCCTTCCCAGGATGTTTGTAATACAAGTAGGGGATACGGATTCTTTAAATTTATATCTTGGGCGCATATCATCACTGAAGGAGTGTACCACACCCTACCACCTTTCTTAACCAAAAAAAGCTACCAGTGATTGAAATGTTAAGATAAATTGTTCACATTTTCATCGACATATCTCCACAATGTTCAGTTCTCTTTATTATTTAGCACATAAATCTTCCCATAATATAGAAAATTCTTATGAAGTGGATTTGGTGGGAAAATAGAATTCCAGTGGTGCCTTCTGACTAAATGTTTCTTATAAATCCCATTCCAGAAGTATCTCAGTCCCTAACTCCTACATTTTCGTAGCCACATCTGGAGTAAATAGAAGAGTAGCACAGTGTGAGATACCAACTGACATTTATTATCTGTGACCCTAAGCAAGTCACTTTGTGGACCTCAGTATCTTCATCTGTAAAATTAATGGGTTAAATTACATGTTCTATCAATTCTCCTTCAGCTCTAAATCTATAATCCTTTGATCCTAGAAGCTCAGGTGCCCTTCATGCTTAATCTGTTTAACAAAAACAGCAATAATAAGTAACTAGCGTATATGTGTATATGTGTGTGTATATGTATATATATATGTATATGTGTGTGTATATGTATGTATATATATATATGGTGTTTTAAAGTTTCCAAAGTGTTATGTATCTTACCTCATTTGATCCTAATGACAACCTGAGGAGGTAAGGTACTATTATCATCTCTATTTTATAGATGAGGAAACTAAGGTAGAGGTTAAGCATCCAATAGTTAGGTAGCTAGTAGGTATCTGAGATGGAATTTAACCTCATGTCTTTCTGACTCCAGGTCCATTTCTCATCATGCCTGTTGTACTTTCTGCCACTACAACTGATAGGTAGCATTTAAATAAGACTTGTGAGGTTTACCAAGCATTTTATAAATATTCCCTCATTTTATCCTCATGATAATCCTGGAAAGTAGGAGCTAGTCTTCTCCCTGTTTAACATGAGGAAAATAAGGTAGTGAGTAAGTGGCTTGTTCTTGGTTACACAGCTAGTAAGAATCTAAGGAAAGATATGAAACCAGGTCTTCCTGACCCCAGGTCCAGCACTCTGTTCTCTGAACCACCTTCAAATGGGCCAGTCTCAATAGTCATAACCAAAATTAGAACATAGAACATCTTACCTAATAATTAGACTTATGGATAGGAGTATAGTACGTAAAGAAACAAGAAAGAGAGAGCCTTGTTGAGTTGTAAAATGGATAATTTCAATTATTTTAAATAAAAAATTCTTGTATAAGTAAAACCAGTGTAGCCAAGAGTAGAAAGAAAACAGAAAATTGGGGGAAGGAACTTTCATAGATAATCTCTCAGATATACTCATTTCTCAGTTATTTGAAGAACTTTGTCAAATTTATAAGAATATAAGTCATACCACAATTGATGAATGGTCAGGGCATATGAACAGGTACTTTTTTGATGAAGAAATAATGGTTATATATAATCACATAAGAAAATGCTCTAAATCTTTATTGATTACAGAAATGCAAATTAAAATAACTTTTAAGTTATCATCTTACAGCTATCAGATTGCCTAAAATAACTAGACAAGCTGTGGTATATGACTATGAGTGGAATACTGCTGTGATATAAGAAATGATGAGCTGCTTTAGAAAAATATGGAACCTATGAAGGAAGATGCTATCCATCTCCAGAGAAACGACTGACAAGTAGAATATGTGTAGTATGGTCTTACATGTATATGTGTGTGTATGTATATGTTTGTGGATATATGTATATGTATATCTACACATATATATTCACTTTAAATTGTAGCCTTCTCTAGAGTGGGGAGGGGGAGAAAGATGGAAGGAGAAAAAAAGTGCACAACAGAGAACAAAAGAAAACCTAGAAGGAAGCACAAAAAGGCTGGCTAGCTTTGAAAACAATGTGTAGAATTTATTACGTAGGTTTTCATGAAATGGAAGTTTATTGTTTTTTATTGAATCCTCTCATGTATTCTGCTGTGTACATGGAAATATTCTCTTTTTTGTTCTTTTCTCATTTTGTATTTAAATGAAAGAATGAAGAAATTAAAAAAAAAATAAGGGCATAGACCAATGTTAATTATGCCATTAATTAATAATTAGTTAGCTTGATATAATAGTTAGAAAACCGCCTCACAAAGAAAAAATGACCTGAGTCATTTACCCTGTCATATTTACCAGTCATACCCCTGACACATCTGTTGCACATCCAGAGCAAGTCCTTTAACTTCTCTGGGCCCCAAATGATTTTTTAAGACACTAAGTTTCCTATGCTGGTCTGCCTTCTTAAAGGGAAATTCCTTACTGGGATTTCCCTATCCCAGTGATGTCAACCCTGGTCTAGTCCCACAACAAGAAAACAAGAAGGAATTTCAGCAGCATCAACAACGACTCATTTATGTAGCAACTTAAGTTGTCAGAGAACTTTTCTCGTCTTTGGTGTGTGCAGTCATTCTCTTTACCTTCATGAATACCTTCTTGTACCTGAATATTATGGCTGGTGATTTGCTAACACACACCATGTTCCAATGCGTAAGGTTTTGGAAATTGTAATACATTTTATATTGTTATTTTTAAATTAAAATTTTATTCTTTTATCTCATTTGAATCAAGTAAACAAATTGAGGTGACTGAGTCTGTAAATTCATATCCAAGTATTTGGAAAACAGCATTTATTTAATTTGTTCTCATAAATATTAACAAGCTCTTCATCATTTGAAAGAAAGATGATACTTAATAGAAGTTCCATTTTCTTTAACAAAAGTACATGTTTTTATATTTGGGAATAACCAATGGGCATTCTTTCAGTGGCAGAAAGAAAGGGAAAGATCTCCAAGGCTTAAATTTGAATCCTGACTCTGATGCATATTAACTGTGTGCTCATGGACTAACTTTCTTGTCCTAGGGACCCCCTGCCTCTGTTTCTTCACCTATACTTTTCTCTGACTCTTAGTTTGATTCGTGATATCACAGATAGACGTTCTCTTCATTGCTTCAGATTACAACATATCTGATAGAGATTACAGCTCATTCTTGCCCTCATATTCTGAGTAATTTTTACCCATAATTTTTCCATAGGTCCTCCACAGAGCATCAATATGAGGGGGTGGTAGCCTTCATACGGTCTTATAGGGAGAGTTGGGAGACACGCTATCCCTCTCATTTTTAAAATGAGGAAATTGTAGCAGAGAGAAATGGATTCGGAATCAGGAAGACCCGTATTCACATCTGGCCTAAGATGTTTACTACCTGTGTGACCTGGGCAAATCAAATCTCTAAAACTGAATCCGAGGTTTATGGAAATTGTAATAGCACCTTCCTTCTAATGCTGTTGTAGGATTAAATGAGATAATATTTTCAAAGTACTTTACAAACCTCAGAGTGCTATATGAATGCTGTCATCCTCATTAACCATCAAAGTCAATATAACCAGTCTATTTTTTTTTAAGTAACTAAGGTCCTTGATAACGTCTGTGGTACAACTCTTCAGGCCATCTGTCATCATTGGGGATAATGCTTCAGCCTACTTGTACTCACCGCTTAAACAGCCAGTGATCTTTGGGGTCATTTGCTGTGTTGATCCTCCTGAGATTGTGATAGGAACCTCTAACTTCACCCCATCTACATGATCAGGATAGTAACCCTTGCACTACCTTATCTCAAAGGATTGTTGTGAGGAAAGCATGTTGTAAATGTTAGGACACAGTAGGAATGCTTGGATATCATTTTTTCCTCTACTAACTTCCCAGACCTTCATTCTTAATTGCCTTTATTCATTGTTTCTGTGATTTCCATGTCCCACCATACTGTACAGTGAAAAATGGAGTCATGGTAGCCTCACTCAGGTGTCCTTAAAAAACAAAAAACAAAACCACCCTCAGTATTACAGATCTAGGATATGAGAACTCACTGCTTTTGATTTTTCTGTTTTCCTTTCTTAGTGTTTACCAAATAGTGGTTGAAGAAGAAAGCCCTCGTAGAACGAAAAAGACGACGGAAATACTGAAATGCTACCCCGTGCCAATTCACTTCCAGAATGCATCGGTCCTCAACTCTCCATACTATTTTGCTGCGGAGTTTCCAGCAAACAGCCTCCAGGCTGCTCAGCCTTTCACAATTGGTGACAATAGAACATACAATGGCTACTGGAACACTCCTCTCCTCCCCCACAAAAGCTACAGAATTTATTTTCAAGCTGCTAGTAGAGCTAATGGGGTAAGTGTTACATATGGTTAATCAACCAATATTTATTGAACACCTACTATGTCCCACACACTGGTCTAAGACTTGGACATACAAAAAAGGAGACAAAAGAACAATCCCTGTTCTCAAGAACCTTACAAGCTATTCAGTAGACAGGCATGCAAACATATATACAGAGCAAGATATGTATATACATATGTGTGTATGTATATATTATATATGGGACACATGAGATATGACACATACATGATATCATATGTGACATGTGTGATATAACATGTACACATACACACATGATAAATAGGAAATAATTAACAGGGGGAAGGCACTGGAATTAAGAGAGACTGGGGAAAGCTTCTTGTGGAAGACATGATTTTAGTTGTGATTTAAAGGAAGTCAGGGAAGTCAGTAGTCAAAATGGAGGAGGGATTGTGTTCCGGGCATGGAGGACAGTCAGAAAAGATCCAAAGCTGAGAGATGGAGCATGTTGGTCATGGGACAGCCTCGGGACCAAGAGTATGTGTTGGGATTAAAGTGTAAGAAGACTGGGAAGCTATGAAAGGGGCTGGGTTATGAAGGGCTTTGAATACCAAACAGAGCATTTTGTATTTATTATTGGAGACAATGGTCAGCCATGGCATTTTTGTCATACTCAGTACATTCAGATTGCTTTGATGGTTAAAAAAAAAAAAAGTCCTGGTTATTAGAAAGCAGTAGTTTTCTTACATGACTTTGAACTAAATATAAACTAAGAAGTATAGGTTAATCTTTGAGGGATGGCATATTGTCATTATGATACTTTAGTTTCTTTCATACAATAAGTGTTAATCAGATATCTACTTTGAGTAGATATTTGAGACTAAACTTTGTTGTTGTTGGGTTGTTTTTTAATTGTGTCTGACTCTTCGTGACCCTATTTGGGGTTTTCTTGGCAAAGATACTGAAATTGTTAGCAATTTTTTTCTCTAACTCACTTGACAGAAGAGAAAACTGAGGCAAAGAAGGTTAAGTGACTTGCCCAGGGTCACACAGCTAGTAAGTTTCTGAAGTCAGATTTGAACTCAGAAAGACCAGTCTTCCTGATTCTAAGCCAAGTGATCTATTCACAGTGCCACCTAGCTTTCAAGCTCAAGTCCTTCTTTCTTTACAAGTCCTTTCTCAGACCCCCTTAGTACTTGCTAGTAGGCCCTTCCCTCTGAGATTTCCTTCTTTGTATATATTTTGTACTCGCATAGTTGTTTTGCGTGTTGCCTCTCCCTCGTTAGAACGTGAGCTTCTTGTGGCCTGGCCTGTGTTTTTTGCCTGTCTTTGCAGCTCTGACACTCAGCAGTGTGCCTGGAACATAGTAAATGCTTACTAAGCACCTGATGACTGACTCATTGTTTCTTGCCTACCCTTCCTTATGAGGGGAATAAAATGACATCATCAGGCGTAATCTGTCCTCCACGTGTTTGTAGTCTGATAGGAGGACCTTAAAATTCTGTAAGATCAAATGTCTGAAAAATTATTTCCATTTGTACATGTGTTTCCAAAAGTTGACTTGTAATGATTTCTAATGGACATCTCATTTTCCACACTCTCACCTCTCTAATCCATTTTTCAGTCAAAATAATCTCCCTGCAGAATAAATCCCTTGCTCAAGAAACTTCATTTTCACTTATTTTACATTACTCCCTGCACAAACTCCACATTCCCTCCAAACTATTGTGCTCTTCTTCTAAATCTGCTTTCTGTCTCTCCCACCACCATGTTTCGCACAGGCCATAACCTCCTCATCCCACCTCCTGCTACCTTACAATTCACTGCTTCTTTACCTCTACTTCTTAAAATCCTTAGTATGTTAAAGTCTTCTGCCATTCCCTTTCCTTCCACACACCCTCCCCCCAAGTTGTTAACACTCCTTTTCTCCTTACATTATCATGTGTAAACTCATGTGTTTACATATTTCATGGAAAAGGTCGGATTCTTTTCCAGTCTCCTTCTCCATCATAGAAGTGAATTCACAAATGGCAGAGATTGTTTCATAGCTTTTTTCTGTACCCCCAGCTGATAAAACAGCACCTCGCACATAGTAGGAAGCTGATAAACACATGTGGAAGGAGTCAATGAATGAATGTTGCTTAGCCTCCATCTGAAGTACGACACACACACACACACACACACACACACACACACACACATGCCTCATTTTTATTTTGTTCGTAGTATCTGTCTGTTCAGCTATTTTATCCCTAAAGCAAGTTAAGTTTCCTTTTGCTGTGATGGAATTAGAATTCTTTTTTAAAGTCAAAATAGTATCAGTGAGATGGGTTTGGAATTGAAATACAAACTTTCACAGGACTCTTGCTGGGCCCATTTCATTCAGTTATTTTTTCTTCAATTTTCTCCCCCCACAAAAAAAATACTGAGTGGATGGATAAGATTTGCCTGCCTCCCTCAACAGCCTGGAAATTATTTCTGGCCATCATAATGCCTCCACTGCAATGCACTGAGACTGTCAGATTGTAACAAAAAAAAAAAGTCAGATATAGTTCTTTGAGCTGAGCTGTGTTCTCTTTTCCAGCCTTGTTTGCACAGGAAGGGTTGCACAGGTTGCAGTAAAGCTGCACCCACCCTTTGTCTTTGTTACTCTTCTTTCATCTTTCGGACCAGAGCTCGGTGAAGTATTTTTCTGTTGCATGTCCTAGGATATTGAATTTTCAGTTAGGCAGTGTAGCTCAGTTTATGTTATGGAACTTTTATCCAGTAATCAAACCTCCAAAAACACAAAAGCCTTGCCTCATCAATAGTTTTGGACTCCAGTTACAGATGGTTTTCTTAGTGAGTTTCTGAGTAGTGACCCCTTTTTCCTCTTTATTTGACACAGGAAACCAAGATTGATTGCGTCAGGGTGGCCACCAAAGGTAGGTTGAAATTCTGAGGTGCTTTTCTGTCTCATAGAAGCTCTTTTTCTGAGTATTTTTAAACTACTGGAAATAACAATACTGTGTCATTTAAAATTATTTGATAATACATAGGAATAATATTATGGAGAGTCTAGAAGTTTTTCTGCAGAAGCATCATCATTGTTTTTAATACCTTGTTTCTGATTTGGGGACTTTCCACAAATTACCTGTATCTATTGTTTGTATATCACCTTCATTTCCAAATACCCTCCCTTTCCCAGCCAGCCACCTCTTGTATCACAAAATCAAAAAGAAAAACAGGAGAAGAACAATTAAGCAAAAAACAAACAAGCAAAAAACCCAACATATCAGATTATTCTTACAATATAAACACATAGGCTCTAACTTCTGCAAAGAAGGGAAGGTAGTGAGTCTATTTTCTCATTTGATGATTGTTTTAAAGCTTACCTTATGGGGTTAATATATGATCTCAGTATACTTATTTCTCATGTTTTTATTTAATAGAATCATAGAGGTATACCAGGATGCCGCTCATAGGCAAGATATTAAAAATTATCCACCATTTATGAGCAGTTACCAATTATAATTATTCTTAGCAAAGAATAAGTAGACTCTTTGTCTTGGTGCTGTCAATATTCCTAGAGACCCTGAAATTCTAAGGCATTGAAATATAGAGTACATGAACTGGACCTGAGATAACCTATTTCTAGAAAAATGGCTGAAATAATATTGTTGAGATAGTAAGTTTGGTTGTTTGGGGTGGTATGTATCTGTAACAGCCCTCCCTTAAATTTTACAAAGTGTTGATAATGGACCATACTAGGAAGAATTCAACTGATCGTTCAGACATAAAAAATGTTTTTTTTTTTTTGTTTTGTATGTCAAATAAGTGGCTACATTTTAACATAAAATTCAATGCCGTGGAAGTACTAGTGTCCTTAAGAGCCATTTTACAAATACATAGTATACTTCTAAAACTTTTATTGAATACCTTAATTTTGAAAGTAATTGACTATGATGATACATAGTTTATTTGTTGTTTTCTAGTATTCCTGGGGTTTTTTTCAAATTAATTTTTAATTCTTCCTCTTAATATGAAAACAACTCTTATGTCAGCTGTGCCTCTATATATTACATACACTGTTAGCTGTATCCAGTGTAGGTTCTTGGCAGATGTGCTAACCCTTTTAGGCCTCTAACTTATCTCTGCTATGAAACAGAAATTTGTAGATATTCCTTTCTTACTCTCTATATCACCCTGTCTAAAAGAATGAAAGTTACCTCCTAAAGTGCCGAGTGTACAATAATAAAACCACCTTACATTTGAACATCTTTTCTATTGTGTTTTTCCCCCCCAAAACACTGATATTTCTACTTTCACATTTGATTCTTGCAACAATCATGATAGGCAGGTAGCAAGGTGTTATTATCATCCTCATTTTAAAGATGAGGAAACTGATTTCATTGAGAAGTTAACCCAAGGTCACACAGCTAGTAATGATCAGAATGAGGAACTGGACCCAGATAGTTTTGCCTTGAGGTTCGATGTTCTTTCCATTCTAAATGTGCTCATTTTTGCCAACCAGATTATGGTATTTTTGTGTTCTACTTATAAAACCTAATTCCCTACCATATTTACCATGGTAATAATGACCTTTCTGTCATACTTCTCATTTCAAGAGTGATGTAGCAGCGTAAGTAACATTAGTTACTTACTGTCAGGGAAATCTGACAGGTTGGCTCTTTGCACAACAGATTGTAGTAGTATTTTCCTCCCATCATCTATATTTAATTAATATTGTGGTTTGTTTTACACATCACTAAGAGATGGTTAGATAATCAATTGACCTCATTGATTAGATAATCCCCACTCACATTTTAAAGTGATTTGTAACCCTTTTCATAGTAACAGACAGTTCTGGCAGCTTCTGTTTATGAAAGGGGAAGTAAAAACTTAGAATTATCATTCCATGGAGCTATTTGTTGATTATTTTTTTATAAACCCATAGAGCTGGAAACATTCTTGAAAGAGATCTTGTCTCCAGGCAAAACTAGCATGCTCTTTGAAATCCCCAGAAAAGGAGATGGAGTGGGATCCTTCTGCACTATAATCTTTTAAACTCTTAGAATCATGAAAGTCCTTCATAGTTTTTACTTAAATTCATCTTACTTCAGTATTTGTTATTCCATCTTGACTTGTACTAAAAGAAACAGGGCCTAGGATAAGAGAGTAGAAAGTCTTTTGGGCCCTCCAAAACTTAAGCTCCTTAACAGTAATAACATATTTCTAAACTGCATCATAACTCTGGACTAAATCACCCCAATTGTTTTTGCCTCACAATGCTGGCATTTAATTAAATTTTCAGCTAACAAAACCCCTTTTCCAAGGCACGCATTGTATTTCCAAAGATTTCAATGTTCTTCTGAAATAACTATTGTCAAGTATCTTTACAGAGATAGTCCAGAAGTGGTCTTGCTTTCACAAAGAGCTCAATTTGTAATTTCAAGGAAAGGAATATATCTCTTTAAAATATATTTTCATGCTATTTATACTTTTAATATCTTGATTGTTTTAATCACATGCACAGGGTCTGTTGTGACACTAATCATATCACATATTAAACATCATAAAAGTTAGACACAGAAAAGACCTATCATGTTTTCCTATACATCTCCATATCAGAGGAAAACAAAACCAACTCTGGACTGTCTCTTTAAAATATATTTTAATGCTATTTATACCTTCAGTGTTTTGATTATTTTAATCATATGCACAGGGTCCGTTAAACAGCATAAAAATTAGATGCAGAAAAGACCTAACATGTTTTCTCGTATACATCTCCATATCAGAGGAAAGTTCTTTTAAATAGGTATATCAAATCTGTGGAGCTTCCTGTTCTGCAGATGTGAAAGTACTTACTAACTATGGACCTCACTGAACCTTCTATTTTTTGAGTTCTAAGAATCTTGTTCAATTCTATAAACATTTATTAAGCACCTACTATATACAAGGCACTCCACTTAGTGCTGGGGATAGAAAGATAAAATAAACAAAAAAGGCTCCTGCATTCTACTAGGGAGATACATAATTTACAGAGATAAGTAAATCAGTAAAGCTGTATCCTTAGCTAGAATGCCCCCTACCTTTGTATGTAACTTCTTTCCTGGGACCTCTTCTCCTCTCGTTCTACTCAGCTCCCATGAGTTTAACTGTAGTCATTCATCTCTGTGCAGACAACTCACCTATAGACCCAGCCCCCTAGTCTTTCTTCCAGCCTTTAGTCCTTGCATCACCATTTGCCTTTTGAACATTTAGAACTGGATTTCCCCAAGACATCTTAAACTCTAAATGTCGAAAACAGATCTCATGATCTTTTCCCCAGAACCCACCTCCCTGCAAGGCTTCACTATTTCTGCAGAAGGTACCACCATTACTTGAGTTCCTCAAGTTTGTAACCTCAGTTTATTCTCATCTCCTCACTCTTTCACCTCACATAAGCAGTCATATGGTAAATCGTAGCATCTCTCTTCCTCTCTGTAGCATCTTATAGCTGAATCCTTCTCTCTAATCACACAGCCACCATCCCAGCTTATCCTTTTGACACTCTCCCTGGCCTATTGCAATAGCCCACTAACTCGTCTCCCTTACTCAGATCTTTCCCCACTCTAGTCCATTCTCCACAAAGCTATCAAAGAGATTTCCCTTAATTAAGCACACATCTGAACATATCACTCCCCCACTCAATAAATTACAGTCATCTTTTATTGCATCTAGGATCAAATATAAATTCCCCTCTTTGGCTTTTAAAACCCATTTATGACCTGGTCCCAAATGGCCTTTGCAGCATCATTAAACATTAGTCCTCCTCTTTCCTGAGCTCTTGAGATCTATCCTTCTCCCATGGAGGATTTCACTTCCTACCTCCATGCCTTTGTACTGGCTGCCCCCCATGCCTGGAATGTGCTATATCCTCACCTTCACCTAATAGAATCCTTGACTTTTTTCAAGGCATAGTTCAAGTGCCTCACTTTCTACATGAACTTACCAGATCTCCCTAAATACCTTGTGTTTATTTTATAGCCTTTAAATTTAAACTGTACATACATATTATATGTACTATATAAGTAAAGTGCCATACAATACCACTTATAGTCTATAATATATGCATAATAATATATAATATATGTGTGCTATCTCCTCCACTAGAGTGTAAGCTCTTTGAGAGCAGGGATTTTTCAATTTTAATATATAGATGATAAATGATATATTATACATACATACATACATATATCTATATCTACATATATTTATATCTGTATCTACCTAGGTTCTAGTACAGTGCCTAGGACATAGTAGGTGTTTAATAAATTCTTGCTGATTGATTGATAAGTAAGTATAAGAAAATTTGAGGATGAAACAAATGGGAATGAGGAAGGACTTCCTATAGAAGGTGGCACCAGAGATGTGCCTTGAAGGAAGGTAAAGGTTCTAAAAGGCAGAGATAAAGAGGAAAGAATGGCAAATTGCCCTATTATGCAACAGAATTAAAATGCCATTTAGATAGATACTTTTAAAAATCTACTTCACTTTTTTTTTCCTGTGCTTTGTAGTCAAGGGAATAACTTTTGTCTACTTTGAGGAAATATGACATAGTATTCTGTTTTTTTTTTATATACCTTTACTTATTTTTTCAGTTGGATTCTTTTTCTAGATCAATACTCTGCTCTGTTTTTGCTGTTAGAGTTTCTCACTTCCGTATGCTTCACTGCTGCCTTATAATAGAGATGGTCCTGAAGAAGTTCTTTATAAAGATTATGTTCTATTGTATTATATTATTATCATATTATAGTATGAGACTTCAATCATATTGAATAAGAAATGACAGTATCTTACTTTGGTAAAGAATCTTATTCTGTTAATAAATTCCTACCCAAAAGGTGGTATATTCAAATATAATTAATAATGTGATACTATACAACTATCTTGAGCCAGCATATTGAATAAAAAGAATTGAAAATCTCTGCCCACAATATGAAACTGGTGCCAGTCTTTAGTGTCTCTTTGTAGGATTTTCTCAGAAGTTGTTAGAGACAATCAGCTTAAATATAGATTCATTTGGATTGTGCAAAGATTAACTCAGTTTTGAAAAGTAGTTTTATATATATATGTATATATATATATATATATTCCTTAAATATCCCAGCATCCAAAAGATTTTTTTTTAAATTACCTATGTATTTGTGGAAATAAATGCATGGAATATATACATATATATGTACATGGACACATACATGTACATAAAATATACATATATATTATTTCAAAGAGATTCCATGTCAGGGCTGCATCCTATTTGAGCATGGGGAAGCTGTGTTTGAACTATGTTACTTTACTTATGTTCTATAGGATTTACCCATCTGTTTCTCCCCCATCATGAGTTTTATTACAGACAGAACAGTAGAATATTTTTTAAAAGAAAAGAAAACTCAGAAACTATGTCCCCAATGCTCTTATGTGAAAGTTACATTTAAAAGTTAGACTTTCAAACGGTGGGTTCTAATGCACCAGCCTCATCAAAATTTGCAAGTTTTTTTATCTCAGCTTTCCCCTACCTTACGCTGATGATAGCTGCTATGGCAAATGTGAGCTGCAATTTACAAATATTTTGATAGAATAAAATTGTTGCAAAACATTTTGAAACAATGGAAATATTTTCATTTTTGATCTGATAAGTACCAGTTAACTTCCCTACCTTGATGGAAGCTGAAAATATTTAGAACTCCACTCTCCACTTAAAAATGTACTTACTTAGTCTTCCTGTTTATTCTATCATTCTAAGAAACACTGTACTTTGTTATTTCCACAATAGCAATTGCGAAGGATCCAGGATAAAGAAGTGTGTTGCTTAAAGAATGAGCCTGCTAAAAGATACAAATCAGGCAGATTCTTTCTTGTATAAATAAGTAAACTCTAGGATGTCTTAAGATCACTGATATATAAATATAAGGTTGTTTTTTTTTTTAATTTCAGCAGTTGAACTACATAACAAATACAATAAATTTCTATTCAAAATGTTCAGAATGAAGTTTTCCCTCCTAAACTTCATAAAATATAAGTCTAATTAAGCTTTGTATGACAGCACTGAATTTGGACATTTTAGTGTTCAGGATAGCCTTATTGAAAATGTCATGAAGATCAGAAATGACCAGTTTCTGTTAAGTGCATTTGTGATTTCAGAATTTGACCTCCAAAGTAATAGTAAATTCTGCATTTTAATACATTTCAGATTGATTTAAAAATTATTTTAAAATGATTGCATATATTATTTGTGACATTGGGTTATACATATTATAAAACAATAAACTTCTACTGAGTAGAACACTGAGCTGTCATAAAAATATAAGCTGATATTTATAATGTATAAATAGGATGGTAAGAAGTTGAGAAGAAAGAATAAGAGTTTCAAATAATGTCACTACTTTTAGCAGATCTGAATTTTTTTTTATCTATGTCTACTTCTAGACAAAATGTTTTTTAAAATACAGTATTTCAAATATTCACGTCAATAATATAATAATATTTTAATGGTGCTTTGAATGTTAACTACATGCTGATGATACACATACACGCATGCAAGCACAGACAGACACGTTAAGGTTGAAAGGAAGACACTTCATAGCAATTCTGGTTTCTATTCCAAATTCAAGTCTCTTCAGTACAGCTTGTCCTATAACTTGTTTATTCCCTACTTAAAGGACCATGCAAGTGTCTTTAGGGACCTCAGTTCTCTGATCAAAATGCTAGATTATTAATCAACTCTAGGTACACTGGGATGCTTTCATTAATAATGAGTGAAAGACTATTGTATCATTTTAAACTCAAGTCTCTGCTTCCTTCCAGCTACTAGGAGCAATGCTCTGTTTGAACGTTGCAGAGGGATATTTCAAAATATTATGCAGCAGCAGTTTTGAGTTTAATTGTCTGCAGATGGTAGATGATCTATTTTCCTCACTCGCTGCCACATTTCTAATAGCACCCAGGCTGTTCCATGTAAATTAGTAATCTTTCATCTAAGCCTATCCTTAATTTTCCAATATTTTTTCTTTGCATCATTTTCCAGCTGCATCATGTTAGATTTGACCTTTTAATTTGTGTATTTTTTTCAATATATGTGTGTCACAACTCCTTTAACTACTTAAAGACAGCTGTGGAACTATGCTGGCAAATCAAGAAAGACAAGAGGTCATATCCAGGAACCCTAATTCTTTCTTAGGCAACAATTGACTGTTAGAGCTTTGGAAATGACAACTAGAAAAAATGAGTTTATGTGTGTTCTTACACTTAATCTTCTGGGGAAATCCTAAACTTGCATGGGGTTGAAAGAACATTTCTAAATGGAAAAGTTATAGATGAATTAGAATTTAATTCTGGAAGTAAAGATCGCAATTTTTTGTTCATGGGGCATTCTATTTGTTGACCACTTTAAGAGGCCAAAAACAATTTTTATTTATATGGGAAACCAAATCTTAATAACCTAGAAGGAAGGGAGAAGTAGAAAATGTTTATCTGTTTTGGAGGCAGCCTGCCTTAGTGGCTTGAGTAGTGGTCTTAGAATCAGGAAAACCTGGGTTCAGCTCCCACATCTGACACTTCCTAGCTGTGTGACCATAGGCAAAATGCTTGTTGTCTATTATTCAGTGGGAGAAAGGAAATCATGAATTTCTGGTTTATCTGAATTAGCAGTAAATTTTGACAGATACACATTCAAGATCAAATGGAACCACTACTTATTTCTGATTAATGATTTTTTTTTAAAAATTCCTTCAGTTGGTCTTACCTGAACCACAGCCAGAGTCAGTGATTGATAACTAACAATCTAATGGCCTCAGAAGACTCTGCATGAAAGAAACAGAGTCAGGGAAAACCAAATTTTCCTATGTTTTCTCTTTTTTGTTGTGGTTGTTGGAAAGAAATTGAGACAACTTGATATATTGACCAAGATTCTTCTTGCTAGCCTAGCTTCAGTCTGGCTTTTTTTTCCCTCATGCATGCTGACCTGGGAATCTTCCTTTGCCTTAGCTGCGATACTCGTGACTCAGCTTACAACACCATACATTCGCATCGCCCCTGCTGCAGGCGACGAGCAACTAACAGGTCAGACATTCAAGTATAGATGAGTCATCTTGCCCATTTCCTTTTCATTTTCTTCAACTTTGTTTCCCCTTCATATCTCCTTCTTTGCTTATGGATTGTTTACTCCATTTTTAGATCTCTGATTTGGTCACATACCTTAATTCTGTCATATGCTTGGCACTCTTCTGTGTGTACATTTATATCCATGCATATTTAAAGTTCAATTCCACTGCATGTTTTCATTGTGTACCTTGTCTGTGGATATGTTCCTTCTGGCCTAATGTGTTAGAGAAATGAAATTATTCTCAACTTGCAGCCTTCACGACATGGAGTAGGGTTTTAGTTCAAGTACATGAAGATGTGTTCCTCATTTTCCAGATGAACATAACAAGACTTTGTAGTTTAAGAGTGGAGGAGGTTTCCTGTTACTATAGCAAGTTTAGAGTTGCATGTGCACTTACAAACGTGTTAACTTTACGCAACTCTTGTCAAACCAGTGTTAGCAAATGAAGACATTCTGAGTTGTTCAAACATAATTTCATGTGCATAAAATCAAAATAGCAGTGATTGTATCATTTATAGGTCCTTTCTCAAAGAAAAAGTACCTATATCTATGTCATCTATATAGTGATTGTGTAGGAATGGCACATCTACAATCCAAATCCTTTGAATCATTTAGGAGAGTTCTTAAAATGTGAGTGGCTTCCAGTTCATTTCAGATAGAAGAATACCATCTCTTAGTCAACTTGGGAAATCAGCTTATTCATTCCTAGTAGCTTGAAGGGATATGGTATCACCAGTAGCCTAATGTAGAAGAAAATACAGTAAAATTCTTCAGATCAGAGGTGAGTGAATGGAGTACGTGAAAGATCTCTTAAGATTAAGGAGTGGGAAACAACACAGACACATCCCTGACTGGGAGGCCTAAGTACCCAGGCAGGATCCAGATCCTGTTTTCTGAGGGAGTGATAGCTTTTTAGCTTATTGTCCTTTCATAACCAAGCAGAGACACAACGTTCATCAAATATAAACCTGAATAAGCATTTCTACCAGAACATCCTTTTTTATTATTGTTTTTAAAGAAATATCATGCCTAAAATTAAGTCTTTGCTGATGAAATGATGAAACAAATACTGGAAACATACCACAGATATTTTCTATGAAGCTTATTCTTCTATTAAGTAAAGCAAGAGAACTCAGGAGAATTAGAGAGTAATAACATTGAATAAGGAAATTCAAATTCCCTATCCCTTTAAAGTTGAAATTCTACATATATGCTGTATGTCCCGTTAAAGCTCTCAGACCATTCTTCTGGAAGGTATATCTAAAGTCATCAAAACATAGCTCTCTTCTTGCTCTCAGTTAGAACTCTGGGTTTTTGCTCTCCCATTGATCATCTGAGATTACTTTTATATTGATCCAGTAGGGTACTCTTCCTACTCCGAAAGCTACCTATTCCTTTTCTTTTCCTTATCAACCAGGGTCTTCATTTTTAGAGAAATGTTTCTGTATACAAGAAGTGACTCAATGTGACTTTAGATGTCAGTCCTGAAGGTGATCTTGATGGTGGAATCCCTAACAAAGGTCAAACCACCAGTGATATTTGAACCATCAATATTTCTGTGGCCTGGCAGCATGCTATTATATAATTAAAGGGTCACTCTTTTTCAAAAATGATCTTGGTGTATTATTAAGCAATTAATTAAGCAATTAGGGCTTTACCTATGAGAAGCAGAATGAAATACAATCTTTTTGGTTTATTTCTATCATCAGCCAACTTAGAATGTAGCATATAATTTATTGGGCATCTAGTAGATAAAGAATTGTCTTGCATTTTTCATAACTGTTATAGCTCAGTGACTGACTGCCTTACATGTGGCCTCTGCAAAAGCTAGCCCATGTTGAAGGTATTTGTTGGTTCCATATCCACTCAGAACCACAGGTCAGGAATACTTTTGTGCTTTTATCAAGTCAAAGGGCAGTTTAAAGCAAAAGGCATTTACTAAACAGTACAGTAAAGTCACAAAGAAAATTTCCCCATACACACAGGCAAATATACTTCTGCACATTTCCAGACCACTGGTACAGCAGGGAAGGCATGGACGGTGACTGTTCACGATGGAAACCATACACATAACTAAGGCAGCTGATGGACAAGCTTTGGTCCAAGAAAGCCCTTCTTTGTGCCTGCCAGTTTGCCCCTTGTTCCTTCGTGGAGCTGTTAATTTCTGCTGCTGGGCAGGTGGTGATGTTAAGTTTTAGGCTGTGATACTACACTTTCTGACTGTTCTACTCTCTGTTTGTATTCGTTGGTCCACCACAGTTGGGCTGTTTCCTATACTGCTCTCTGCTGCCATCTTCTAGGCTTCACTTGCTATATGCTGTTTTTACCTGTAGGCAAAGGAATAGATTGCCTCTTACGTAACCCTAGGGTGCTCCCTTCTCCTTGAGATTGAGACTCAGAAGCTTTAAAACACTAAGTATTTGGTACTCCCTTGCTTCTGTATTAGCTGCCTTCTAGCTCTCAGTGTACTATCTGACTTGGTGTCAGAAAATTCCTTTCAAATCCATCCACTTCTATTATGTCAATCATGGTCCATTCCTACATACTTTGAGGGAAAATTTCTAAGAGTATCAGGGTAGAGATGGAAACTTTCTTGCTCTTTACTAACCAGTAAAAAACCTGCTATAATTCCTGTACTTACAGTTAACTAAGTACCTATTTGTTCAATGTACCATCTTAATTCCCTGGAATGTAAAGAAAGATGAAACCTGACATAATTCTTGCCATCAAGGAAATCATTGTCTACTAGAGAAAATAGAGAATGCACAAAGGTATTTATAATAGAATGTGATAAGGGAAATAATCTCTAGAAAAAAAATTTGAATTGGGAGACAATAGTTAAGGAAGGTTTCACAGAGGAGGCAGTGCCAGAACTGGGCCTTGAATGAAGATTTAGCAGGAGATGAGGCAGGATTGTGTTTTCCAGGCATAATGAACACCTTGTATGAATGTGCAAAGGCAGGAGATAACACATTAGATGAGGGGAAAACCAGTTTGCTGGGAGGAAAATACGTGAATGGGAATAATGTGAAGCAAGGCTAAAAAATAAAATCAGATTGTATTCAGATTATGGAGGACCTGAATCCAGGAGGCAGTAGATCAGTTGTTTCAGTTGTTTCTGACTCTTTGTGACCTCATTTGGGGTTTTCTTGGCAAAGCTACTAGAGTGGTTTGCCCTTTCCTTCTCCAACTCATTTTTCAGATGAGGAAACTGAGACAAAGAGGATGAAGTGAGTTGCTCCAGGGTCACAGAGCTAATAAGTGTCTGAGTTTGGATTTGAACTCAGTTATTCCTGACTCCAGGTCTGGTATTCTGCCCA
The DNA here is from genome assembly GCF_028372415.1 of Notamacropus eugenii. NCBI lineage: Eukaryota > Metazoa > Chordata > Mammalia > Diprotodontia > Macropodidae > Notamacropus > Notamacropus eugenii. The sequence continues at coordinate 235,246,250 of NC_092875.1, read as the reverse complement.
CTTAGCTGCACACACGAGGCAGCAGTAGATGACTAAAGATTTTTTAGCTTTTCAATGACTTGGTCAAACCTGGGCATTAGGAAGATTGTTTAGAAAGTTTTGTAGAAAGGTGGCAGGATTTGGTAAGACACTAACTTGGGATTGTGGCAGTGAGAGTTGACAGATCTCTAGAAGGAAAGGAGGATAAATGTGAGGAATATTATGTAGATAGATTTAACAGTATTTGGCAACTGCTAAGAAAGAGAAAAGTCAGAACTATAGGATTCCTTGCTTGGGAAGGTTGAGATTTTTACCCTCATCAGAAATAAAGAAGTTAGGAGAAAGGTCAAGTTCGTGAGATATATTTAGACATGTTGAGTTTCAAGAGTCAGGGAGACACATCCAGGTTGAGATGTACAGCAATAAGTTGAATATGGGAGAAATGAGCCCAAGGGAGAAAGATTTGAGAGTCTTGTATAGGGATAAAGATTGTAAATTAATTTGGTCACCAATGAAAATAGTGTCAGAAGAGAAGAGGGCCCAACACAAAGTATTGTTTGATGCCCATCCCTTGGAGGATGGGAGGAGGAGGAGGAAGAAATGAAAGAGACAGAATGAGTATTGTGCCATGGAGGAGGAAAATCAGAAATAAGAATAGTCACAGATGCCAAGCAAATGGATGATATCCAGGCAAAAGTGAAAGTCAGCAATGTTGAATGCTGCACATAATCAGTTTCAATGAAGCCTGAGAAAAAGCCATCAGATAGACCTAGAGAGAAGAAAACTTGAATTCAAATCTGGCTTTAGACACCTGCTAAATGTGAGATCCCCAGACAAATCACTGATCCTTGTCTCAATTTTCTTATCTGTAAAACGGAGATAATAATAACCTAACTAACCCTCCTTCAGGATTCTTGTGATGACAAGATGAGAAAATGTTTTGCAGCATATTTTGTAATAAAATACTTTGCAAACTTTAAAGTGCCACAAATGCTAGCTATTTAGAGGTCATTGATAATGTGCAAGCATGAAATATCAAAAAAAATAGTGAGGTCAAATCCCAGATTGAAATGGGTTAATGAGAAAATTGGTAATAAAAGTGGTCTACTCTTTCTGGGAGTTTAGGAATGAGAGTAGAGTGATGGGATATTATCCTGAATATAACAAGGTCAAATAACTTTTTGTTTTGTTTAGTTTTAAGGATACAGAAGCTTTTGGATTACTGGCAAGTAGAGAGAGAGAAACGTACTGAAGTCGCAGGGTCAGAGTTCAGAATGTTCAATTGGGCAAGCTTCTGAAGGTGATTAGAATGTGGAATCAAAGTATGAATTGAGAAGTCAGCTTTGGCAAGGACAAAGGCCATGTCTTGATACATCACAATTCATACATTTATTCATTCAGTGGAATGGTGCATTAAAAAGAGCCCTGAATGGAGACTATTGGATTTGAAGTCTTAGGACCTGAGTTTCAGTTATGCCTCTGAAGCCTACTACCTATATGACCTAGGCAAGCCATTGAATTTCTTTGGAATTCAGCTTCTTCATCCTATAAATAATGGATGAGAGCTGGAGTTCTTAAATTGGGCTCCATGATCTAAGAAAAAATATTTTCTATGTAACACATTTCCTTTGTAATCCCTTGCATTTTATGTTATGCATTTAAAAACATTATACTGAGAAGGCATCCATAGACTTCACCTGATTATCGGAGAGGTCCATGATGTACACAAAAAATTAAGAACTCAGACTAGAAGAATCTTTAAAATTGCTAGGCAGTTGTGATCCTAAGACAAAAATGAAATGACCCTTTCCTTCAAGGATAGCTCTCATTCTATTTAGGAGCTGACAATATAGTATCCATATTAGTCTTTTCAAATTTTTCAACAGTATTTGAAGTGGAGTAGATAAAGCCCAACCAGAAAATACATGACTGCCAAACTGCTGATGGGTTTGGAGCGTTTTGTATCATTTGTTTTGGTCCTTTGAAGAGTCGCAATACAGTTCAGAACCCAAGTTCATTTTGACTTCTTCTTAGCACATTAACTCTATCCTGCTTTTGGTCACAGTATCAGTTTACAGACACAATCCCAAATGTTTTATTTCTGTTGTCCCTTTCATTTGTATTAGCCATCAATCTTCTTTTTTTTTCTTTTTAGCAATAGTAGTCATCATCTTTGCTATTTCCCACACTGCAGAACTGATTGCTGTAAAACCTAGGTTTTGCACAGAGTTTTTGTTTATATGGTTGCCCAGATGTTTTGGAATTGGAACTTTTTACAAACCCAGTAAAGAAATACACAACACACACACACAGACACACACACAGACACACACACACACACCCTTGTCCTTGAGCAGTTTGTATCATCATCATGTGGGAAGGTTAAGAGAACACAACAACCATGGGAAGTGATCAAAGAATTGGGTTGTAAGACCTTTTACATCTGGTCTCTGTTGTTTAGAATGTGCTTAAGAAAACATCTCTGGTTGTTTAATATGTGAGACCCATCCAACAGTTGTAATTCTTGTTTGTTCCCTGATTCAGCATTGTCCCCAAAATTAATAGAGTCTATATACCATGAGGGAGTTGAGTCTAAAAGAAGGGAATCTCTAGATTTGCCTTTTGTTCTAAATGAGCTAATGCATTTCTGCTACATATTCTATACTGGCTACATTTGGTAATCGAGTGTGATGCCACAGAAAAAAAAGTGCTCCTTTTGGAGGCTGAAATCTTGGTTTGAATCCCTACCTTGTCACTTGCTTAACTTCTCCAAAACTTAACCTCTCTAAACTTCAGTTTTTTCTGTTTATTGAGATAATTTGACTAGAGAACTCCTTTTCTATCTCTAAATTATCCATTCTAGTATAGTCTTCCAGGATGATGTACGCACCCAACTTGAAATGTGAACACCTAAGTTTCAGTACTGGATTCAGTACTACTTGCTAGCTGTACTACAGTAGGAGTTATTTCACTGCTTTGGATCTCAGTTTTCCTATCTGTGAAATGAGAGGTTTGGGTTAAATTATCTTTACCCTTCCGTTGCTATAAAGTTTTGTGATTTTTGTGACAAGGGAAAATCTGTTGTAAATCTGTTCTAGATAGACCAAATCTGGAGTATTATATTCACACCAAGGCACTACTATTTGGAAGGACATTAATAAGTTCATCAAGCACATGGAGGGGACAGCTAGGATAATTAGGGGCCTGGAGATCAATTGAAAAGAAAAAAAGCTGGGAGAGACGAAATGTCTTTGAGGAGTAGGGGAGGAGAAGAGGTAAGATTGCTGTCTTCAGAGTTTTAATCTGAAAAGGGACTAGACTTTTGCCTTGTTCTCTGAAGACAAAACCAGGAGAATTTACAAATAGAATAGTGTAGGCTTGCCTTGCTCTAGCAAATGTATAACGAACAGAGCTGTAATCCTCATTTACAATCAGAGCATTGGACTAGATAGCATCTCAAACTGAGTGGGGTAGAGTCCTGGGACTGGAGTCAGGGAAGCTCTAGATTCCAGTACAGCCTCAAACACTCACTAAGTATGTGGGCAAGTCACTTTAACTCTGTCTACCTCAGCTTTCTCAACTCTAAAATGGGGACTGTAATAACACTTACCTTCCAGGGTTGCTGTGAGAATCAAATGAGACAGTGTCTATAAAAGTGCTTAACACAGTATCTGGGACACAGTAGGTAGTTAATAAATGCTTCTTCTCTTCCCCGATCTGAAGACCCTTCCAGATGTAAATGTGTGAGACTATGATCCCAATTACCTAACCAAAAGAGCCATCCAAAAGCACAATGTACTAGGCTTGAGGGAAGACTCCATTGGTGGCTACCTTCAAACAGAGAATGGATGACAATTGTCAGTAATATAGAAGGAGGAGTTGATCAGGAATGAAAGTCCCATCTGTCATTCTGTCATGCTGAATTTACACTGCAGTTCGAGCTTGGTTCTAGTGGCTCCCTTTAGTGTCTAGTCTACCTCCAAATTCTGAATCTTCAGATTGTAAGTGGTAGGAGTGGGACTTGATTGATTTATCCAAACAGCACACTGTGCTTTCAACATCTTTGCCACTACGTTCTGAGGACTGTTGTCAGTCCCAACACATAGTGCCCTGTAAACTGACCTGGCTCACTAAGACCAGGGTCTGAAACTCAGTGAAGCAACAATTAGACTCATATTTGACTTAGTCTTTTGATATTCCAGGCTATTCATTTTACAAAATACTTAATTCATATTCTCTAGGGTTTCAGGGCCTAGGGGGAAGAATGTTCTTTTTTTTTTCTTTTTTGCTTTTGTTTTTGCTTTTTTGTCTGTACTTTTGTGATTGTTATTAAGAAGAGCCTTTCATTTGCTTTGTGTTACAGATTTTTGTTTGTTTGTTTAAAGAAAAGGAGTTAAAGTTTAAGAATTCACAGAATTATTATAGTTATTGCACCACAGGAATCTTGAATTTCAGCTACCCTCTCCTAGGCCTAAGACTGAGAGAAGTTAATCAAAGATTTTCATGATTATTTTGAGCAAAGCTGTAGGGTACAGGCCTTACTGTATCCCTCACAGAATTCAGACCATGTAGTGCCCTCCATTTCTGATAGTTCAACAAGGCAGTATATCAACAAGATATTATTAGTAAAAGAGAATTAGAGTTTGGAGCTAGCCTTAAAAAGTGAGAAAAATGCATGTTATTTAAATAATATTCTTATCTATATTATATTTCTTCACAATAAAAGAAACTACACCTAGAAATATCAATGAATTAAAGATAGTTTTACTGCACTGCAGCATAGTAGACAATGCCAACTTGGGGTTAGAAAGACCTGTATTCAAATCCTGCTTTTGATACTTACCAGTTCTGTGACATTGGGAAAGTCATTTAGTTTCTCTAGTTCTGCTTCCTCATCTGTAAATTGATGATATTTACCTGTATGAAATTGGTGATAACTGCACAGAGTTATTATTGGGTACAAATTCATAAAATGCCTTACAAACCTTAAGTGTTATTTAATATCAGATACCAGGACTATCTTTCTTTGACTTCTATAAAATTTAATATTCTAGTGAGAAGCACTAGACACACTGACAGATTTTCAGTGTATTTTTCTTAGTTAAAAATGTGTCTCAGTCACTTTGTTGTATATTAAGTTGTTTTGGTTCATGATTTAATAACCCAGCCTGCAACCAGATGCTAAGAAGAATAATTCTTGTAAACATAGTTTTTATTAACCGGATGGGTTAGCACATGCACCTGGAAGGATTATGTCTATGTCCTGAAATGTTTATAAATAAAGTACCTTTTAGGATGCAAGTTCAAAAAATACCATATTTTTAAAGAAGTTTTTGCTAGATAAAAATGAGTACTTAAAAAAGAACACTAACCTGTGCTGAACACTAGCAAAATTTACCATTTCAAAAAAAAGCATATTTGTATAATGTATGTTATGTATTCTTCCTTGCAAGAAAGCTCATTCCTCTTTGTCTTACAAAAAAGCTAAGAGTTTCCTTAATTGTAAAATGTAATCATTGAATTTGCTGAACCAGTTGGCACCTAACGACGGTCACTCCAATGTACAAGTGATAATTTTCCACTTCTCCACTAAATAGGTGGTCTCTTTTTTTGTCCATCAGTAGTATTATATGGTGGTGTGAAGAAGTACTGTTGGGATAAACAAAAAGTCATGAAGTAGGGCTGGAGCAGCTATTTCACATGTATGCATGTATGTTTATGTATAGATCAGAAGTGCCCCATGATGCAGCCTTTGTCCCTCTTCATGGCACATAAGCAAGTCAAATGCTATGCAAAAGGTTGTGTAGTGAATTATAAGTTCATATTTTTCCATAGCTGAAATAATTAACTTTACGGCAATGTACAATGACACAGTAAAAGCATAAGCATCCTCCTGTACTTTACTAGTTAGGATGATTCATTCAGTCAGTATTTAGTGGGAAGCTGCCATCCCCATGGTACAGTACTGAAGGAGATACCAAAAAAACATAAAACAAGTTCACTGTCCTTAGAAAGCTTATATAATAATCCAGTGGGAGATACATAAAGAGTTAAACGTTACTAGTGTTTAAAAATAAAAGAGATACCTAGCACAATTTGTAATGAAAACAAATGTGGTGTCGTGAAATAGTTTTTAAAATCCATTTTAGATTGAATTTCTTAGCCTGTATTATGACAAAATAGGTAATTTTCTGGGGTCTGGTTGGGCACCTTAGATTTACATATACCTTGCTTTGACATTTGAAGACACTTCATAAAATGTATCAAAATAAAGTTAAATACCTCTTAGCGTTCTTGGCATGTAAATACAGATCAGTAAAAACGATATTTAAACTACAAATTGGTTAACGGAAAATAGTATAATTATCAGGGACGCTATTATTTCCCAACTACCTAGCCGCCTCATTGTTTTTTTAAGCAAAAATAATTAGTGTAATGCTAAAATACTTAAATGGAGCTCTGTTCTCATAGAAACCTACCATGTCCACCCATCTTCTGTGGCTCTTATCCATGTTCTCCCATAATTTTGCCCAAGGAGGTCCACCCCACATACTAGAAGCCTTTCTTGTTTTATGCTGACATTGTGATGACACCAGTGGAACATTTGAACTGTCTGCTTGCTTTCTCCTTCATCCTGGGCACAGTACGTCTTCATTTTCTATTATTCATTTTTTAATTGCATCCTCCACTCTTGTTCTTCTAAGTACAACATTAGCTGTGCAGTCCTATCACATCCACTCTAGGCTTCTCTTTTGCATTCTGGGTGATACTAGTTTTAATTTCTGTTATAACTGTTGTGCCCCATATCATTAGCATAATAAGAATACTGAAAATACAAATCTTTGCTGTAGAAAAAATTTGAGTTCAAGAAAGGAGTTTTTCAAATTCCTGAAGGTACCCCACCTTCCTCTCTTCCCCTTGTTTAACTCTGAACTAATCTCATTGACTATAGTACTATCCTGGATTCACATGCTGTTGGACAAGGGATGGCCATCCAACTGCATTGATTAATCTGAATAGTAAACATTTTTCATACACTTGGGCTTTTCCTATATGATTAGTGAGGCTCAACCCTTTTGAGTAATTATAGATCACGTCTAACAGACTCTGAAGTTTCCCTGGTCTTGATAATAAACAATACAAAATCATTCACAAATAGGAGCTTTTGAAAGATCTTTTCATTCACAAGGAATCCCCTTTTCAACTGTTGGATCTCTCTCATCAAAATGGCAAACATCCTTGTCAAGCATGTGTTTGCCAGTTTTATGTCTGACATGATGTTTATGATCAGAGAGTCACTGATCAAAATAATCTTTTAACAAACTAAATAATTTTGATGTATTTATGGAAGATATACTACTGGAAGAGAGACTAAAGCAGCATTTTCGTCTAACAAACAAATGCCTTTTTTTAAATAAACAAGCAATAAGCATAGCGAAATTTTGTGTTATCTCTATATTTTTTCAATCAATTCCATGATGATAAAGCTATGGTCCCCTGTGGCGTCGCACTTGTGAAAGACTGTGTGTTCCAAATTAATAGTGTCATCTAGGATGCTCTTGATTTATGTGCAGATGATTCTTACAAAAAAAATTTTTTTTACCCTGTGGTGTAGTCCTGAAGAATAAGAAAATAGTAGATGTTGATGTCCTCTATCTTAATGAGGTTTGAGGTTTCTTTGTTTTGTTTTTCATGTCTATAGTATTTTTCCCTCTTTTAAATGAGTCTCACAATTGTGGCACCTCCAGAACGGATCATTTCTATGTGCATTTGGTTCAGTCCAACAGCTTTTCCTATCTTTGGTCACTTTGGTGCCATTTCTGCCTTTATAAGCAAATCAAGACTATAATGTGAGAGTCTAAAGAGTTAGCTAAATAACTGGTATTTATGTAGTCCTTTGAGAAAGCCAAAATGCTGTACAACTATTACCTCATTTTATCTTCACAACAACCTTAGAAGCTAAGTGCTATTCTTATCCTCATTTTACAGATGAGGGAACTGGGAACAGATGTAGAAGATAAATGATTTGCCTACAACCACACAACTAATAAGTGTCTAAGGCAGAATTTTAACTCAGGTCTTCTTGCATCCAGGTTCACAGTTCTGCTCACTAGTTGTTTCTGAGTCCAAATATTGTGGCTTGTTTTTTTTTTTTGTTTTGTTTTGTTTTTTATCATTAGTTTAAATTTTTAAAGTAATCTTTGCAGATCTTTTCCATTTTTTTCCTGTTTGTTGCCCTCCTTTCATTTTCATCCTTTGATTCCCTCAGGTTGACTTTGCTTAATAAGGTCTCTGATCAACCTTTTTGAAAAATAATTTTTACCCCCCGCTTTGTCTCTCTGCTTTATGGGGCAATACTGTTAAAAATCCAGCATTATCTTTCTTCATAAAATTTTTCTAATGAATTCTTTTTCTAAACCAATGTTGCCCTGACACCCCCATATTCCCCCTCTCTCTCTCTCATAAATCAAGAGATATTTGACTAAACTGTTTATCAGGTTTTGATTTCCTGTTATCACAATTGAATTATATTGGTTAACCTCCAGTATAGAATTATTTTAATTTTGTCATTTTTTTCTGCTGTCTGTTACCCATTTTTTCACCTATAGCCATAATCATTCTTAATTATAATTTTATTTTGACTTTTTGTTTTTACTAATTCTGATCTCTGCTCTAACAAACAAGTGATCTTACTGAGCAGTGACTTGCCACATCAATAACAAGTTTTTTCCTGTCAATGTAATTAATTTTCCTTTCTTATGGGATTTTTCACTGTGCCTATATACTGTTTCTTCTCTCAAAGAAATGATTCATCATGTGGAGATGCAAGGCTTCTGTGTAGTCTGCATGTCTTTAGCTTAATGCTCATAACTTCTCTGGGTTGCATCCTTTCTTATATATTCCTCTCTACCCTCACCTATTCCTAACTTTGCATTGGAATCAGAATATCAGTGTGAATGTTGATTTATTTCAGAGGATCTTACCTAGTTTTTTGTAGAATTTCTTTACCTCTTCATCTTCTAAAACTAATGTTGGTGCATAAACTACAATTAACAGGCAGATAATTAAGAGGATTAAAATGTGAGGTGACCAAATATCCTATGAAATGATGATTCTTTTTTGCCTTTGGGTGTTTGATGAAGACCAACTCTTATTAGTGGTCTCTTTTGTTTTTCCCAAAAAAATGCTTATAAGCCATCCTTTCATTTAGCTATGATTTCCTTCTTCTGGTTTTGTTTTTTAACAAAAATGTTAAAATAAATTTTGTTCTGTCCATTCAGCGCAATATCCCCTAATGTTATGCAATCCACATGTAGTTATTCAAGGGCTATTCTCTTCCCTAACCTGCCTTAATCCTTTTTATTGCTAATTAACACATTTGTCATTATAATTCACAAAAGGGAACCACAAAACAGTTATAAATATGAAAGACTACTTAAAAGACTGCCAATGGAATTTCAGTGGACAAAAGGTTCTGGTGTCAACAGCCATTTTTCTGTGTCTGAGTGTTGGCCTTTAAAATCCAACATGGTGACCCCTTCTGTTGGAGTACTGGAGGTAGAGACCAATGTCAAAACTGCATGAACGGAGAATTTTGTTGTGCTTGTTATACTGGAATTTCAAAATCTCCTACAGAGGTTGTTTAAGAATTCTAAAATTTCCTGTTCAGTCAGAAAGAATGTAAAGAGAAGGTGGGGTAGCGGGAAGATTTTACTTTCTGCAACACCAGCTGAATGCATTTTAATGGGCTCTGGTGTCACTGGTGATTTATTGCCCCTTTTTGTTCTTTTATGTGTTATATTTGTCATTTTGCTATGGCAGTTTCATCTATAAAACAGTATAGTTACAAGGAAATGGTAAGAGGATATAGGAATGCCATGGGAGATGGTGGGCCTTTTTTCCTTGTTTTTTGGAGTAAGATACTGAGTCAAATGTCAGATATTTGATTTTAAGAACAATATAACAAAAACATGCAGCTATTTTTCAGTCCCAGTGAAATTTTAAGGCACAAAATGTAAAACTTACCATTCTAGTGGCACTGATTTCTTCTGTGCAAAAGGACCATTTACTCTCTCAAAAATAATGTTCCCATTTTGAGTTCCTATCAACAGAAATCTCAAACAATATAGGAAAGCAAAACTTGCTGTCTACATAATCCTTCCTTTTAAGAGCTGAGACTTTTCCTTTTTAAAGCACAAATGACAACAACTTTATAGCCAATTTGCCATTTCTAGTTTTATTCAAGTGGTATACTAAGATGTGTGAAAGGAAATGTCAGAATTAAGTTTCTGAATTTAAAATGAACAAGCTTTGCTTTGGGCAAAAGATATAAAAATACTGTTAAGGCAATGTTCAAGAACATTTTAAATGTATTTTCATACATACATTAGTGTATTTATATTTGAAAGATTTCATATTAACAGATGAAATCATTTTTGCCTTTAACAAAGCATGTTAGTCTAATTTCAGATTTCTTATTTAATTAGAATATCATTGATGATAATACTTAATGAGTCTTTAAAGTCTTACTCCAATGCCTCAACATTACTTGGAAGAGATATAATTTTGTTTTCTAAAAAGGTTGTGTAAGCAAATTGTTGACCTTTGGCACATATTTCCAACAAGACAAACTTGAAAAGCCTTGAGTATGGTCAGTCATGTATCTATTGCACAAGGGCTAGCCTAGCTAAATCCATTAGCCACCTGACCATAATGGAATGATGAACTTTTTTGGCCAAAACAACTCACAAAGAGTGAGGAAGGAACTGAAAGCTTGTGTTCTGCATCTGTAGAGAGATTAGTTGTACCAAAGAAATCCTGGCTTATTGATGTCTTATTAAGGTAAATCAGTGAAGATAATTAATCCTATGCATTTTCATGCCCACCACACAGTACTTAACACATTGCTATAATCCATACTTATGAAATTTTTGTTCATTATTTGACCCTAGGTTTGAGGTTTTTGTCTAATCTTGTTAGTTACTTCACTAAAGAAATTGAAATTAGTGACCCTTTGAATTTAAGGAACAATCTGGACAAAAAACTAATATATGTTGCTCTTTTGTGAAATTTTTAGATAACCATGACTTAATCATCCTCTTCTTTTTCCTGCTTTCAAAATTAGTATATTTTGTACATATTAAAGTTATCTGACAATATTTACCTCTAGAGTAATAATGCTCTCCAAAATGCTTATTAGAACATGAAATATTTTTTTAAACACATTACTTTTCATGTAATTGGAAGATGAGAATGGCGACTTATAGAATACAGAAAGAACAGGAAAGGTTTTTGATGAAAAATTTTGAGAAATTGACTAACTGCAGTTGATTCAGAGAAAATTAACAGTGTAAAGAGGATAAGTTGAAACAAAAAAAATTGAAAGTTGAAAGAAAAAATTTATCCTTTGTTCCTGTAGTGGAATACTTGTTGAGGTTGTACTTATGTCTGTTTCATTCATTGAATCAAATGGGAGCTTATTGTATCTGTGCTATATTATCACCTCACTTGAAGACTACAGTTCATAAAGATGTCTCATTTGTGAAGGAAATTAAAAGTTTGTATGTTGTTGTTTCAACTGTTTTATACTGAAAAACTGGATCTTTGTTAAGTGACAATTTTTAAAAGCACAGAGTTGTTTATTCCAAAATCATGGACACAAGGCCCTTGACAATCACTGACGCACTCTCCAGATGTCTCACTATAGGATGAGAAGTATCTCACCTAGCTATATAACAGTCATGTATTTTCTCATTATCTTACTTGAGCAGCAGACCCAAGTCCCTCTCTTCATCTTCCCTAGTTCTCAGGACCATACACTTGAGATGAGTGATTTTCATTCATCTTCCTACTTCTTACCTTAGTAAACCTGTGTGATTCCCATATGTGGCATAGTTTTCCACATGTAAGCAGTTGCAAAAATAGACTAGTGTCCATTTTCCTTGTGGAATTAATGATGAAAGAACTGATTTTCCAGTTATCTGCCATAAATTTTAGACAGCTTACCTGGTAGTCAAAGTGTAGTGTTTTGTGTGCCAGGACAGTTCCTTTGGTAATGTTGATGCAATTTTTAATCTCCATTCTATTTTTAGTGTGTTTTTGTTCTTGTTATTATTGGGGTGTGTGTGTGTGTGTATGTAGACTGGTAATCAGTCTATAACCATTTTTACTCTTCCTTAGCCCTTTTTTAGACTGATTGTTTTCTAAGTCCAGTTAGAGTCATAGAATTCTGCCAAGGATCTTAAAAAACATCTTCCATCCCAAATCTCTTTGACTGAGTGCCAGATATGTTGATAAGAGACTTAAAATCCAAGCTCCTTCACTCTTCGTCTTACTTTCCTCTCCACTCCACCATAATATACTACCTCCCTTACTAAGTACCCAGCACTTGCTGCAGCAATTTCCTGTGCATTATGTAGGAGCCAAGGCCCAATAATCCTCTGAAGCTCTGTCCTATTCAGCTATGGCCTTTTCAGGATCAGTCAAATGGCATCTCTCTACTTTGTTTAGTAACAGTTAATTTGCAACCTGCAAGGGTGAAAAAAAAGGTAATTACTCAAGGCTGTTTCCTGATTCAGAACCCTGCAGTTGATCTAAGATGTTATAAATTGACATTAAAGGAAAACGGATGGACTTGGTCTCAAATATGAGCTTTTGGGAGATGCATGTTACGTGTAAGGCATTAGTTGCTCACGCATGCACATACATAGATATGCTGCACTCAGGTATACATGCAGTATTGATTTTCTATCACGTGGGAACTTGTAGTGATACTGCCCTCCCTTCCCCATTCCCCAACTGATCTCATTTTCCATTTGTGTGTCTTTTGCATGGAAGCAGCATTAGTATAACCTAAGCTATTATCTTGCTACTGGCAAAGATGGCAGTGATGGTAGTGATAAAAAGATGTGACTGAGTTTTCAAAATTAAAAAAAAAGTCACTTTGCTTCATGTGAAGCAGCCATTGCCCAAAGCGTTTTGTGGGAGATTCTGTGCCTCCCAGTGGCCTGGGAGCATTGAGTGAAACCTGGGACTGACTTGATTGTACTGTTCCTTTGGGTTCCTTTTGTGCTTCAGTGTCCTTGCTTAAACATCGACTGACTCTCTTTTTGACAGTGCTGCAGCATTGTACTTTCTCCAGAGAGCACATGAAAACACACCGCAATAAAGTACAATCAGAATGGATTGCAAATCTCTTCGTGTAATAAGTTTTCTTAGTCTCTAGAGCCTGATGCTGGAAAACAGAATAAAAAAGTTTGGGTAATGGGAGAAGAGACCATACTTAAAAAAAGGACTTCGCTTCGAGTCTATCTTACCTTGTGATTTTCATTTGGAAGAGTAAATTACTTTCTCCTAGAAATAGCCATTGAAAATAAGCTTGATATCCTCCATGGAATTAATAAATGTTATCCACTCAGCATCCCTACTGTGATCTCTGAAGTGTTTTTCCTTTCATGTTAGTAAATTCTCAAGCAGTACAACATCTTAATAATATTATTTATCTACTTTGCAGCCTGGAATCATAACTTCCTTGGTCATCATGCTAAATTTTAATCTAGAACTCTTGATTTTGTCCTTCCAGTTAGTACTTTAATGTGTGTATTCAAGATAATGTGATCCACATTTGTGTACTCCCGTTTTAGGAGGACCCATGTCCTAGGAGTCCAGTCTAGGTTCAAATTCCAGTTAAGATAGCTTCTGAATTTTCATGACTTCATCTATAAAGTCAGGGAATTGAACTAGATGATTTAGAGGACCCTTCTTAGCTCTCATGTTCCGTGAATCTAGGTTTTTGCCACTTCTTGTTTGATGTGCTTGCTTTCTATGTTTTTGATGACTGTTCTTCTACTTTTTATTATTAGAACACAGTGATTTTTTCATTATGATTTCATACGTGGCTTGGTTTCTGTCCAGGGTTTTTATCTGTGGTAGCATTATAGATCTACTCCCTTCTTTTGCTGAGTGAGAAAGAATATAGGAAGTACCTCTGTGGCTAAAATACAAGATTAAGAGATCCATAACCTTTTTTAAAAATTTAAAAATATATATTAGTTTTCAGCATGAATTTATTTCCCAACAAATCCAAAAGCAAAACATTGAAGTTAGTGGGAAGATTTAGGTATCCAATGAAAGACCTTCATCAGAAGTATTGGATTTTTTAAAGTTTTATATATTTTTCCAATTATGTGTAATAACAACTTTTAACATTCATTTTGTTTTAAATTCTGAGTTCCAAATTCTTTCTCTCCCCCTCACCCCTTCTTGAGAAGGCAAATAATTTGATAGTTATACATGTAAAGGCATGCAAAATATATTTCCATATTGACCATGTTGCAAAAGAAAAGACGTATCCTCCCCCCCAAAAAAACCCCCACAAGAAACATAAAGGAAAAAAATATGCTTTGATTTACATTTAGACTCCACCAGTTCCTTCTCTGGAAGTGGATAGCATTTTCCATCATAATGCCTTCAGAACTGCCTTGGATCATTGTATTACTGATGATAGCTAAGTCATTATCCTTATGATATTTCTCTTACTGGCCTGATTACCACGGCAGGCAGGGAATCCCACTCTGTGGTCGAAACACACACACAAAAAATGTACAAAATGTACAAAAACATCTGCAAAGATGACTCCACCCGCCATCGGCATATGGAACGTGTGCACACTTATAGACAACACAGAATCCAGCTGACCTGAAAGATGAACTGCTCTTGTTGTAAGAGAACTCAACAGGTACCACATCCAAATAGCAGCCCTGAATGAAACAAGACTGGCAAATGAAGACCACCTTACTGAAGTCTTAGCTAGATATGCATTTTTCTGGAGTGCCCAGAGTGAAGGGGAGTGCCATGAAGCTAGTGTAGATTTTACAATCAAAACTACTCTAATCAGCAAGCTGGTATGCCTGCCACAAGGAGTGAATGACAGGCTCATTGCAATGTGATTGCCACTCGCAGGAAAATGTCATGCCACCATCACTAGTACCTATGCTCCCACCATGACGAGCCCTGATGAGGTCAAAGAAAAATGTTATGAAGACTTAGAGACCCTTATCATCAATGCGCCAAAAGAGGACAAGCTTATTATTCTGGGTGACTTTAATAGGCTTTAGTAGGCTCAGACTACCAGACTTGGCAAGGAGTCCTAGGGAGGAATGGAGTTGGAAACAGCAATAACAATGATCATTTACTGCTGAAGACTTGTGCATCGCATGACCTTCTCATCAACAACACTTTTTTTCCATTTACCTCAAGGCAATAAAACTTCATGGATGCACCCTCACAGCAAACATTCACATCTACTAGACTATGTGAATGTAAGGAGAAGATACAGACAAGATGTGAGAGTGACAAAGGCAGTCCAGTACAGAGTGCTGGACTGATCATAGACTTATCCTTTCCATGTTAAATATTCACATTCATCAAAAGTGCTGCCACCAAGGCAGAATGAGTACCAGAAGAATTAATGTCAACACATCAGAACTCTTCTCTGAGTGTGAAAAGTTTATTGTTAACTTGGAGGGAAAGTTGAGCCAACATACAGTTGGCAACAGTGGAGCAGAAAAGGAGTGGGCAGTTTTCAGAGATTTGGTGTACAGCACTGCATTTGCTCATCTGGGTCAGAACACTTGCAAACACCAAGACTGGTTTGATGAAAATGATGGGGAAATTCTGCTAAACAAAAAACGTGAACTCCATAGGATTTACCAGGACAATTCATCCACCTCTAAGAAGGCAGCATTTAATTCCATCAAAAGCAAAGTACAAGCAAAGCTTAGAGAGATGCAGGATTCCTGGCTCAGTAACAAGGCAGATGAAATTCAGTTTTATGCTGACAGTAACCATACAAAGTGCTTTTATGATTCCCTGAAAGCTATTTATGGACCAAAAACTTATGGTGTATCACAACTACTCAGTACTGATGGAGCCACATTGATTAGTGATAAGGACACGATCCTAGAGAGATGGGCTGAACACTTCCATAGTGTTCTCAACAGACCATCATCAGTCAATGCTGAGGCCATTGACCATTTACCTCAGGTTGAAGTTAGTCCCTCCTTAGCTGAACTTTCAACTGAAGAAGAGGTTTTGAGAGCCATTAGGCTCCTTTCATGTGACAAAGCACCTGGTGCTGATTCTGTTCCAGCTGAGATTTACAAGGTAGGGGGACCATTGCTCATACAAAAGCTGACTGAAATTTTCCAGGTTATATGGCAAGAGGTTATCCCCTAGGAGTTCAAGGATACCTCCGTTGTCCATATTTATAAAGGTAAAGGAAATAGATTGTCCTACAACAATCATGGCGGGGTGGTCTCCCTCTTAGTCATTGCTGGCAGTATTCTTGCTAGAGTTCTTCTTAATAGGCTGATCCTTCACCTGGAAGATGGTCATCTACCTGAGAGCCAATGTGGCTTCAGAAAGGGATGAGGAACAGCTGATATGGTGTTTGCTGCCCAGCAACTCCAGGAGAAATGCCCAGAGCAGAACAGAGGTCTATAAGCAATGTTTGTAGATCTGACTAAGGCCTTTGACACTGTTAGTTGTGAGGGCTTTTGGAAAATTATGTCAAAATTCAGTTGCTCAGTGAAGTTCATTAGTATTGTTATGTCAATTTCATGATAGCATATTTGCCCAGGTTCTGAATAGTGGACAATGCTCTTGGGCCTTCCCAGTCACCAGTGGAATGAATCAGGGCTATGTGATTGCTTCCATGCTTTTTAGCATGCTGTTTTCAGCCATGTTATCAAAAGCTTTCAATGAGGATGAACACGGCATCAAGGTCAGCTACCATACTGATGCTTAATTCTTCAATTTGAAAAGGCTACAAGCCAAGACCAAAGTGGAGGGAGTGTTGGTGAGCTGCAGTTTTCTATTTGTAGATGATTGTTCACTCAGTGCAGCCTCTGAAGCTGAGATGCAACAAAGTATGGATCAATTCTCTGTTGCTTGTGGTAATTTTGGCTTAATAACACCAAGAAAACACAGATGCTCCATCAGCCACCACCACACCATCCATATGTGGAACCATCGGTTACAACAAATGGAGAAGTTTTGAATGCTGTGGATAAAGTCATTTACGTTGGTAGTATACTTTCCAGGGATGTACACATTGACAACAAGGCTGACACATGCATTGCAAGAGCTAGCTCAGTGTTTGGGAGGCTCTGAAGAAAAGTTTGGGAGAGACAAGGTATTAGACTGACTACCCAACTGAAGGTCTACAGAGCATTTGTTTTGACCTCATTGTTGTATGCCTGTAAAACATGGACAGTCTACCAGTGCCATGCCAGAAAACGGAATTATTTCCAGTTGAAGTATCTTAGGAAGAAGCTGAAGATCACCTGGCAGGATAAGGTACCAGACACTGAGGTCCTTACTAGAACTATACTGCCAAGCGTTCAAACTATGCTTCAGAGAGTGTAACTCCGATGGGCTGACCCCACTGTTCAAATGCAAAATGTGCATTTGCCAAAAAGACTATTTTATGGAGAATTCACATGAGGCAGAAATCACATGGTGGTCAGAAGAAGCAATACAAGGATACTTCCAAGGTCTCTCTCAAGGACTTTGGACATGGGAGACACTGACACAGGACTGCTCAGCGTGGCATGCCCACATCAGAAAGGGTGCTGTGCTCTATGAGCAAAGCAGAAATGAGACAGTATAAAGTAAGCATAGGATGTGCAAATTTGGAGTATCCACCCAAATGTTCACACGGTCTATCTGTGTCCACCCTGTGGTAGAACGTTCCAAGCTTGTATGGTCTGATCAACCACAGTCAAGACACATTGAAATTTGAGTTTATCATGGTAATGTCATTTTGGTCCTCTTCCAGAATGAAGGACAACAACCAGCCAACAGTGTTCTCCTGGTTCTATTCACATCACATTCTATCAGTTAATATAAGTCTTCCCAGAATTGTCTGAAACCATCTTGCTCATCATTGTAGCACAATACTGTTCCATCACAATTATATACCACATCTTTTTCAACCATTCCCGAATTGATGGGCTTCCTCTCAATTTCCAGTTATTTTCCACCTCAAGAAAAGTTGCTGTAAATATTTTTGTACATAGAAGTCCTTTTCCTTTTTTTAAAAAATAATCTTTGGGATATGGATATAGTAGTGGTATTGCCAGATTAAAGGATATGCACAGTTTTAAATCTTTGGGCATATTTCCAAATTGTTCTCCAGAGTGGTTGGATCAGTTCACAATTCCACCAATGGCACATTAGTGTCCCAGTTTTCCCACATCTCATGCAACATTTGTCATTTTCCTCTTCTGTCATATTCTGTCGTATCTGATAGGTGTGAGATAGGTGTTTTAATTTGAATTTCACAAAAACTTCTGGAAATTTGTTTCAATTTGGATGTCTCTGATCAATAGTGATTCAGAAAATTTTTATATGATTATAGAGAGCTTTAATTTTTTTTCCTTCTGAAGACTGTCTGTTCATTTTCTTTGACCATTTATCAAATGGGGAATGAATGATTCATTTTCTTATAAATTTGACTCAGTTCTCCTTGTTTGAGAAATGAGACCTTTATTAGAGAAATTTGCTGTAAATGTTTCTTTCACAGTTTTCTGCTTACCTTCTGATATTGACTGTATTAGTTTTGCTTGTGCAAAAACTCTCTAATGTAATCAAAATTATCTATTTTATATTCCACAATGCTCTCTATTTCTTGTTCGGCCACGAATTTCCCCCCTTATCCTTAGATCTGACAGGTAAAATACTCCATGTTCCCCTAATTTGCTTGTAATTTCACCTTTAAGTCTAAATTATATGCCTGTTTTGACCTTATCTTGGTATACAGTATAAGAAGTTGGTCTATATCTACTTTCTGCCAAACTGCTTTCCAGTTTTCCCAGAAGTTTTTGTCAAATCATGATTTCTTGTCCCTAAACCTTGCACCTTTGCATTTATCAAACAGTAGTTTACAATAGCCATTTCTGATGTTGTATTCTGTACCTCATCTGCTGCACTAATCTACCGCTCTATCTCTTAGCCACTACCAGATTGTCTTAGTGATTATCACTTTCTAGTACAGTTTGAGATCTGGAACTGCAGGTAGGCCCTATTCCTTCACATTTTTTATTGATTCCCTTGATATTCTTGATCTTGTGTTCTTCTAGATGAATTTTATTATTTTTAATAGCTCCATAAAATAATTTAATTGGTACGACACTGAATAAGTAAAGTGATTTAGGTATAATTGTCATTTTGAGTATGTGTGAGCCCAGCCATGGGCAATTAATATTTCTCCAGTTGTTTGGAGACTTTATTTGTATAAGAAGTATTTTGTAATTGTGATCATATAATTCCTGGATTTGTCTTGGCAGGTGGATTCCCAAGTATTGTATATTGTCTGCCATTATTTTAAAAGTACTTTCTCTATCTCTTACTGTTAGAATTTGTTGTGAATGTACAGAAATAGTGATGATTTGTGTGGGTTTATTTTATATCCTTAAGCTTTGCTAAAATTGTTCATTATTTCAATTTTTAGTTGATTCTCTTAGTATACCATCATATTCTCTGCAGAGAGTGAGCATTTTGTTTCCTCATTGCTTATGCTAATTCCTTCAGTTCCTTTTCCTTGTCTTATTGGTATAGTGTCATTTCTAGTATAATATCGAATAATAGTGGTGATAATGATTATCGGTGTTGGGATGATTTAAAAACTTTTCTAATACATTATATTTATTATCATGAAAAAATGGTTTATATCCACTAATTACTGAATTGAGTTTTCACCATTTGGCGCTTGGTAGATAAGCGTTTCTTGTCTCTCTGATGTCCACCTAGTTGACTTTCATATCATAGACATATACTCCACTGCTTTTGAACACTGAGCTTATAACTTTAAGCCACCAATATTTATTCCTTCTTCTTATATATCTTCTGCATTGTATTGTATCATTGATGGTCATATGGTCACTGAGTACTCTGGTTAGGCTTCTTATCTGGTATGAATTTCTGGAACGTCCCATTTGTTTTCTTGGTATCTTCTAGAATCCTCAGAGGGGCTACTATTTATATAATTTCCTCTTTGCCCAAAATAATGATTTTTTTACAAGTTTGGTTAGCAGTGATGATCTGCCAAGCCAAGGCTGTTTGTAAGCTGCAGTAACTGCATGTCATCTTGCCTGGCCTTACCTGAAATATTTGGAGATTAATATAGGAAGGAGAAAATAATAGAATTCATTGGTCTTAGAATTCCCTTTCCCCATTTTCTCCATGATTCTCCCAGTTCATACTTCTGTAAAAATCTTAATGTAAACTGAAAAAGAAATGTGCTATAAAAAGTATCAGAGGTTTATTAATGAAAGAAGAGGGATTATACAGAGAGAAAAAAATAAATCTTAATAGAAATTTTTTGGTACTTCAAAAGATCTGTGACTTCAGTGACATTAATATGCCTACTAATGTAAAATATAATGCCTTCCAGTACTAGTTATGATCTTTATTTGTTTATATGTACAAGAAAAGAAATCATCGCCTGATGCCCAGTTTTCTGATGATAGACCTGGAATCTCTCTTAATTTTTCTGGGCAAATTCACAGCTAGTGGAAACATAGTCTATTGCTACGCTTATAATCATTGCCTTTCCATTTTGATAGGACTTGCCAAAACTTGTGCCTGCTAATATCATCTTTAAAAATCCAGGACCTCTCTGAGCCCATGATTAGGTATGAAAGTAAGGTTTGAGCAGAGATGCGAAGAGTATACTATTAAAAATTATGGGCCAGAGATGAGACAGTAAAGCTAGAATTGAGTGGCAAAAGATACATTGATTAAGGTTAATATCTCTAATTGGAGATAGGTTTTACTTGTATTAAGGATACCTAACTACAAAGTGAAAAAGATAGAAATAATGAATATGGGAATTACTTGACAGCCAAACTAAATGAGACGGTAAGAGAACACTTACCTTCCCTAAGTGAATTCACTTGCCCAGTCTGAACAAACTATATTTCAGGGTACTAAAATAATTTGCAGGTGTGATTGTTGAGTGTCTATCAGTGGACCTTAAGGAATCTTAATGAATGGAAGGTTTTATCCTATAAAAGAGGTGAGCAAACCATAGAGGGGGGCAGACAATCTATATTTTTCAAAGGAAGAGAGATTTCAGCAAAATAAGAACGAGTAGCGGTGAAATGACGTAGTGGAAAGTGGATCTGGAGTTAGAAGAGAACTGGTCTCAGACACACTTCTGCCACTTCATCAGGGGCAAATAAACAATTTACTTGATTTCTCTATGTCCTCATCTGTAAAATGGGCATGACAATACTTGCATAAAGTATACAAATACCTTTTAAATTATAGTGCAGTGAACATGACATTATGGATATTTATATTTTTATGCAGAAGACATAAGGTTTATAGAAGACTGTGCCCAACATGAGTTAGCATTGTGATTTGTCAATCAAGATATAATGATTTCTTAGGCCGTTTTTTAGATCATGAACTTGGGTACATGGGACCTTGAAGCTGGATAATCCTGAAACAC